>NW_027397081.1:36672241-36706525 GCF_003265705.2 Callorhinus ursinus
AAAGAAAGAAAGAAAGAAAGAAAGAAAGAAAGAAAACAAAAAAATCAGTATTGGTCAGAGAAGCCGTGAGACCTAGTTGTACTATATGGAACACCACAAAGCAGCTTTGGACTAGAAACCAGCTGAACTATATTTTACCCCTAATGAATATTTACTACAGTAGAAAAGAATGTTCTCTGAACACTTTTTTTTTCCACACCTTTTCTTACACAGCTCCACTTCCTACAGGTCTTTGAGTTCCCTAAGGATGTCAATGCAAAATGAACAAACTTTTTAGAATTTCTAAAAAAAAAAAAAAAAAAAGGAAGAGTTTTATGCAAGCCCAAGTTAGGATACCTACCCAATACACAATCTTCCACAAAGACGAGACTGCTCCAGTAAGGGCACATTTAGTGTAGGGTTATATACATTTTTTACATAAAAAGTTACAAATTATTAGACAAAGAACATTTCAGAAAGTTGCAGACCTTATCTCAAGTTTCTAGTAAATGCCAGGCTGTATGACTTTAATCTTACAGAAACCAGGGAAGTTTCCTACTTTTTCTTATCTTTGTGTTCAGAATGCTCCTTTTTGGTTATTTTCTCTAACAAAGTGGATGTACACTGTGTGCTTGGGGCAGAGATAGAGCCCATGCTTTGAGGTTTTGCTGAGTCATTCTGACCTTGGTAAATTTCAAGTATAGCTTCCCTGGAGGCCCCAGGGCAAGGACCACAAACATTAAAAGTTGAAATTTTCCTTTATCAAGGACAAGAATCATGTTTATTTCATCACTTTTCCTCATTCCCTAGCAAACTTCGTGCCTGGTGCTTTGCCTGGAAATGGAGTAGTGACCATATTTACCTACCAACGAGTAAGTTAACAATAATAACACATAATAAACATTCTTAAGGTAGTAAGACAATGTATCACCCAGTGAAACTTATCCCTAAAAATTAGCCTAGCTTCTGAGGTCAAGTAAAGGGACGTTTCTTCAAATCTCCTACATTTTTCTGTACATATCCATATTAAAGCATTCATCAAATTTTATTGAAATTATCTCTTTATATTTCCTCTTTCCTCTGACTATGGATTCTTATATTTATTTATTTATTTGCAGGGAGCAGGGGCAGAAGAAGAGGGAAAGACAGTCCTAAGTAGGCTCCACACTGAGCTAGGAGCCCGACGTGGGGCTCAATCTCATGATCCTGAGATCACGACCCTCAGAACAAGACCCTCAGATCAGGATCTGAGCCAAAACCAAAAGCTGGTCACTTAGACTCTGCCACCCAGGGGCCCCATCATCTGACTATGTATTATTCTTGAGAGATAGGGGCTTTTTTTAGTTTTTGTATCACCCAGCATACGTCACACAAGCCTGACACTTTGTAGGTGCTCTAAAATGCTTGCTTCACACATGTTTATTATTTGTTGTTTCCCAAGAGAATCTTCTTTTTACATACGAAGTACCTGCAGAATATCTAGGTAATGATACTAAGTAAACATTTGGAAACATAGCATAAAAGAACATAATGGACTCAGAAGTCAAGTAAAAAATAAAGTCATAAAATCTGAAAAAGAATTATCCTTGCAATCTCTCTATTGTTATTTTCAGATTCCATATTATACAGCACCTTGGCAATTCCTGCCTGGGTTACTTTAATTGTTAGTTCAATCTCCGGCCTTCTTTGTGTGTCCTACTGGGGTATATGCTTCTGCATTTATTTTACAAAAATTGGATCATATGGAAAATTTTTGTATGTAATGCAATTCCCCTGCTCAGCTGACCGGCTCAAAGGTTACATAATATTGCATGGCATGTTGTTGATTACAGTAAATGGCTAAACTGCTAAAATAAAGCAACCTAAAAAACATCAAAGACAAAAACAAAAACAAAGGAAAAAAAAAACCCTCAAACTTTCTCTTTCATCTAATAATTCCAGCCAGTTGTCCCCTGTCCCCTGGCAGCTTTATTCCATACAGTTGTTCCGGCTGATGGCAGTTATATTATCCTCAATACATAGTTTCCAAGTTGCTAACATTGCTGAAGCCATTGCTAGTCCCACCCTGGATTGGAAACAGGAAGGAGCACAGTTAGGAGGCGCATGGGTCAGCCCTGGATCCATACTCAGGACTTCCATTCTCATTTCCTTGACAAGACCTAATTTACAAGACCACCCCTAGCTGCAAGAGGACCCCGGCAGCCCCTGGCCAGGCAGCCACATCTCAGCTATGATTTGATCACTACAGAAGAAGGAGAAAATAAATTTTGGTGGATAATTAGCACTTCTCACGTCAATCTGAGTTCACCAAAATGTGTTCCACTTTTCACCTAGTGATGGGTCTTCGATTTCTTTCTTATTTATCCTTACTTACTTGAACTTTCATTTACAAGGATTCCAAGAAATGGAAGTGTGATTTAATAAATGTGCTCACACTGCTTTCTTGGGTTGTGCTGTAATATTTGCATTTCTACTAGTGATGTATATGGGAGGGCTCTGCTTCCCCCGTCATATCTGCTCCAGCAGGAAACATAATCATCTGTTATTTCTTTGCCATTCTACTAGGTGGCAATAAATACATAACAGCTCTTTATTAATGCTAATTTAGATTACGCTGACCACTAGAAAACTTGAGCCACTATTATATATTTACTGGTCACTTGGATTACTTTTCTCTGAATTAGCTATTTATATCCTTTGCATATTTCCTCATTAGGTTATTTGTCTTTCTGTTATCAGTTTTATCTTGCTGACTTTATACTTCAAAAAATGTAGAGACTTGACAGCCCTAGAATATGTACTTTTAGATATATCCCTTCCCCCAACCGTCTCCCTGTTTCAAAAAAAAAAAAATCATAGCCCTTAATATATTCTAAAAGGTGATGTTTCTATAAATCTGAACATATAATCCTGGGCTTGACCTGCTCTTCAAAAATAATGAATAATCGATATTCCATGGTGATATTTCATTTAACAGTTTTAAAAACTATTCACAAAAGTTAGGCATCAAGTCTTCTGTTGTCAAGAAGTACACAATTCCTAGCCTGCTAAACTCCCACTCCACCAATCAACACATTGTGGAAGAGCTAATTCATTTGGAGAGGAGAGTGATCATCTCGTAAATAAAACACCAGGCCCCTGTTTCAAGTACATTGTGATTTGAGATTGATATTTGAGGCATTTGATGGGCTTAATTTGTTCCCCAGTGATATGCAATCAGCATTACAGAATTTCTCACACATCACTCAGGTGAATTTGTATTATTTTCCATTCTGCATTCAGAAAAACCCCTAAGCAGTGTCTATCTATAAGATCGAATAATTATGTCTTCCCTTTTTCAGAAGGTTCAGAGAAGTTTGCAAGCAATAATTAAGCCCTGGAACATTTATAAGGCATGAGGAAAATATTGTTTTCTTTTATACACAAAGAGCAGGATGAGAACAGTTAAATAATTAAATGAAACAGCTAGTTGAAGACAGAATCCCTGAAGTGCTGAAGTCAGGATAATATTCAAACCACTAGACCCCCGTTCTCCCCTTGTTATTTGAGAGGTAAGTCTCCTCAGGTCCTGGTTTAGCAAATGCAAGCAACGTAAAGAACACTGCACTGGGGATAGTCAGCAGATAAAAAGGACAATTTCACTTTGCTGAACTACCAGACTTTACTCTTCATAAACCCAGGCTGTTTCACACAAAGGAAGATGGAAAAATAAATGCATCTTTTTTGTAGGACTTAAGAGATCTTTCTTTTGAACATACGATAAAATTCGTCAAATTTTAAATATTATATATTGGGTTTAGAATAATTTTATTAAGTATGAACATCGCTGGTTTCTTTATGAATGCATTTAAGAAGGGCTATCTATAGATAGGCTGGCAGAATTTGAATAGATTCATTTAAAAATATATATGACTAGTAGAACAATTTTCTTCTCAAGGAGTTTTAGTTTTCCCACATTTAAGAATTATAATAAAATTGTATTACATATAATTAATATATTATTAGTAAGCATGGTAAAAATACACAATAGTATAGATGCCTATGTTTTATTTTCAAATTTTACATAATATCTAGACCTCTGGACAGATGTTGATTTAGTTGTTGGCATTTTAGAATTTAAGTCTTTTTCTTCAATGTGTACTTTAGAGACTGATGAAAGATATCATTTACTAAATCTGTTGAAGGTTTTCAAAGTAGTACTCACTGCACTGAGTAGGGGAAAACAGCTTCTTTTTAATTGCACAGTGCATTCTTTGTACAATAATAATATCTAACACATGGAAAACCATTTTCGCAATTAAAACTTAGATGGGATCATATGACTTGCAAACCATTTTCCTTATATTCCATTTAACTTAATGACTGCAACAGTCTCATGAGTTCTGTTTCAATATTATTCCCCTTTTACTGAAAAAGGAGTGAAGATTCAGACAAATTAAGCAATCGTTTCAAAGCCACACAGTTTAGTGATGTAGCGGGGACTGGAAATCAGGTCTGCTAGTTCCAAATCCTATACATCACAGCATCGTGCTAGTTGTCATGGATTTATTTTCAAAAAAGAATTTTTTTTTAAAGTAGAGGGATCTTTAACTTAATCACATGACTATGCTTACTGGTTTCCATTTACATTTATGACCACAAATTCATAGATCCTCAACACTGCATGGTAAACCTTCTACTTTTCATCCATAAGTTTGCTTTTCTACTCTCTGAGACAATTTCATATTTTTCCCTACTCTTCTCTCCTCAAGCCTTTACCCCTAAACTCTTCTTCTGCCCTTCAAACTTGCCTCATATGTCCCTGAAAAAAATCCCATGGGTACTTCACCACTCCCACCCCCCAAATCTAGTAGGTTACCTCATCTGAGCCCTCCACACCCCGCACCCCGCTCCTATCCAAGGACAATCTCTCCAGTGGTTCTCTATATGCCATGTCCTTTCACTTTCTTTAGGTACTGCCTTCAATTAGCCCAATTTCCCAGCCTAAAAAAAAAAAACAAGAAAGCCTCCTGTAGCTCCGAGAAGTCCCATTTCCCAACAACCTTCCCCTTCAGAGTAAGCTTAGCAAAGTGTTACCTATACCCACCACCTCTACTTCTTTACTCTCCGTGCCTCTCTTGGGCTCCCAGTCCTCCTACGTCATGTAAAAGTCTCCTCTAAAGTAACATCCAGTCTCCTTATTACCACATAAATGGTCCCAATTCTGCCCTCATTTGCCCCAAACTCAGCTTCCATCATGAGTCATCTCCTCTTGGTGCCACACTCTTTCACCAACCCCTCCCTTTCTAGCCATTCCTTCTCCGTTCTACTTGCTGGGTCCTCCACCACTGCCAATCTCTAATCTTTGGAATGTTCCACTTCTCAGTTTTCTTTTCCTAGGTGATCTCATCCCCCCTACCCATTGGCTTTATCATCTACATGCTGAAAACTCCAAATATTTGCAACTCTAACCTCACCTCTGTTTCCAAGCTCATACATAAAGATGTTCACTTGACATCTATCAAACTTCTGTGACTTAAAAGTCCCAAATTTTTTCACTTCTCTTCTGCAAACCCATCTCACTCCATCATATTCTCCACCTCAGTAAAATAGCACCACCTATAATAACCCAGGTACTCAGATCAAAAATCCAATAGGGATTCCTGGGTGGCTCCGTTGGTTAAGCATCTGCATTCCACTCAGATCTTGATCCCAGGATCCTGGGATCGAGTCCCGCTGAGCAAGGAGCCTGCTTCTCCCTCTGCCTGGTGCTCACCCTGCTTGTGCGCTCTCGCTCTCTCTCTCTCTCTCACACACACACACACACAAATGAATAAATAAAATCTTAAAAAAAAAAAAAAACAGGGGCGCCTGGGTGGCTCAGTCGTTAAGCATCTGCCTTCGGCTCAGGTCATGATCCCAGGGTCCTGGGGTCAAAGCCCCCTTTGGGCTCCCCGCTCCGCGGGAAGCCTGCTTCTCCCTCTCCCACTCCCACTCCCCCTGCTTGTGTTCCCTCTCTCGCTGTGTCTCTCTGTCAAAAACTAAATAAAATCTTTAAAAACAAACAAACAAACCTCATAGTCATTCTGGAAACTTCTCTTTCCCTCAAACGTCTAACCAATCAGAAAGTCCTGTAAATTCTGCTACCAAAATATATCCCAAATTAGCCTTTTTCCATCTCCATGACCATCATCCTAGGAGAAATACCCACTGTTCTTACCTGAACAACTGACTGCAAGATAGCTGGTCTTACCTGTCTTCACTCTTGCCTTCCGACAGTAAATTTTCCCCAACCAGCCAAAGTGATATTTTAGCAAGATAAATCTGACCGTGTCACCATGAACTGAAAACATTGTTTTTTCCCATTGCACTAAAAATGAAGTTCAAAGTTCCTACCGAGAGTTATAAAACCCTATATATAATAACCACTGCATAATTATAGAACTACTTTCCTACCACTCTCTTCCTTGCTCACTATTCTCCAGCTTCACCAATCTTCTTTCAGCTCCTCAAACATATCAAGCTTATTTCCACCTCAGAATCTTTACACTTGCTTTTTCCTCTCCCTGGAATTCTGTTTCCCTGCACAGTAACCCTCTAATGATTTCAGATCTCAGTTAGTGTCAACTTTTTCAAAGGGGACTTCCAAGATCCCTTATCAAATATTGTCACCTCTAAGCTTGCTTTATCATACTACTCTGTTTTATTTTCATGGCACTGGAATTATCTTATTGATTTTTACATTTTTGTTTTTTGGCTTTCCTGCCTACTTCCGTATTTCTCAGAATAATATAATATCAATAACAACTGAAATATCTAATTCATATCTTCATCACTGGTGCCTAAATACTCGGGAATATACAAGTCATATGATAAATAGTTGATGATAAATTCACTTCAAGTTCATGAGTGTTTCATCTATAAGATGAAACGCTATGAACAATCCAGTCTAAAGCATATGTTCAACAATTTCCAGTCTTCCTTTAATACTCCTCACTTTTAGATATAATAAGCCTTTAAGAAATAGAGGGATCATTCATCCTGCCAACCACCACCTTAGCCTGAGCTCCTATTGCATGATTCCTGGACTACATCAATAGCCTCTTTATGTTCTTCCTATGTCCACTCTTCTATTTACAATAAATTTCACAAATATTTTCAAATTAATTTTTAAAACATATGTCAGTATGTCATTCAAACCTTCAGTGTTACTCCCATGTACAAATAATGTTCTACTTCTCAATAATCTCGTTCCTTATCCTCCAAGATTACACCTCACTATCCTCATTCCATGTTAATTTCTTAAAATTTATACTTTGTTCATGCTATTTATTAGCCCAGACTATGCTCCTAGCCAAATCTTAGTAACCCTTAAACTCCATCATATTTCATCTCTTCACAAGACCTCCCACCTATTCCACCCACCACTGATCTCTCATTGCCTTGAACACCGGTTGTAGTAATAGCTGCATAAATCTTTTGATACTAACTTATTTACTGCTTTGCATTATTAATCATTGCTTTTATGCAACACTTTTTTCATGTATTAATGTATTGAGAATTAACTATTGCCGGACCTATGCTGGATGCTAGAGCTATATAAGTATCAATAAATATCCAAAAATCAATGTCTTAAATCACTCACAACCCTATACTAGAAGAGAATGTTGCATGTGTTCTGTTTTTTGAATCTTTTCCAATGTCATTCAGTGCTATAAATTTCCTCTATGCACTGCTTTCACTGCATCCCACAGATTTTGATAAGTTGTCTTCTCATTTAGTTCAAAATATTTTTAACTTCTCTGGAGATTTTCCTTTTGACACATGTATTATTTAGAAGTGTGATGTCTGATGTCCATATATTTGGGGTTTTCCAGTTATCTTTCTGTTATGATTTAATTTAATTGTAGTCTGAGAGCAGATATTATATGATTTCCATTCTTATAAATTTGTTAAAGTGTGTTTTACAGCCCAGAATGTGAGCTCGGTAAAATGTTTTGTCTGAGCTTGAGAAAAATGCATATTCTGCTGCTGTTAGACAAAATAGTCTATAGATGCCCATTAGATCCAGTTGGTTGACGGTGTTGAGTTCAACTATATCTTTACTGATTTTCTGCCTCCTGGATGTGTCCATTTCTTAAAGAGGGATGTTGAAGTCTCCAATTATGATAGAGGCTTCATCTATTTCTCTTTGCAATTCTCAGTTTTTGTCTCATGTACTTGATATTCTGTTGATAGGCAAATACATATTAAGGATTATTTTGTCTTCTTGGAGAACTGACCCCTTTATCATCGTTCAATGCCCTTTATCCCTGATAATTTCCTTTACTTTGAAGTCTGCTCTGTCTGAAATTAATATAGCAATTGCTTTCTTTTGATTAGCATTAGCATGGTATATGTTTCTCCATCTATTTAATTTTAATCTATGTGTGTCTTTTTATTTAAAGTGGTCTTCTTCATATAGTTGCGTTTTGTTTTTTTAATCCATTCTGACAATTCCCATCTTTTAACTGGTGCATTTAGAACCCTGACATTTAAAGGAATTATTGAGGAGTGATGTCAGCATCATGGCAGTGTGAGTCATTCCTTTTTTCTCTCCACTTCAATTTTCAACTAACTGGACATCACTAACCCAGCAAAAATGTCTCTGCACTTTACACCGGCATACCTGGGAGTTTTGTATCCACCTATGTATCCAAAAGTGGGTAGATAGAACTTCAGAAGGGGCTGTGAATCTAAGGTAGTTGGTGAACCTGCCCCATGCCCAATTGCTGTGATCAGGAGAAAGGGAACCTAGAAAGTACAAACTAGGCAGACACCCATGGGAGATAGAGAATTTGTAGTGGTCCAGACTGTCTAATGAGAGAACTCAGCATGTCTTTGGAGCAGGACAGAAATGAGTTTGGAAATAGAAGAGACAGGGGAACTCACTGAGGTGATCCATTCCCAGGGCAACACTGACAGTGGCTACCTCTCCAGCAGAAGAGGTAGAAAGTAAAAGTGTTAAGCAACAAACTGCTCAGCCACAAGAGTTGCAGCTGGAGAGAAATGGTTCTCTTCAGCAGCATCCAAATATCTGAGGAAGGATCTTATGACTAGGTGGAGGGAAAAGAAAGAATATTAAAGGATATTGAAGGAACGCATTTCCAGTTCTTTTACTTTGGGGTTTCAGCAGAAGGTCCACCCATGGACCTCTTGAATCCACCACTTGAAGATCCCCCTCCCAGGTCCACAGGCACCCCCAAAGTCCCAAATGCTAAGTCCACACCTCCCCTCACTCTGCTGTCAGCATTTTGTGTGCACTTCTGAATGCAGCTGGGAGAGCCAACTCCAATAAGAGAAACCAAAAACTTGAGCTATAGTGCCATGTTCTGGAATACAAAAGAAAATTTTCTAATTGCCACCCTGTTGAACTATAAGAACCAAAGTAAAAAAAAAAAAATACTTTAGAAGGTGTCTGCAACTTCAAATGTGAAAATAGAAGTTCATGTCATCAAATACTATTTAAAAATCAAGGATATATGGTATCACAAAAGGAAAATGACTATTTTCCAGCAACCAAATTCAAAGGCACAGAATATTGCTATCTAACTGATAAAAAATTCAAAATAGCTTTTATGAAGAAATTGAACAAGCTACAAGAAAACTAGAAAGGCAATTCAGTGAACTCAGGAGTAAAATAATGAACAGAAGTAGCTCTTACCAAAGAGAATGAAACTATAAAAAAGAACCAAACAAATTCTGGAGCTGAATTCAGTGAATGAGATGGGGAATGTATAAGGGGCTCTGGTCTAAGATGGTGAGTAGGAAGACCCTGAACTCACCTCCTCCATGGAACACACCAAATTGCACCTACTCATAGAGCAATTCCTCCTCACGAACTGAGGGCCTACTGAACAGCTTCTGCACAACAAAAGATAGAACGAGACAGAGACACAGTAATGTGGGGGACTCCCACTCCCAATGCTGCAAATGGCAGTGGGGAGGGATAGTACTGAGGGACCAGGAACAGATTCCTCTATTCTTGGGAACAGAAAACAAAGCCACAGTTTAAAAGAGTAACTACCATATGAAAGAGCCCTAGAACTCCACCAAACAACGAGGGGGTGGAGTGGGATGGGGGTGGCTGCTGCTGGACCGCTCTCTGGGTGGGAGGGGCTGATGGACAACAAGGTCTACACACCCCCTTGAAAATGCAGAAAATGCACAGTCCATGTTCCATAACTAGCTTATTGCTTCAGTGAGTCCCAGGTTTCAGCTGTCCCACCAAGGCAGCCAAAGGGCACTACACACTGTGACACCCCTATTTAGCACTCACTACAGCTCCAGCGTTTCAGCCAAGGTGGCACAAGCCCAAAGCACCCTGGAACACTCCAGGCCCACAACACTTTGGCTTCAGAGAGTTTGTTAGGGCACCTTCAGTGCAGAGCACTCCAAAACCTCCTGGATCATATCTGCTTCAGATCCAGCTACTCTGTCAGTGTGCCCCCTATGTGGAGCACCCTGGGAAATCCCAGCCCATGCCTGCATTTGTTCCAGGCACTCTGCCAAGGTTGCATGCAACACCCCAGAACACTCCCATTTGCACTAGCCTAGGCTCTAGTCACCTGGACATGGCAGCCTCTGTGCTGAGCATCCCAGGATACCCCAGCTTACACCTAATTCAGTTTCAGCTGCCCTACCAAGTTGCCCTGAATGTGGAAAGCTCCCAGCACACACAGTGTCTCCACCTCAACCACACCACCAGGGCACCCTGTGCACAGAGTGCCCCAAAGCCCCCTAGCATGCAACCATTTCAGCTTTAGCTCTCATGCCAGAATGCCCTCAGTGCATAGAACCCTGGGACACTCTGGCCTGCAGCCACTTCAGCTTTAGTTGTCCTGACAGGATGCCCTCTGTGTGGACAGCTGGGACCTCAAAATGCTAAAGGGAAAAACTCTACAAGCAAGAATATTCTACCTGGCAAGATTATCATTCAGATTTGAGGGAGAGAAAAAGAGTTTCCCAGAAAAAAACAAAAGTTAAAACAAAAGCTAGTGCACTAAACTAGACTTACAAAAAAATTAAAGTAACTTATTTAGGTGGAAAACAAGTGTCCATAATTAGATGTAAGAAAATTAAGACTGAAAACGTATAAAATATGACAGGCTACACATTATTAGAAACATACAATCTTTTAAAACTGAACCAGAAAGAAATAGAAAATATGAAAATATTAGTAGAAAACAGAAAAATGGTAGTAGATAGATAGAAATACTAGTAGGAAAATAGAAAATACTAGTAATAGACCAATTACTAGTAATGAAATTGAAACAGTCATCAAAAAAATAAAAGCCCAGCACAAGATGGATGGAGTCAGAGGTAAATTCCACAAACATTTAAAGAAGAGTTAATACTTATTCTCCTCTATTCCAAAAAATAGAAGAGGAAGGAAATCTTCCAAATACACCTTATGAGGCCAGCATCGCCATGATACCAGAACCAGACAAAGGCACTGAAAAAAAAAAAAGAGAGAGAAAGAGAGAGAGAACTAGAGGCCAATATCTCTGATGAACATAAATGCAAAAATAGTCAACAAAATATTGGCAAACCACATTCAACTATACAACAAAGGATCATTCACCATGATCAAGTGGGATTTATCCTGGGGAAGCAAGTGTGGTTTAATATTTGCAAATTAATCAATGTGACACACATCAACAAAACTAAGAATAAAAACCATAAGATCATCTCAGTAGATACAATAGCACCAAAAACTATAAGATACCTAGGAATAAGCCTAACTGAAGAGGTAAAAGAACTGTATTCTGAAAACTATAAAACACTGATAAAAGAAATTCAAGACAATGCAAAGAAATGGAAAACCATTTCATGCACGTCGGTTGGAAGAACAAATATTGTTTAAATGTCTATAGTACGCAAAGCAATCTACACATTCAAAGCAATCCCTATCAAAATACCAATAGCATTTTTCACAGAGCTAGAAAAAATAATCCTAAAATTTATATGGAACCACAAAAGATGCTGAATAGCCAAAGCACTCTTGAAAAAGAAAAGTGAAGCTGAAACCATCACAATTCCAGGCTTCACGTTATATTACAAAGCTGTAATGATCAAAACAGCATGGTACTGGCACAAAAACAGACACATAGATCAATGGAACACAACAAAGAGCCCAGAAATGGACCCTCACTCTATGGTCAATTAATCTTTGACAAAGCAGGAAAGGATATCCAATGGGAAAAAGACAGTCTCTTCAACAAACGGTGTTGGGAAAGCTGTACAGCCCCATGCAAAAGAATGAAAGTGGACCACTTTCTTACACCACACACAAAAATAATTTCTAAGTGGATTAAAGACTTAAATGTGAGATGAGAAACCATTAAAATCCTAAAGTAGAACGCAAGCAGTAACCTCTTTGACACCAGCCATAGCAACTTCTTACTAGATAGGTCTCCTGAGGCAAGGGATAAACTATTGGGAATTCATGAAAATAAAAAGCTTCTGCACAGCAAAGGAAACAATCAACAAAACTAAAAGACAGTCTATGAAATGGGAGAAGATATTTGCAAATTACATATCTGATAGTATCCAAAATATACAAAGAACTTATACAACTCAACACCCAAAATACAAACAATACAGTTTAAAAAATGGGCAGAAGACATGAATAGACATTTTTCCAAAGAAGTCATACAGATGGCCAACAGACACATGAAAAGATGCTCAATATCACTCATCACCAGGGAAATACAAATCAAAATTACGATGAGATATCACCTCACACCAGTCAGAATGGCTAAAACTAACAAGTAAGGAAATGACAGGTGTTAGAGAAGATGGAGAGAAAGGGGAACCCTCTTAGTCTGTTGATGGGAATGCAAACTGATGCAGTCTCTCTGGAAAACAGTATGGAGGTTCTTCAAAAAGTTAAAAATAGAACGACCCTTTGATCCAGCAATTACACCACTAGGCATTTACCCAAAGGATAAAAAACTACTAATTCGAATGGATACATGCACCCCAATGTTTATAGCAGCATTATCTACCATAGCCAAATTATGGAAAGAACCCAAATGTCCCTTGACTGATGAATGGATAAAGAATAATGAATGGAATATTACTTGGTCATAAAAAAGAAGAGAACTAAGATTTTTTTTTCTTAAAGTAAAAGAATTCTATGCAAGCTATCAGATTTGATCAGATAAGCAAATAAAAATTGGTGTGTCAGAAAGAGAAGAGGACAGCATTTATTTAAAGAAATAATGGGTGCCATCGACAGATGAGTGGATAAAGATGTGGTATACACACACACACACACAAACACGCACACACACACACACACACACACAAGGGAATATTATGTAGCCATCAAAAGGAATGAAATCTTTCCATTTGCAACAACATGGATGAAACTGGAGGGTATTATGCTGAGTGAAATAAGTCAATCAGAGAAAGACATGTATCCTATGACCTCACTGATATGAGGAATTCTTAATCTCAGGAAACAAACTGAGGGTTGCTGGAGTGGTGGGGGGTGGGAGGGATGGGGTGGCTGGGTGATAGACATTGGGGAGGGTATGTGCTATGGTGAGTGCTGTGAATTGTGCAAGACTGTTGAATCACAGACATGTACCTCTGAAACAAATAATACATTATATGTTTTTAAAAAAGAAGAAGATAGTAGGAAAGGAAAAATGAAGGGGGGTAAATCAGAAGGGGAGACAAACCATGAGAGACTATGGACTCTGAGAAACAAACTGAGGGTTCTAGAGAGGAAGGGGGTAGGGGGATGGGTTAGCCTGGTGATGGGTATTAAAGAGGGCATGTACTGAATGGAGCACTGGGTGTTATATGCCAAGAATGAATCATGGAACACTACATCAAAAACTAATGATGTAATGTATGGTGATTAACATAACATAATAAAAATAAAAAAGAAATAATGGGTGAGTATTTCCCAAACCTGGGTAAGAAATTGAATGGAATTAATAGAATATACTATTACTTCAATGAAAAAGGCCTTTTTCCTAGACACGTTATAATGAAACTGTCAAAAATCAGTGAAAAATAAAGAATCTTAAAGGCAGCCAGGCGGAGGAAAAAAAAGAAAGTAACCTACAAAGGAACTCCCATTGGCTATCAGCAGATTTCCCAGCAGAAACTCTACATGTTAGTACACAGTGGAATGACATATTTAAAGGGTTGAAAGATGAAAAATGCCAACCAAGAATACTTCAAATTTATCATTGACAAATTTATCAGTGACAAATTTATCATTCAGATTTGAAGGACAAATTCAGTCTTTCCCAGGTAAACAAAAGCTAAGGGAATTTACTACCACAAGACCTCCCATACAAAAAAAAAAATGCTAAAAGGAGTTATTCAAGTTAAATAAAAAGATGCAAGGCACCTGGCTGCTTAGTCGGCTAAGCATCTGCCTTCGGCTGAGGTCATGATCCCAGCGTCCTGGGATCAAACCCTGTGTCAGGCTCCCTGCTCAGTGGGGAGTCTACTTCTCCTCTTCCCTCTGCCCCTTCACTCCACTTGTGCTCTCTCTCAATCTCTCTCTCTCTCTCTCTGCCTCTCAAATAGTGTTTAAAAACTAATAATAAAAATAATAAATAATAAATTAATTAAAAGATACTAATTAGTGACATAAAAACATATGAAAATACTTAACACTCTGATAAATATGAAAAATATTCAGGGGCGCCTGGGTGGCTCAGTCATTAAGCGTCTGCCTTTGGCTCAGGTCATGATCCCAGGGTCCTGGGATCGAGCCCCGCATCGGGTTCCTTGCTCGGCAAGGAGCCTGCTTCTCTCTCTCTCCCACTCCCCCTACTTGTGTTCCCTCTCTAGCCTCTCTCTGTGTCAAATAAGTAAATCTTAAAAAAAGAAAAATATTCACAGTAGAAAACTGTAAATCTATGTTTGAACAGTGAGTTAACACCTTAATGATAAAGGCTAAAGAGAATTAAAAACCACAGTTACAAAAAAATAAACTAAAATAAAAAAATGAATAACCACAGTTACAGATCTTCCTCTACTTGCAATGAGGTTATATCCTAATAAACTCATCATTGGTTGAAAACATTGTCAGTCAAAAGTTCACTTAATATACCTACTTACTGAATATCACAGCTTAGCCCAGCCTACCTCAGAGCATTTACATTAGTCTACCATTGGGCAATATTACCTAACACAAAGACTATTTTATAATAAAGTGCTGCATAGTTCATGTAATTTATTAAATTCTGTACTGAAAATGAAAAAAGAGAATGGTTATATGGGTTCAGAATTGTTGTAAGCATATTGGTTGTTTACCTCCACGATAACATGGCTGACTGGGAGCTGTAGCTTGCTGCCATTGCACAGCATCACAAGAAAACCACCCACCATATCCCTAGCCTAGGAAAATATCAAAATTCAAAATCTGAAGTGCAGGGGCACCCGGCTGGCTCAGTCAGTGGAGCATGCGACTCTTGATCTCTGGGAAATAGGTTTGAGTCCCACATTGAGTGTAGAAATTACTTAAAAATGAAATCTTAAAAAAAAAATTTGAAGTGCAGTTTCTATTAAATGCTTATACCTTTCACACCATCTTAAGTCAAAAAATCATAAGTCGCACCATCATAAGTCAGGGACTATCTGTATAATACTTTGTTAACAAATTCACAGCATCAAAATTATATAAAGATATAAATTTTATCACGTATTTTATGGATGGTAAATTGCTATCACCATAAAATAGACTACTGTATCTATGAGATGTTTCTGTAGGCTTCAAAGTAACCAAAAAGCAAAAATCTAGAGTAGAGTCACAAAACATAACAAAAGGGTGATTGAGCAAATCACCATGGAAAACCACAAACTTACAAATGTAGGCAGAAGTGAAGGAAAAAGAAACAATGAAGATATAAAATAACCAGAAGTTAAAAGATAAAATGCAACTAGCAAGTCCTTACATATCAGTAACAGCTTTAAGTGTAAATGGAACGATCTCACCAATGAAAAGGCAGGGTGTACAGTGGCTACTTCTGGCAAGTGATAGAGCCCCGGAGCACAAAATCGAACTTTTAGAAGTCGGCTCCGCTGAGGAACGTTGCTCCAGGGGCTAAGCAGGGGGTGGAACCTTCGTGGGACAGTGTGGTCTCAGGACCCTCGGGGTCACAGGAAGACCGGGGGTGTCTGAGTGCAGCAGAGCTCCCAGGTATCAGGGCAAGGAACCAGCTGCAGAAACGGAGCAGAGTCGCGGACTCTCAGCTAGAGGTTGCCATAAACCATGATCCCCAGCACAGTCAGGCCACTGCTCCTCCAGCAGGGCCCCAACAAGAGGCGGTTCCGGGGAGACTCCCCTTCCTTCCCCAGGAGGAGCGGTGCAGGAGCGCACCACAGGGATCTGCTGGGTTTGGAGACTCCACACGGGGTCGGGTGCCAGAGATAGAAACGCTTGGCCACAGGCCGGGTGAGTACAGAGTGCGGCTGGAGACCAGGGAGACAGGAATAACTGACTGCTTTTCTCTGGGGGCGCACTAAGGAGTGGGGCCCTGAGTTCTCAGCTCCTCCAGGGTGGAGATTGGGAGGCCGCCATTTTCAGTCTCGTCCTCCAAAGCTGTACCAGAGCTTGCAGGGAACAAAAGCTCCTGAGAGCAAACCTGAGCAGATTACTTAGTCCAGACTGGCAAGGGCGGCAGGGCAATTCCCTCTCCGGCAAAGACTTTGGGAACCACGGCAACAGGCCCCTCCCCCAGAAGATAAGCAAGAACAGCCCGCCAAGACCAAGTTTAGCGATCAATGAGAATGGCAGAACTCCAGCGCCAGGGGAATACTGCACATAGAATTCATGGCTTTTTTACCATGATTCTTTAGTCTTTCAAAGTTAATTTTTTTAACTGCCTTTTTTATTTTTAATTTTTATTTTTCCCTTTTTCAACCAACACCTGATCAATCCCTTTTTAAAAAAAATCTTTTTTATATTTCATTTTTAGAGTCATATTCTATCCCTAAATAGTGTTACCCTTATTTTTGGTATATATATATGTTGTTCTCTCTTTAAAATTTTGAGATACAGTTTCTTCTAACACATCAAAATATACCCTAAATCTGTAGTGTATGGCTTTATTCTAGTCTCCTGCCTGATCACATTCTCTCCCCCCCTTTTTTAAAATCCTCTTCTTTCTTTTTTCAACCAACTTCTTATCTTATCAATGGATTTTATAAAATCTCTTATACTTTTCATCTTTACAGTCATATTCTACCCCTTCATCGTATTAACCCTTATTTTTGTACATATATTTTTCTTTTCTTTAAAATTTTGGAAGGCACTTTATTCTAACATACCAAAATACGTCCAAAATCTAGTGTGTGGCACTAATCTATGCACCAGCCTGATCATATTTGATCATATTGTTTATTTGTTTTGTTCTGTTTTTGTTTGTTTTTATATTTTTCTTTTTCTTTTTCTTTTTTTTTCTTTCTTTCCCTTTCTATTCCCCCGGTCGGGTCTTTTCTGATTTGTTTAGTGTATATTTTCTGGGGACGCTGTTACCCTGTTAGCATTTTGTACTCTCATTCATCTATTCTCCTCTGGACAAAATGACAAGATGGAAGAAATCAACTCAACAAAAAGAACCAAGGCAGTACCAACTGCCAGGGACCTAATCAATATGGACATTAATAAGATGTTGGAACGAGAGTTCAGAATGATGATTTTAAAGATACTAGTTGGGCTTGAAAAAAGCATGGAAGGTATTAGAGAAACCCTTTCTGGAGAAATAAAAGAACTAAAATCTAACCAAGTTGAAATCAAAAAGGCTATTAATGAGGTGTAATCAAAAATGGAGCCTATAACTGCTACAATACATGAGGCAGAAGAGAGAATCAATAATATAGAAGACCAAATGATGGAAAGTAAAGAAGCTGAGAAACAGAGAGATAAACAACAACTGGATCATGAGGGCAGAATTCGAGAGATAAGCGATACCATAGGATGAAACATTAAATAATTGGGATCCCAGAAGAAGAAGAAAGAGAGAGTGGGGCAGAAGGTATATTGGAGCAAATTATAGCAGAGAACTTCCCTAATATGGGGAAGGAAACAGGCATCAAAATCCAGGAGGCACAGAGAACCCCCCCTCAAAATCAATAAAAAGAGGTCGACACCCCAACATCTAATAGTAAAACTTACAAGTCTCAGAGACAAAGAGAAAATCCTGAAAGCAGCTCGAGAGAAGAGATATGTAACCTAAAATGGTAGAAACATTAGACTGGCAACAGACCTATCCACAGAGACCTGGCAGGCCAGAAAGGACTGGCATGAGATCTTCAGAGCACTAAACGAGAAAAATATGCAGCCAAGAATACTACATCCAGCTAGGCTGTCACTGAAAATGGGAGAGAGAAAAAGCTTGCAGGACAAACAAAAACTAAAGGAATTTGTAAACACGAGACCAGCCCTACAAGAAATATTGAAAGGGGTCCGCTAAGCAAAGAGAGCCTAAAAGCAACATAGACCAGAAAGGAACACAGACAATATACAGTAACCGTCACCTTAGAGGCAATACAATGGCACTAAATTCATACCTTTCAATACTTATCCTGAAGGTAAATTGGCTAAATGTCCCAATCAAAAGACACAAACTATCAGATTGGATAAAAAAAACAAGACCCATCAATATGCTGTCTGCAAGAGATTCATTTTAGACCAAAGACACCCCCAGATTGAAAGTGAGGGGGTGGAAAACCATGTACCATGCTAACAGACACCAAAAGAAAGCTGGGGTGACAATCCTTATATCAGACAAATTAGATTTTAAACCAAAGACTGTAATAAGAGATGAGGAAGGACACTATATCCTACTTAAAGTGTATATCCAACAAGAAGATCTAACAGTTGTAACTATTTATGCCCCTAACATGGGAGCAGTCAATTATACAAGGCAGTTAATAACAAAAGCAAAGAAACACATCGACAACAATACAATAATAGTGGGGGACTTTAACACCCGCCTCACTGAAATGGACAGATCATCTAAACAAAAGATCAACAAGGAAATAAAGACTTTAAATGACACACTGGACCAAATAGACTTCACAGATATATTCAGAACATTCCACCACAAAGCAACAGAATACACCCTCTTCTCTAGTGTCCATGGAACATTCTCCAGAATTGATCACATCCTAGGTCACAAATCAGGTCTCAACTGGTACCAAAAGATTGGGATCATTCCCTTCATATCTTCAGACCACAATGCTTTGAAACTAGAACTCAATCACAAGAGGAAAGCTGGAAAGAACTCAAATACATGGAGGCTAAAGAGCATCCTACTACTAAAGAATGAATGGGTCAACCAGGAAATAAAAGAAGAATTTTAAAAATTCATGGGAACCAATGAACATGAAAACACAACTGTTCAAAATCTTTGGGATACAGCAAAGGCAGTCCTAAGAAGAAAGTACAAGGCAATACAAGCCTTTCTCAAGAAACAAGAAAGGTCTCAAATACACAACCTAACCCTACACCTAAAGGAGCTAGAGAAAAAACAGCAAATAAAGCCTAAACCTAGCAGGAGAAGAGAAATAATAAAGATCAGAGCAGGAATCAATGCAATAGAAACCAAAAGAATACTAGAACAGATCAACGAAAATGGGAGCTGGTTCTTTGAAAGAATTAACAAGATAAACGCCTGGACAGACTTAGCAAAAAGAAAAGAGAAATGACCCAAATCAACAAAATCATGAATGAAAGAGGAGAGATCAAAACCAACAGCAAAGAAATACAAACAATTATAAGAACATATGAGCAACTCTATGCCAGCAAATTAGATAATCTGGAAGAAATGGAGGCATTCCTAGAGATATATCAACGACCAAAACTGAACCAGGAAGAAATAGAAAACCTGAACAGACATATAACCACTAAGGAAATTGAAGCAGTCATCAAAAATCTCCCAAGAAATAAAAGCCTAGGGCCAGAGGGCTTCCCAGGGGAATTCTACAAAACATTTAAAGAAGAATCAATGCCTGTTCCCCTAAAACTGTTCCAAAAAATAGAAATGGAAGGAAAACTTCCAAACTCGTTTTATGAGGCCACCATTACCTTGATCCCCAAACCAAAGACCACGTCAAAAAGGAGAATTACAGACCAATATCCTTGATGAACATGGATGCAAAAATTCTCACCAAAATACTAGCCAAGAGAATCTAACAGTACCTTAAAAGGATTATTCACCACGACCAAGTGGGATTTATCTCTGGGCTGCAAGGTTGGTTCAACATCCGCAAATCAATCCATGTGATACAATACATTAATAAAAGAAAGAACGAGAACCATATGATCTTCTCAATAGATGCAGAAAAAGCATTTGACAAAGTATAGCATCCTTTCTTGATCAAAACTCTTCAGAGTATAGGGATAGAGGGTACATACCTCAATATCATAAAAATCATCTATGAAAAACGCACAGCGATTATCATTCTCCAATGGGAAAAACTGAGAGATTTCCCCTAGGGTCAGGAACATGGCAGGGATGTCCACTCTCACCACTGCTATTCAACATAGTATTAGAAGTCCTAGCCACAGCAATCAGACAACAAAAAGAAATAAAAGACATCCATATCGGAAGGAAGAAGTCAAACTCTCACTCTTTGCAGATGATATGATACTTTATGTGGAAAGCCCAAAAGACTCCACCCCAAAACTGCTAGAACTCATCCAGGAATTCAGTAAAGTGGCAGGATATAAAATCAATGTACTAAAATCAGTGGCATTCCTATACACCAATAACAAGACAGAAGAAAGAGAAATTAAAGCGTCAATCCTATTTACAATAGCACCCAAATTCATAAGTACCTAGGAATAAATCTAACCAAAGAGGCAAAGAATCTGTACTCAGAAAACTATAAAATACTCATGAAAGAAATTGAGGAAGACACAAAGAAATGGAAAAATGTTCCATGCTTATGGATTGGAAGAACAAATATTGTGAAGATGTCAATGCTACCTAGAGCAATCTACACATTCAATGCCATCCCCATCAAAATACCATCCACTTTTTTCAAAGAAATGGAACAAATAATCCTAAAATTTGTATGGAACCAGAAAACACCCCAAATAGCCAGAGGGATGTTGAAAAATAAAAGCAAAGCTGGAGGCATCACAATTCCGGACTTCCAGCTCTATTACAAAGCTGTAATCAACAAGACAGTATGGTACTGGCACAAAAACAGACACATAGATCAATGGAACAGAACAGAGAGCTCAGAAATGGATCCTCAACTCTATGGTCAACTCATCTTTGACAAAGCAGGAAAGAATGTCCAATGGAGAAAAGACAGTTTCTTCAACAAATGGTGTTAGGAAAATTGGACAGCCACATGCAGAAGAATGAAACTGGACCATTTCCTTACACCACACACAAAAATAGACTCCAAATGGTTGAAAGACCTAAATGTGAGACAGGAGTCCATCAAAATCTTAAAGGAGAACACAGGCAGCAACCTCTTCGACCTCAGCCGCAGCAACTTCTTCCTAGAAACATCACCAAAGACAAGGGAAGCAAGGGCAAAATTGAACTATTGGGACTTCATCAAGATAAAAAGCTTTAGCACAGCAAAAGAAACAGTCCACAAAACCAAAAGACAACCGACAGAATGGGAGAAGATATTTGTAAATGACATATCAGATAAAGGGCTAGTATCCAAAATCTATAAATAACTTATCAAACTCAACACCCAAAGAACAAATAATCCAATCAAGAAATGGGCAGAAGATATGAACAGACATTTTTCCAAAGAAGACATCCAAATGGCGAACAGACACATGAGAATGTGCTCAACATCGCTAGGCATCAGGGAAATCCAAATTAAAACCTCAATGTGATATCACCTCACACCAGTCAGAATGGCTAAAATTAACAAGTCAGGAAAGGACAGATGTTGGCTGGGATGCGGAGAAAGGGGAAGCCTCCTACACTGTTGGTGGGAATGTAAGCTGGTGCAGCCACTCTGGAAAACAGTATGGAGGTTCCTCAAAAAGTTGAAAATAGAGCTACCCTATGATCTAGCAATTGCACTACTGGGTATTTACCCCAAAGATACAAATGTAGGGATCCGAAGGGGTACATGCACCCCAATGTTTATAGCAGCAATGTGCACAATAGCCAAACTGTGGAAAGAGCCAAGATGTCCATCGACAGATGAATGGATAAAGAAAAGGTGATATACACACACACACACACACACACACACACACACACACACACACACTGGAATATTATGCAGCCAGCAAAAGGAATGAATTCTTGCCATTTGCAATGACGTGGATGGAACTGGAGGGTATTATGGTGAGCGAAATAAGTCAATCAGAGAAAGACATGTATCATATGATCTTACTGATATGAGGAATTCTTAATCTCAGGAAACAAACTGAGATTTGCTGTAGTGGTGCGGGGTGGGAGGGATGGGGTGGCTGGTTGATAGACATTGGGGAAGAGTATGTGCTATGGTGAATGCTGTGAATTGTGCAAGACTGGTGAATCACAGATCTGTACCTCTGAAACAAATAATACATTATATATTTTAAAAAATAAAAAAGGAAGATAGCAGGAGGGGAAGAAAGAAGGGGGGGACATCGGAGGGGGAGATGAACCATGAGAGACGATGGACTCTCAAAAACAACTGAGTGTTCTAGAGGGGAGGGGGGTGGTAGGGCTCGTTCTGCATGGAGCACTGGGTGTTATACATGAACGATGAATCATGGAACACTACATCAAAAACTAATGACGTAATGTATGGTGATTAACATAACATAATGAAAAAAATGAGTTGAGATGAAGCATTTTGTATCTTTTCATTTCGATAGAAAGAACATATAACCTGGAAAATGAATCTTGGCTTCCAAAAACAATTTTTTTCCACGGAAAATGAAAAAAAAAAGATTTTGTTCACTAGATTAAATCATCACTTGACAAATTTAAGGATATTAGCTTAAGTCCATAGTTTTGAAAATTGAGCTATTTCCCCCTATCAGCTCTCCCCCAGATGTTTTTGGCTATAGAAATTTTCTAGGTTATAGTATCAAATCTCTCTTTTTCTCATTCCTTAATTCAGCTTCAGATTAATTTATTCTCGCAATTGTTTTTACTTTAATGTCCTCCCTTCTAGTAATTAGAACCAAGTGTGTGTTTTTGGATAGTCATATCTCAAGAGCACTCATATTGTCTAGAAAAGTAAAAGCAATAGGACTGTAAGCAAAATGAAAGGAAAGGTGTGTGGTGAGTCAAGATAATGAGTAAAAAATGCAAGAATTTAATATTGTATTGTATATTGAAGGTTGCTAAGAGAGTGGGTATTAAAAGTCCTCATCACAAGGAAAATAAATAAAAATAAATAAATAAATAAATAAATAAATAAATAAATAAATAAAATTTAAAAATGGCCAGCAGAACTAAAATGACATGAAAAATGCTCAACATCAGTAATCGCCAGGGAAATACAAATCAAACCACAATAAGATATCAACTCACATCTGTTAAAATGGCTATCATCATGAAAACAGGAGATAACAAATGTTGGAAAGTATGTGGAGAAAAGGAAATGTTCTTAGGCCATTTTTGGGAGTGCAATTTGAGTCAACTACTATGGAAATATGGAGGTGCTTCATAAAATTAAACATAGATCTACCACATGACCCAGAAATTCCACTTCTGCGTATATACCCAGAGGAAATGAAAACAGGATATTGAAGGAAATGAAAACAGGATACGTACTTCCACGTTTATTACAGCATTATTCACAATAGCTAAGATATGGAAACATTAGTGGCCATCAACAGATGAAGGAATAGAATATTACTCAGCCATGACAAAGAAGAATATCCTGCCATTTATGACAACATGGATGGACTTGAGCACATTATAAGTGAAATAAGTCAGATAGAGAAAGACAAGTACTGTATGATATCACTTATAATGTGGAAGCTAAAAAAAATCCAAATTCATAAAAACATAGAGTAAAATGCTGGTTAACAGTGGATGGGATGTGGGAGTACAAACACGTTTAGCAGTAAATAAGCCGTAGAGATCTAATGCACAAAATTAGAAAGAGACAACAATATTTATTATAATCACCAAACTTGAAGAGAAATTAGATTTTAATTATCCAATCACTAAACTGAAAGGATAATTATGTAATGTTATAGAGGTGCTAATTATCACTACAATGGCAATCATATTACAATACATAAATCTATCAAATTAACATGTTGAACATCTTAATGCGTTATATGTCAAATATATTTTAATAAAATGTTTTTGGGGTTTTTTTTTTAAAGATTTTATTCATTTATTTGACAGAGAGAGACACAGCAAGAGAGGGAACACAGCAGGGGGAGTGGGAGAGGGAAAAGCAGGCTTCCCGCCGAGCAGGGAGCCCAATGCGGGGCTCGATCCCAGGACCCTGGGACCATGACCTAAGCGGAAGGCAGACGCTTAACGACTGAGCCACCCAGGCGCCCCAATAAAATGTTTTTTAAGAACAAAAGTGATTATTGATATAGTTGGATTTATATCTACCACATTTGTTACTGTTTTCTATTTGTTGCTTTTGTTCTTCATTCCTGTTTTTGTCTTCCACTATTTTTCTGCCTTTTGTAGTTTTAATTGAGCATTATATATGGTTCCATTTTCTTTCCTTTCTTAGCATACCTCAGCTTCCTTTTTTCACTTTTTTAGTGGTTGCCCTAGAGTTTACAGTATATATTTACAGCTAACCCAAGTCCCCTTTCAAGTAACACTGTATCACTTCACAGGTAATATGAATACCTTATAATATCAAATTAATCCTAATTCCTCCCTCTTGTCCCTTGTATCTTTGCTGTCATTCATTTCACTTATCTATAAGAGTACATAAGCTTACATATGATATATAGGATATATACACAAGCATACATAATCAAATACATTGTTGCTATTATTATTGAATACACTTTTATCTGTTACATCAATTATGAGTAAGAAAAACAAGTTTTTATTTTGCCTTTATTCCTTCTTCAATGTTCTTCTTTTTACTTATGTAGATCTAGGTTTCTGACCTACATTATTTTCTTTCTCTCTAAAGTATTTCTTTTAACATTTCTTGCAAGACATAGCTACTGGCAATAAAGTTCCTCAACTTTTATTTGTCTGAGAAAGTCTATTTCTCCTTCACTTTTCAAGGATGACTTCACAGAGTAGAGAATTCTAGGTTGGTGGTTATTTTCTCTAAACACTTTAATTATTTCGCTCCTCTCTTTTCTTGCTTTCATGGCTTCTGAGGGACGTTGGATGTAATTCTTATCTTTGTTCCTCTGCAGGTAAGGTTTTGGAGGTTTCTATTGTGATATCCTCAAGCACAGAGATTCTTTCCTTAGCTGTGTTCAGTCTACTAATTAGCCTTTCAAAGGCATTCATTTCTGTTACAGAGTTTTTGATCTGTACCATTTTTTTGTGTTTTTTTTTCCTTAGGATTTCCATCTCTCCACTTACATTGCCCGTCTATTCTTGCACGCTACTTTATCCATTAGAGCCCTTAGCATATTAATAATAGTTATTTTAAAGTCTCAGTCTAACTTCCTATCCACTTCTGGTTTTGATGCTTGCTCTATTCTGTCTCCTCAAATTGTGTTTTTTGCCTTTTGGCATGTCTTATAAATTTTTCGTGGTAGTCAGACATGATGTATTGGGCAAAAGGAACTGTTGTAAATAGGCTTTTCATAAAGTAGTGTTAAACTGTGGGAGGTAAAGTGTTCTATAATCCTGTGATTAGGTCTCAGTGATTAGTGAGCCTATGCCTTTGCACTGTGAACTACACAGGTGTTTTTAGTTGTATTTCCTCCATCCACTTTCCATAAGTTGGGTATTTCTTTTCCCCCTAGTCAATTAGGCTCTGATAATTCTGCACAGGTCAGGCTCTAGTTAACTAGTATCCCCTGAGGTGAGGCCTTGTAAAGAACAAAGTGCTCTGGTGTATTTCAAAATAATTACTTTTTCCCTTCCCCTGCTGGAAGCACAAGGGGATTTTTCTCTGATACTTACTATGTGAACCTGGTTGAACACCTGGATATAAATCTCACAAAATTGCAGGGCCCCTCCTATTACTGGGTCCCCTGATGTTTTAACTCGCAGACTTCTCACTGAGCACCATCAATTGTCAGTTGTAGTTCAGGTTTTTCTACCCCAATGCTGGCTTGGTGGAGGTTTCTGCTCAGGTAAGCTATGACTCCCTGTTTGCCTGCCCAGCTCTCTAATCTTAGGGGTCATGGTTTGCCCTCTGTCCTTGCTGCTTTCAGAGATCCAATAAAAGTTGTTGACTTTTAAGTCAGTGCAGCTTTTTTCACTTGTTAAGACCTAATGGTAACTTTTAAGCTCCTTACATGCAGAACCAGAAACTGGAATTTTAATCTTCACAAAGATTCTGGGAGGTAGTTTATTGTTATTTCTATTTTACAAATGAGGACATGTAGTCAATGAAATTTGCCTAATGTCACTCAACTAATAAAAAACAGATTCAAATAAAAAGAACTAGTTCTGAATGATCATAAAGCCCATTTTTTACACTGCCTCTCAGCAAATATTTTACAGATATTAACGTAATTTTTAAATTATCTTAAAGAGGGGCATAGAAAGGTTGTAGATGTCTGTACAATAAAACTTTGGAAACAGAGAAAATATTCTTCTGTAGAAGTGTGTGAAAGACAGACACCCACACCACAAAACAATAGCAACCATGCATTCCAAATGGAAATCAGGAAAGATATACCAGTGCTCACTGATAATAGCACTATGAAGGAATTTGATATTTTATTGGAATTAGCAGCTATCCGCTGGCAAGCAGGTCCACAAATCATAAGGCCTTTCTGAAGCCTCCCTCCAACTCTTAGAAACAGCACTGGATTCCAGCATTTTAGAATACTGGCACCTTAAATTGGAAATAGCCTCTCTGAACCTTCAAACTTTCTGAGTGTGTGGGGCCAGAAGGTAGATTGGGTGTGAAAAGCGCAGTAGGGTCTCACGCTCTGAGTGCTTCTCATAGTAAGGCTTAGTTTGGGATTTTCTCTGCCCTGATCAGGAAGAGAACCTGGGAGCTAACAATACAGGGCTTAGAGCACGATGCTGAAGCAGTGGTTATACCCTGGATGAAGTGAAGAAGAAGCTGCATAGGTGAATGGAGTTTCCTAAAACCCTGAGGCTATGAAATTCCAAGGAAAGTGCTTTGCAGAGTGGTTTGTCCTAGTGCCCTTTAGCCATAGGAAGCTGAAAACCCACCTGTTGCTATCGCACCAGCCCAAGTAAGCAGCGGCCACCGCATCCCAACATCCACAGGAAGAACACTACTCAAATTATCCTGACTTTACATTAGCAATAGAAGCTGGCAGTTAGAAAAAATATATACCTTTCGTGTGCTAAGAGAAAATAATTCTCCATCAGGAATTCTATGCCAAATTAAACTATTTTTCAAGAATGAAGAATAATGAAGACATTTTCACACAAACAAAACTAAATGAATTTATCTACAACAGATTTTGTGAAAAGAAATTCTAAAGGATGTTATTCAAGTAGAAAGAAAATAATTCAAAGCACGGGTCTGGATTATAAGAAATAAAGTACAAAGATATGATAAATTGATAGGTAAATCCAAAATAACATGACCATATAAAAATAGCAATGTCTAATTTGTGAGGTAGGAAGGGGAAATAGAATCAACCTAAAGAACTTGACATATTTATTGGATATATTTACGGCATATATATTGAGAAAGTAGTGATCTGTGTTGGTATTTTCAGCATTTCAAAACTTTGCTTAGAAAAGGTAAATATCTTGGTTTACTTCACAAGCTGCCAATAAGTAAATAAATAAAGAGATAAAGGAAAAATGACTACAAAAGAAGTGGATAAGGGAGTTGTAATGAGGAAAAAGAAAAAAGAAGAAAAAATGACTATCCCCCCTCCCCAACAAAAAGGAGAAAAGAGAAAAGGAAGAAATAGGACAAAACAAGATTTTATAAAATCCAAATACATTAAGTCTTAATATTTGAATCACTTCAACTAAAAGACAAAGTCCATCTACTGCATTTAAAGAATTTTTAGTCATATTCTATGTGCCATATCACATTCTACAAGTGCCCCCAAAGGGAACAGTGCCACCCCAAAGTCATATTCTAGTTCAAGAAATGGAAACTGAAAACTTAAGAAAGCAAAATATTTTAAGTGAAAAGATAGAAAATATATGCAAGTTAAATTCTAACCAAAATAAGTTTGTATTATCAGATATAATGGACTTTGAAACAAAAGTTATGAAAATAAAAAGATCCATATATACCTAAAGAATTTGATTCACAAGGAAAATAGAAAACTCGAAAATATCTCTAACTGAATAATAATGAAAATATTACCTATCATTAGAAAGACAACTAACATTCAATAATGATGTGTAATATTTTCATTATTATTCGGTTAGAGATATTTTTGAATTTTCTATTTTCATTTAAGGCAGTAAAAACCTTCTGCAGTCTATAAAAATTAGTTCAACATTGAAGTAATGTATCAAAAGTGCTTGGCATGATGTCAGGCATTCAGTAATCACTCAGTGCTAATTGTCAGAACTTCTGCTGCTCTTGACAATCAGAGTGATCTAGAACAAGTCAGAATTTCTTAAGCTGACCCATCAACTACATTTAATTAAACAGAGAATTATATATAATATTGAAAACTCAGAAAAATGTGAAGTTGACATGTAAAAAAGAAACATTATGAATCCTGTACTACTCCATAGTTAGAAGGCAGAACATGATATCCAATTAAAACCCAGTTTGTCCAAATTCAAAAAATGAGATGCTCTTCATGTCAAGCTACCTGTGTCAGGGATATTACAAGTAGACTTAACTACATCTGAGGGGAAAATTGGGATAAAATATATGCTAGTGTGTATGTCAACCATTAAATAAATCTTGTCAACTTGCTTATGCAAAATTAGACTTTTTCCGTCCTCTATCTATATCATGCTCTTCTTAGGCATCAGAAATTCCTCAAGCCTTTCTCATTAAAAAATAACCTCTGCTTTTCTGCAGAGATGTATTAAATTCCATTGAATCAACAGATCAATAATGGTTTTTGAAGATTATTTTCTTTAGTTATTGGAACATCCTAAACTCACAAATTTACAAATGGATAGTCAAAAATTTGACCTGTAAAACATGCAAAAATACATTCAAATGTAAAACTTTCCTTACACATTAATTTTTTACGAGAAAATTACCTATAGCACCAGGTAGTAGAAAACAACGCTTTAGGGCCATGTCAAGTTGGATTATTTGGAGACAAGGCAGGGAGCACACCCTGCAGTTTGGTGCTACTGCAGCTTCAACAGATGGACTTGGGGCAGATATCTGGTTTGACTGCAGGTCAAACTGCAGGTCCTACCCACCAATAAAAGCCTCTCAGGATAGTTTGCAGAGAAAGCACCCTGCAATTCAGAGTGACCACAGCCCCAGAAAACTGGCTTAGGGCAGGCATCTGGTCTGACTGTAGACAGTACACAACAATAAGCCCAAGGCACCCCCAGATTGGTCCCTTAAAAGCACAGGCACCAAACCCTGCCCACGATAGGCAAACTGGGCCACTGCAGCTGACTGAACTGAAGGTAAATGTGGCTCAGCCACATGCCACCCACATAGGAAATAGCCCTGAAGCACCAGGTTCAGCTGAAGAAGGGACATTGCACTACAGGGCACCACAGCACCTCCTCCTCATAAGGCCCTACTTTTAAGATCAGGAGACACAGCTGACTTTCTTAATACATAGAAACAAACACAAAGAGTTAGACAAAATGAGGAGACAGAGGAATATGTACCAAATAAAAGAACAGGACAAAACTACAGGAAAAGAACTAAATGAAACAGAGATAAGAAATATGGCTGATAATGAATTCAAAACAGTGGTCATAAAGGTACTCGGTGAATTTGAGATAAGAGTGGAGGATCTTAGTGAGATCTTCAACAAAGAGATAGAAAATATAAAAAAGAACCAATCAGATATGAAGAACTCAATAACTGAAATTAAAACAACACTAAAGAGAATCAATAGTAGACCAGACGAGGCAGAAGAACAGATCATTGAACTGGAAGACAAAGTATTGGAAAGCTACCAAGGTGAAGAGCAAAAGAAAAAATAATAATAAAAAAATGAGAGTAGGTTAAGGGCACTCAGTGACATCATCAAGCATAATAATTTGTATTATAGTGATCTCAGAAAAAGGAGAAAAGGAGGTAGAAAATTTATTAAAAGACATAATTGCTGAAAACTTCCCTATTATGGTGAGAGAAACTGATATCCAGATCCAGGAAGCACAGAGCCCTCCAAAAAATAAACCCAAGGAGACCCACACCAAGACACATAATAATAAAAATGATAAAAAGTAGTGATAAAAATAGAGTTGTATAGGCAGCGAAAGAGACGGAAAAAAAAAAATCATAACATATGAGGGAAATCCCATAAGTCTACCAGCTGAATTTTCAGCAGAAATTTTGCAAGCCAGAGAAAATAATATATATTCAAAGAGCTGAAAGGAAAAAAACCTGCAAGTAAGAATACTCCACCTAGCAGGACTATCATTCAGAAAAGATAGATAAAGAGTTTCCAAGAAAAACAAAAGTTAAAAGAGACCACTGCCACTAAACTACCCTTACAAGAAATGTTACACGGAATTCATTGAATTGGGGGTAAAAGGCCATAATCACTAATAAGAACATTAGAAAAGAAAAAAATTGCAAATACAAATACAAACATAATAAAAGTTGTAGATTAATCATTTCTAAAACCAGTATTAAGGTTAAAGCACAAAAACAGTAAAATCAATTATATCTACAAAAATCAGTCCAGGAATCCACAAAATAAAAGGATGTAAAGTGTGACATAAAACGTAGGGAAGAAATAAAAATTTAGTGCTTTTAAGAATAGGTTCAAACTTAAGTGACCATCAATTTAATATGGAATACTATATGCATAAATTATATAATAGCAACCACAATCAAAAACCTGTAATAAATATGCAAAAAAATAAGAAAGGGGGGCGGAGCAAGATGGCAGAGGAGTAGGAGACCTGGATTTCATCTGATCTCAGGAATTCAGCTGAATAGGGATCAAACCATTCTGAACACCTACAAACTCAACAGGAGATCAAAGAGGAGAGTAGCAACAATTCTCTGAACAGAGAAGCGACCACTTACTGGAAGGTAGGACGTGTGGAGAAGTGAATCCGAGGCGATATACGGGAGAATAGACGGCGGGGGAGTGGGCCTCCATTGGCCGCTTCTGGCAAGTGATACAGCCGCGGAGCACAAAATCGGAACTTTTAGAAGTCAGCTCCGCTGAGGGACGTCACTGCAGTGGCTAAGCGGGGGGTAGAATCCTCCTGGGACAGCGTAGTCTCAGGACCCTTGGGGTCACAGAAAGACCGGGGGTGCCTGAGTGCGGCAGAGCTCCCAGGTATCGGAGAGGGGAAGCCGGCTGCAGAGATGGAGCTGAGGCGCGGGCTCTAAGCTCGGGATTGCCATAAACTGTGATCCGCGGCCCAGTTGGGCCACTGCTCCTCCAGCAGGGACCCAACAAGTGGCAGAGCTGGGTAGACTCCCCTTTCTCCCCCGGGAGGAGCGGCGCAGGAACGCACCGCAGGGATCTGCTGGGTTTGGAGACTCCACACTGGGTCGGGTGCCAGAGATACAAATGCTCAGTCACAGGCCGGGTGATCAGCTCCTCCTGGTGGAGATTGGGAGGCTGCCATTTTCGCCCTGATCCTCCAAAGCTGTACCAGAGCTTGCAGGGAACAAAAGCTCCTGAGAGCAAACCTGAGCAGCTTGCTTAGCCCAGACCGACAAGGGCGGGGCAATTCCGCCTCCAGCAAATACATTTGGGAACCACGGCAACAGACCCCTCTCCTAGAAGATCAGCACAAACAGCCTGCAAGCCAAAACCAAGTTTACCGATCAAGGAGAACGGGAGAACTCCAGCGCTAGGGGAATACCGCACATATAATTCATGGCTTTTTTTTACCATGATTCATTAGTTCATCAAAGTTAATTTTTTTAACTGTTTTTTTTTTAATTTTTCTTTTCCCCTTTTTCAACCAACATCTTATCAATTCCTTTTTTAAAAAAACATTTTTTATTTTTCATTTTTAGAGTCATATTTTATCCCTTCATAGTACTTACCCTTATTTTTGGCATATATATATAAGTTGTTCTCTCTTTAAAATTGTGAGATACAGTTTCTTCTAATGGATCAAAATATACCCTAAATCACTAGTGTATGGCTATGTTCTAGTCTCCTGCCTGATCACATTCTCTCCCTTTTTTTTTAAATCTTTTTTATTCAAACAACTTCTTATCATAACAATCCCTTTTATAAAATCTTTTATAATTTTCATCTTTACAGTCATCTTCCATCCCTTCATTGTATCAACCCTTATTTTATACATATATGTCATTCTTCCTTTAAAATTTTAGGAGGCACTTATTTCTAACACCAAATTATGCCCAAAATCTAGTGTGTGGCACTAATATATGCACTAGCCTGATCATATTTTATCATATTCTGCTTTATTTGTATTATTCTGTTTTTGTTTTTATCTTTTTTTTCCTTTTTTTCTCTTTCTTTTTTCTTTCTTTCCCTTTCTTTTCCCCTGGTTTCAGGTCTTTTCTGATTTGTATAGAGTATATTTGCTGGGGACGTTGTTAACCTGTTAGCATTTTGTTCTCTCATTCATCTATTCTCCTCTGGACAAAATGACAAGATGAAAAAATTACCTCAGCAAAAAGAACAAGAGGTAGTACTGTCAGCCAGCGACCTGCTCAATACGGACATTAGTATGATGTCAGACCTAGAGTTCAGAATCATGACTTTAAAGATACTAGCTGGGCTTGAAAAAAGCGTGGAAGTTATTAGAAAAACCCATTCTGGAGAAATAAAAGAATTAAAATCTAAACAAGCCAAAATCAAAAAGGCTATTGATGAGGTCCAATCAAAAAATGGGGGCACTAACTGCTAGGCTAAATGAGGCAGAAGAGAGAATCAGCGATATAGAAGACCAAATGATGGAAAATAAAGAGGCTGAGAAAGAGAGAGAAACAACTACAGGATCACGAGGGCAGAATTCGAGACATAAGCAATATGATAAGACAAAACGACATTAGAATAATTGGGATCCCAGAAGAAGAAGAAAGAGAGAGAGGGGCAGAAGGTATATTGGAGCAAATTATAGCAGAGAACTTCCTTAATGTGAGGAAGGAAACAGGCATCAAAATCCAGGAGGCACAGAGAACTCCTCTCAAAATCAATAATAATAGGTCAACACCCCGATATCTAATAGTAAAACTTACGAGTCTCAGAGACAAAGAGAAAATCCTGAAAGCAGCTCGGGAGAAGAGATATGTAACCTACAATGGTAGAAATCTTAGATTGGCAACAGACCTATCCACAGAGACCTGGCAGGCCAGAAAGGACTAGCAAGATATCCTCAGAGCACTAAACGAGAAAAATATGCAGCCAAGAATACTTTATCCAGCTAGGTTGTCGTTGAAAATGGAAGGAGAGATAAAAACCTTCAAAGACAAACAAAAAATAGGGAATTTGCAAACACGAAACCAGCCCTCCAAGAAATATTGAAAGGGGTCCTCTAAGAAAAGAGAGAGCCTAAAGCAGCATAGATCAGAAAGGAACACAGACAAGATAGAGTAACAGTCACCTTACAGGCAATACAATGGCACTAAATTCATACCTTTCAATAGTTACCCTGAATGTAAATGGGCTCAATGCCCCAATCAAAAGACACAGGCTATCAGATTGGATAAAAAAAACAAGACCCATCCATATGCTGTCTGCAAGAGACTCATTTTAGACCCAAAGACACCCCCAGATTGAAAGTGAGGGGGTGGAAAACCACTTACCATGCTCATGGACACCAAAAGAAAGCTGGGGTGGCAATCCTTATATCAGACAAACTAGATTTTAAAACAAAGACTGTAATAAGAGATGAGGAAGGACACTATATCCTACTTAAAGGGTCTATCCAACAAGAAGATCTAACAATTGTAAATATTTATGCCCCGAACATGGGAACAGCCAATTATATAAGGCAATTAATAACAAAAGCAAAGAAACACATTGACAACAATACAATAATAGTGGGGGACTTTAACACCAGCCTCACTGAAATGGACAGATCATCTAAGCAAAAGATCAACAAGGAAATAAAGACTTTAAATGACACACTGGACCAAATGGACTTCACA
>NW_027397082.1:0-80944 GCF_003265705.2 Callorhinus ursinus
CGGTCCCCTCCGCTCACCAGCCTCAGCGCCAAACCCGACTCACTCCCTGAGGGATAAAGAACAGAAATCCTCCTCCATCTGTATATTAAGCTCTTAAGGTTAAAACATTGGGACGACCCAGGGGCTTTTTCCTGGCCTATGTTCCCTGGGCAGTTGATGACCTTTCAGCATGCCCAGATGTTAATCTTTACTACAGGTAAAGGGGCAGAGAAATCCCAATGGGCTCAATGGTAAGGAGGCTCCCATGGGAAGAAGCACTCCATGACCTGGATGGAGGTGACTTGGTGGACAGGCCTAATCCACCCTGGGCACATCCAGTATGGAGCTCTGAATCTACTGGAGATTGTCAAGACCCTTGCCTATTTTTGGAACTGTTGGCTTCTGTGGCATTCTGACTTGGTTCTGCCAAAATTCTAGGACATGGTGCACCCCTGCAATCAAGGTACAAGAATCCACATGTCCATCCTCTTCTCAGAGCTCCACCCCATGGATATGGGAGCCACCAGAGAAGCATGGTCCCAGCCCTTGAGAGGCCTCCAGAACTTATACTGAGCCCCTGGGTGAGGACCTTTCCTGAACATAAGGCCAGGATCCCAGTGGAGTCAGCAGGCCACCCTCTAAGATCAGACCCAGGATCTGATATTCAGAGAGTTCTCTCTCTATCCCCTAACTTTACACACACACACACACACACACACACACACACACACACACAGGGACAAGGATAAGGAAAGACGCCTGTCCATTCCAAACCCAAACTTTATCTAGAGACTGAGAATGATCCTGTGAGTTTGGAATGAAATATTTATTTATCGGTGATGTTGTAGTTGCAGAGGTGGGGATCCAGGTGGTGGCTGGATATGTCAACAAATGCAGACACCAGAGTTAGACATCATGGGAGACAGTTTTTGGAAACTTGTTTTTTTGCAGGGCCACATGGGATCTTCCTTTTTTCTATCTCCACACAACACCCTCTCACCCCATCCCCTAGAAATCTTCCTGAATAAGTGCAAAATCCATGTATACAGTTCCATCATTACCCACAGAGAGAGAACCAAATAAAATTATTCATTACCTGTTGCACTAGTAGCCATCATATTCTCTGTAGTGCTGTCTGCATAGATTGTAGAAGGAGGGGAAAAAACCAGAAAATGTATAGTTAGGTCCTCTCTGAGGAGAATCAAGGACTCAAATTAAATTAGAATCTTCTAAGGATATGTTTTCTGACCGGGATTTTATCTTGCTATGTGACTTTGGGAAAGGGAGCAAACCTGTCTAGCTTCAAATTCTTTCATTCTACAAGGCTATTTTGGGGTAATATCTCTTTATCAATCTCCTGACCTTGATTCTGACCATCCCACATGTGACTTATGCAGAGCTCCACGGATAGATCCAAAAATAACTTTTCTAATCCTTATGCTTCCAATTGATTTCTCTTGTTTAATTGTATTGGTTAGTACCTCTAGTACACTGTTAAATGACAGGGAGCCTGAAGGCCATTCTTACCTTTTTACTTTAGTGATAATGTTTCTATGTTTACCCATTAAGTACGATTGTAGCTTTAAACCTATGATTTTCAAATTGCTTCAAGAAACTGTAATGCTTGTCCCAGTCCCCAGCAAGAGTCTACTGGGTGCTGGGGCTTTATGAAAAGAAGACCTGAGAGCTCCTCTTAGTCCACTGCCACCAGAGCATTCATTGCATTTCTGAAATCCCTATTGGGTTTCCACATGAGGTCTTTTTTGATCTAGAGGAAATGTGACCACCACCTCTACCCCACAGTCGAGGTTCTGACAAGAGTAGCTCTAGGTAAGTCCTATCTGCAGTCCTGTGTCGTTGTCAGATAGCAAGCCCCTGAGCCCCTTGCTTGCACCCTGGATGGACTAGTTGTACCAAAGAAATTGTCAGGTAGCTGTTACTCCTAATACATAGCAGGGCCCTCACGGGAAACCACTATAGAAAGGAGGAGATTCTCCTCTTATAGGTGCTGCAAATAAGAATCTTGGAAAGAGACATGGCTAAATTATAATAAAGTCAGTCTCATCCTCAGCTCTAGTGACATCTGTGGAAGAGAAGGTGGTAAAGTCAAACCTCACCCCATGGGCTTTAGGGACAGGAAATCATAACATCTGGGGAACAGAAATGCATGACATGTGTACCATTAAGTTTCCCAACTGATCCATGCTGACTTCTGGTCAGGGGCCTTCATGGGGAGGTTATCCTTCTCTTGTCCTAGGGTCAAAGTTTCCCATGGGATATAGGCTGTGACTTTCCTTCTCAAAGCTCAGGTTGCCAAAAACTCGAGCTCTATTGACTACCTCCCAGCTCTCTCATCGGAGATGCCCCCAGGGGAGGTGCATGGGACCTCTGATGTCCATAAGCTGAAGGACCATGGCTCCTCATATTGAGAAGAAACCAAGGTGGCCTGATATGGGCTCAGGAAAGGGCAAAGTCAGGCAAGTATGCTGCTCCATCAGGTTTGCTCCTGCCTTTCCAGGACCTGCAGCCAGAGACCCGGCACCCCAGCCTGGCCAGGCATCAGCATGCAGTGGTGAGGACCACAAGGGTAAGCACTGAGCATGAGCAACAGGACCCCCCTGGAGACTGGTCACCAAGCTCCACCTTGGAACTCCTTGGAAGTACCTGTGCAGGTTGATCCCTCCCCAAACTCAGGGACCTGGTTCATGGAAGGTTTACCCATTTAGGCCTGAGGCCTTATTCAGAGGTTCCCCCTTGGGAACTGAGCACCCCTATCTCTTATACCTTTTGCACCTCTTCTGGATCAGAGATGACCTTATGGGTGCAGGTAATGAGCCCATAGGGATCCCACATAAAAAATGATACCTTCTGCCTCAATTGTTGCCAGGGATGCCTCTGTGGGAGACAAAGAAGCTACAGAGGGGAGAAAAAAAGAGGTCACTCAATGTTGTTCCTCATTTGGGAAGAGCCAGCCTTCTGCTTCCTCAGCTCTGAAACAAGGGCTGGATGCAGAGACCCGGAAACCCTATGCACTGCTAAAAGGTTGTGTTTCTTACTTACGGACAGAATTCATCTCTCTGTCATTTCGCCAGCCCTTATTCAATACTGGAATGCCAGCAGAGACGTTCTTTGCTCCTGCCATCAACCTCCCATCCCTCTGCTTCCTTGGTCTTCAACCAAAAAATCAGTCCATTGATTAAAAGCCCCACCTGATTAACAAGATCACATTTCAAATACCAACTACCTATTTCTGTAGCTTACCCACACCCTCAAATGACAAATACCTACCATTGCTGAGGTATTCCTGAGAAGGTGGCCCCAACTAAGAAGAAAGGCAGTTTTCAAAGATGCATCCCCAAATGCTAAAATAAACCCACTCCAAAGTGATTGCTTGGAGAGCTATACTCTCTGGGGGAAGCCATTCTCATGTGATAGCTGGATTATCAGGGTCACATTCCTGTCTCAGTCGTCGTCACACACGGTACCCCAGGAGCCTTGGTACAGGATCTCCACACGACCCTGACACCAGTCACTTCCATTCACCAGCCTCAGAGGCAAACCTGCATTGACACAGTGGAAAGCCCTCGTCCACTCTCTCTGCCTCCCTGGCTTTCACTCACCAGCACCCCCTGCTCTCCTCCTTCCTCTGACCACTGCCCATCTCCTTCACCTGTTTTCTCCTCTCCCACACCTTACGTTTCACTGCTCTACCAAGCGCTGTCTTAGCTCTCTTCTCCTGCTGTCTTCCCCCTGAAAGAGCTCATGTACTCTGAGAGCTTGCTAGGAGGAAGACCCCAAAATCCACATCTTCAGTGCTGATCAGACCTTACAACCCCAGCCAGGCTCTAGACCAACATCTTCAGTGGCCTCCTGGACATCCATCCCACCATCCCAAACCCAACACAGTCTCTTTATTCCACTTGAATCAAGCCGTGCTCCACAAGGACTGTGTTGGAAATCTGGTTGTTCTATTTGGTTCCTCCCCTTCTGTACCTCTTATATCCAACTTATCAACAAGGCGGTCTTTCCTTTTATTCTCACCGCCATTTTGCCAGGTTAGACCTTCCTTCTCTTGAATCTGGCCTACTTCAGGGGCCTGCCCGTGGATCTCCCTGCTCCACCTCCTCCCTCTCTAATCCATCTACATTGATAGATTCAACAAGCATTTATGGAATGCTTACTCTGTGCCCACTCCTATGCTGACAGGATTTATCTGTCTCCCCTAGAATGTCCCAAGTTTTATCTTTATAAAATGTGGATATGTTCAACTCACTTCCCTGCTCAAAAGGGCTCAATGTACTCTCCACTGCCATCAGGGTCAAGTCTCAGGTGGCATTCATCCAAGAGTGGGCTTCAACTCACCTTTCAAGCCTCTTGTGAGGGCTGACAGAACCTGAGTGCCACCATAATGAGCACCATGTTCCAGCCTGACATGATCCTGCTAAACCACCTGCACTGATTTTGCAAAGAAAACAGGGAGCAGTTCCCGAGATACAGCCCAACATCATGACAGCAGGACCTGAGTCCTAGGTATGGCTTTTCAGTGGTTAGTTTGAGTTTATGAGAAATCTGTGGTCAGGCAGTGACCAGAGAGCTTGGAATAGGATGTAAGATCAGGGGGCAGGTGGTTTCTGTGGTTGTTATAAGGGAAGAGGTCAGGGAAAGAGAGGAAAAGCCAATTGGGCTGTTTCTAGGGTGTTCCCAAGGTGCATTGCAGGCCTCCACAGCCCTTCCTGCTGCCCTCTTTGGTCACCCCTGTGAATGCCCCTTCAGAAGAGCTCTCAATCTCCCTGCCTCAGCCTGCCCTTTGCTGGGTGTCAATCACCAGAAAGCTCCACTAGAGCCCATCCCAGGCCACTTCTGGACTCTCAGAGCATGCTCTGAAAGGGCAGGGATTGGCCTCAGACAGAGCCAAGAACTCCATGGCAGGGTCCGCTGTCCTAAGTGAGCACATCAAGGACTCTGACATATCAAATTCAGTGCACAGTGTGTGCATTCACTCAGAGGTTGAGGAGAGATGGATAGATTTAGTAGGAATAGTGGACAGAGGCAAAGGTGCCTGTTCTTGGTTCAAATTTCTGCCCAAACACTTAGCCACCCTGTGACCTGGGACATATAACTGTTGACAAGTGACCTAACTATGCCACAGTTTCCCCATCTGCAACTTGGGGGTAATAATATTACTTACCTCAAAATGTTGGAAAGATTTCATGATAATAGCGCATATTATGTACATTAGTTGAGCACTTATTATGCACCGATCAGTATTTTAAATGATTTTTTTATACACTAACTCATTTGGTATATGAAAATAATTTTGTCCAGGGTACATAGCAAGTGCTTGTGGGATGTTAGCTATCTTCAAGATAACTGTCACTAGTGGTAAGAAGAGGCACTGGCTTTTTGTCACCCATCTCTCCTGACACCAAGCTGAAGCTAATCCCATGCAACAAATGACTGAGAGGCAGAGAGAAGAAGGAAGGAGAATGACAGATGAGACTGGCTGAGTGTGCATCTGATACATGCCTAGGGTCTCAGCATCCCCTGACCCCTTTCTTTCCATCCCTGCTTTCTAAAAAGCAGGCTGTACTCAGCCTCAACAAGCCAACAGCAGCAGAACAACTGGCTGGCCCAGCCAGTAAGCAAAACTCTAGGAAGACAAGTAAATAAAAAAGGTCTTACCATAGTCTGTAGTCGGGGAACTCCCCAGACCTAGGAAGAAACCAAATTCATCTTGGAATGGAGGTTCCACTATTTGTAAATGATCTACAGTCACAGAAATTGGCTTGAGCATCACCTTACGATCATGCCAGGGGGCACTGTGGCTAACTCTTGGGTCTGTGTGCCTCCAGCATTCTTGAAAAGTGTTCTGGATTTTGCAATAGATTTCAAGTGGATTGGATATGGGGTGTTGAATAATTTTAGATGTAATAAAGTACATGTTTCTTTGCCCTGCCCCATAACGCTTAAAGTTTATAGTTACAGGATGTAATCTGTGCTCAGAAGAAGGGCTGGAAAAGAAAAGGCAGTTCTGACTGGCTGTCAAGGATTCCGGATGCCAGTTGAATCGTCCCTCCAGTTTGAAATTTGAGTGGAGGTAGCACTCGGAATAGCCACTCAAGAGGCCCCCTAAATAAGTACATATTTTGTTGTCAGATATCCTGTGCCTTCTGATCCATACCCTGAGAAATTTTTAATCTATTTTGAACAAAACCAACATCTAGAGGACCCTGGGTCTTTATCGGTGAGGCCACTCTAAAGCTCTCTAAGCCCCTCCACTTCAAGTTAACCCTTAGGAAACCTTCAAGGTCCATCCGACTGACTCAATTTTAGTTCTTGAGTTTCTTTTTTCAGCAGGCTTTACTCTATTTGTGAGGATTGATATTTCATGACTTTTACATGTTTTAAGAGGTCTTCCAAGGAACAAAAGGGATATTTATTTGTGAAAAGAAAATAGAATACAAGTCATTCTATCTTATTGTCACTATATGGATTCATTGGATCCTTTTATAAATCCAAAATACATTACGGGCTTTCTGTGATCTCATTTTTCCTATAGCTTGAAACATTTTGCTATTTCATCATTCAAGGAATTGGTTCATCATTACTCGTTAATTATTAACTATCATAAAAAAGAGTTATATAAGACGACAATGAGAGAATGGTGGCATTATCTAGAAGAAAGACGAAGTGGTAAGATAGGTCATCATTCTTCAGTGTCCCAAATATCGCATTACCTTTCAAGAAGGTATTTTTTAAAAAGACTGGAGACACTTTCTTTGTAAGATGCTTTTAGCTTTCATTGAATGTAGTTAAAAATTTAGAAGTTTTCATTGTCTATTACCAATGACAAAGAGAAGAAAATTGACATTGAAGATGTTTCACAATAACTAGGTGAATCAGAAGAGGAATGTAAAGAGATAGAGAGTAGCCCCCTAGATGCTAACAGTAATGGTGAAATTGCTTGTACTATTGAAATCTTAGATTCTGGGCCTTCAAATGATGATAACTAGAGAATTTCCCCAAATTCAAATATCAAGGAGTCAGTAATGTAATTCTAAGTACAAAAATAAAATATAGTGCTCTCGGGGTGTCTGGGTGGCTTAGTTGATTAAGCATCAGACTCTTGATTTCAGCTCAGGTCATCATCTCAGGGTCGTGAGACTGAGCCCCACATCAGGCTCCAAGGTGGGCATGGAGCCCGCTTAAGATTCTCTCTCCCTCTCCCTCTGGCCCTCCTCTCTCTCTCTCCTTTCCTCTCCACCCTCTCTAAAAAAATAAATAAATAAAATATAGTGCTCTCACCCACTTCAATGGAAAGGATTTCATTGGTGGTATTTTGCAGCAAGAACTCAGACCATCTCATTTTGCTAAAAGGACATATGACGGTACACTTTTATTTTTTCTAATGCTTATATACCAAAATCTACTTGATAAAAGGAGATCTGCTATGTTTAAATTCTTATTAAAAATTCCAATGAGGTTGCTTTCATGATCCCGTTTTTCTTACTTCTTTGTATAAGGAAAGTTAAGGCATTCGATAAACTTCTCAGATTCCTTATAAATGTGAGTGCTGCCAGGAACAGCAGTCAGAGGTTCAGAGATTGGAATCTCTCTAGCAAAACCAACAGGCCAGTGAGGGGCCTTGATGCCAGAGAACTACACCATTTGTCTCAACAGCTTGAATGTGGGGTCTACAATGGACTTCTCCAGCTGCCCTGCTTCATGTGGTTGATGGCCCAGTAAGAGGTCAAGTGAAGCCATGTGGCTGCACAGGCCTGAGGATGAAGAAGCAATTTGAAACAGAAATAGGCAGCTAGAACATTCTTTCAACACAGGCCACAAACCTAGGAAATGTGTGCACCAGAACATTCCCACCTCATTTCTGACATACCGTCCCTGCTCCCACACTCAAGAACATGCGGACAGACTTGCCTGAGAGAGTACTTCATTGAAAACTCGGACATTCAAACACAGTACTGATGACACCACACAATTCCCATTGTCTGGTTCCAGGTATCTTGCTTAGTCACATGGTGGTCGATGTCAGAATCTACATCTAACCCAGAAGCTCTGAGCTCCAAAGTCCCCACAATACTCAGGCATAAAACCCCCAAACAGAACGTTGGAGTTGTCTCTGGTTGTGCTGTGTCCACACAGTTTGAACAAACTATTTTCACAAATTTATTGGGACCAACTGGCTTTCAAATTCCATCAATCAACCACATAGTTGTAGATGATGTCAGCTATCATTTTGGGAATGATGTCTCAAGACAGTTGAGACATCAGAATGATTCAACCAAGGAAAAGCCACAAAGAGATCTCTCAAGATATTTCCCCAAAGACCTGGTCACTTTCCAAGGGAGCTGGTCCCTTCCCATCTAGGCTCAGCCATTGCCCCAAATCTCCCAGAGTATCTACTGTGTACCCTTGCACATTGTATACATTATTTCTTTAGTGGGGAGAAAATTGAAGAAGAGCTTGAGTATTAAACCAAACAAGGCATCATCAAACTAGCCATATCTACTGGGTAGGCCACTCCAGTTAGTCTAGAAGAGAAGCCTAAGGAGATTGCGTGGTGACTCCAATGGCACTCTGGAAAGTGCCCTGGACCTTAAACGAACATTTAATAAAAATGATTTCATTTTCATGGTTGATGACAATACCACGTTTTACTATTTATATGTACTATCTCAGTTCATCTTTACCCCAACCCAGTCATCCCCACTTATAGACAAGGACACTGAGGCACAGACATTGAACGAGTACATCCAAGGACGTGCAGCCTCCTCCTCTACTGTCAGTGTTCTCAGCTATCATCCTGCTCTGCCTTTTGTCCTAGTCACTGCCTGCCACCAACCCTTTCCTTGTGGTTCTTGCAAGGAAAGCGGTCCATGCCAACTGACCTTCCGTAAACCCACCAAAATGGGTTTTCAATATGAAGTCACCTAGTAGCTTTGACTGAGATTCAACATTGTTTTTGTGCATACAGCACGACTCCAGGATAAGAATGCTTTTGATTATTGTGGTTTTCGTCTTTAAGATTTTCATCTTATATCTGTCACAAGCACCCAGATTATTTCATCCTTTCAGGTACCATCTTCTCTGCCATAGAGTCTGCATTTGTCTCAGTGGAGTTAAGGATGTTGTGGATGGGAGCCCTACATGAGTCCTCTTCATGGAGTCTCACTGTTGCCAAGCAAATGGCCATCCTAAGGTGTTGGTACAGAGGCATAGGATGCCACAAAGCAGAGATCGTGCTAGATTGTTCATTGTTTAATGTATCAGTTCAAGATATGACCAAATGATGAGCTTCCCAGAGATTTGCTCATGGACACATCTCTGGATTTGCCTCCACCAACTCCATCTAGATTTAGACAAGAATTTAGAAGGCAAACAAGAACCAGGTCCAGCTATAGCTCTTCACCCATTTGCCCCAAAAGACAAATGACATTCTACCACCAAGGGCAGGCAACACTTCAAAAATTCCATTAATCAGAAGTCTTGGGGCGCCTGGGTGGCTCAGTCGGTTAAGCGACTGCCTTCAGCTCAGGTCATGATCCCAGGGTCCTGGGATCGAGCCCCACATCGGGCTCCCTGCTCCGTGGGAAGCCTGCTTCTCCCTCTCCCACTCCCCCTGCTTGTGTTCCCTCTCTCGCTGTCTCTCTCTCTGTCAAATAAATAAATAAAATCTTTAAAAAAAAAATCAGAAGTCTTTCTTTTTTCCCTAGAGCTTTGAAAAATCTGTCAAGGGCACAGTTTGGAAAATAGGACCTAGAGATAACCTCCCATCAGGGCACTACCCTGGCTAGATAAAGTATTAGCATAGCTAAGCATGGAGGAGGGGAGTATCTGAAGGCTGGGGCAGGGTAGCTAGAGTCAACGTGAGTCTCTATCAGTTCCCTCCCATTCCTGACAGCGGTGCCAGTGAAGAACAGAAACTCTTCCTTTTTGCTCTGTCTGCCTAATTCCTGCACCAGCTCTAGACCTCGGTTCACCTATGTCTTTTGTGGGGCTACTCTCTTTCTCATATATTGGTCACATCTCTCATGCCATGTACCTCTTGCTCCAGTACTTACCACAGCTGTAACTATATATTAGTTGATTACGGTCTATCAGTAATCAACTAATGGCCATTAGACCATAAGTCCCTGAAAGCAGGGAACACGTTCCCTTGAAACAATACAGAGAGAGCCCACACTGTAGTCTCCTGCATAGAAGGGTCCTGGTAGGGCTGGTTCTTGTCAAACGAGGTAGCAAGGACATTGAGGCCATTTTGCAAGGTGTGCAAAAGTTCAGTGTTAGTAATGCACTCATGGAAAAGCCTTTATATCTACAAGTCAGACTTACGATGTAGCCATGAACCACTTGGGAAAATGCTACAAACCTAAATTCACTTGACATTGAGCAAAATATAGATGTTAAGAAAAAATAAGTAAAAATAGATAGCACTTAAAAAATATATACATATCTCTGTCACTTTCTTTGGAAATTCTTAGCAAAGTTGTGATTCCATAATTACATTATAAACAGAAAAAACTTGATTCAGTACTGGGCCATGCAGCATGGTTGCTCAAAGTGTGGTCCATATTTTCAGTTATATAAAAATTCAGATTTCTGGGCCTCAACCCAGACCCTCCAAATCAGGGTCTCTGAAGGAGAGGAAGATAAATCCCAAGGACCTGCCTTCCAAAAATACCCTCATTGACTCTGATGTACATGGAAGTTTGAGGCGAAGGCAAAATACAATTGAAGAAGAACCTAACAAGGTAACTACAAGGTCCATTTATTCTATAATTGAAAGAAGTTTCAACTGCCTTTGTATTTATATAAAGGACACAAATCATGTTTTTGTGCAGACTTCATACCATTCACTAAAGGCAGTGTTTATGCTCCAGATATAAATAACTGTATAGGATAATAAATAGATTTTAAATCAAATTCAGGATATTGTTTTTAAAGTATTCCCCAGTTGTCGTGACAGGATCTGATTGGGAAGCTATAAAGGAATAAAAGAAAAATCAGACACGTGTGTGTTTCATCCACAGGGGTCCTGATCAAGAAATCCACCTTTGAACCATTGCTTTTTTTCTGGTTGACACTAAAGTAGAGCTACAACAGCAGCATGTGGATCACCATCCACAGATCTGTAATCTGTCTTTGAAACTTAATTCAAATTAATAAAGATTTCTTGAGTCTCTGGTATGTGGAAAACAAAATGCTTAACTAGTCCCAAGAAACATGGTGATTAAAAAAGTGGCTTATTATATCTTAAGAATAAATTCAATGAAATACTCTTTAGTAACTGGTGCATTTGTTTCTGTGTATTTCCTGCTGCAGATATGTCTTCATTTCATTATAATAGAATAGAAATTGACATTTCAGCACTGTAGAAAAGCAAATTAGGCTTGTACCTAATTTGGTACAAATGGGGACACATTACTTTTCTTATTTCTTTGAGAAAATTTAGCCTAGCCGGTTTGTAGGAATGGGCATGAGGAGTTGAATGGGCATGAGGAGTTGAGATTGAGGGCTTTGACTTCCCAGTTCTCAACTAACTGAAATCGCTAAAAGCATGGATTGGCAACAATTTGGTACAAAAAACAGTCAAGTGACTTTGTGTTGACAAAGGCAGTAGGAGATGAAAATGCCTTTCCTTTCCCATAAAATGACAGATGTGGTCATTTACTGAGACTTACTGACCCTGAAAGGGTTATTGGGAAAATTAAATGAGAAATGTAGATCAAATATGTATCAGACTGACTGGCGTGTTGTCAACATGACAACAGGTGTTAGCTATCGCAGCAATAAGAATCATGGTGATGACCATGATCATACAATTTCTAACACTCACTGTCTTAAGTGCTTCACCCACATTGTCCCCTTTGGTCCTCATGGCAACCCATAACGGTAGGGTTCCCTCCTCTTACAGAGAAGTAAACTGAAGCACTTAGAGGTAAAATAAGTTGGAAATGATTTCCAATTTTCCTGATGGAGAAATCAGTGTGGAGAACAGGGGACATTGCCATTATTACCCTGCCCTGAGCCATGTAATACGCATTATCTCCTGAGCCAACCCCCGCCCCCCCAGCAGATGACGCTGGTGTCTTCCCCATGGCCGTAGGTAGGATTCATTTCCATTTTCCTGATGGAGAAATCAGTGTGGAGAACAGGGGACATTGCCATTATTACCCTGCCCTGAGCCATGTAATACGCATTATCTCCTGGAGCCAACCCCGCCCCCCCAGCAGATGACGCTGGTGTCTTCCCCATGGCCGTAGGTAGGATTCATTTCCTGAGCAGCGCACGTCATCCAGGACAATCCGTCCCGAGCCCTTACCAAACTGTGACTTCCTCAGATCATATTCAAGAGCTTTCCATGTATCATCCTAGTTAATCCTCAAAATAACCCGTGGGAAAACCAAGGCTCAGGAAGGTGACCCAAGACCAACCGACTGATAAGTGATAAGGGGCAGGACTTTGTACTCAGGCAGTTGCTCTTAACCCTTTCACGTTCTGCTTTTCAGTATATACCGATTTAACATTTAAACAATGTGGCCCAAATCATAAGGTCTGCACTCTTGCACAAGCAAACACACTCACGCACACACAGGACTATAATAAGATCAAGAAATGGCAGAAGAAGTTACTGCTTAAAGCATTGACGGAGGTCGAGGTTTCCACTGTTTTCCCAACATGTGATAAAAATCCTAGAAAAGGAGAGGAATAGTAACTGATTATATCCAGAGAGCCTCAGTTAGATGCTCCTCTCCCCACCTGCCTCTGCTTCCCTGCTGAGCGGCTGCAGCCCCCGGGGGGACACCGTGGGGGACAGAGATCTTCGGAAAGAGGTGTGGCTGGGCACAGGCTGACATGGAGACTCAGGGCCTGTCTTCTGGTCAGTGTGGAAACTTGCGAGGAAGGGGCTGAGGGCCCAGGTGGACCCCATCAGAAGAGGTCCTTCCTTGTCCTACATCTAAAACCCAGTAAGATTCTCTGCAGCAGTCCCTCCTGAGTCCCTGGGGGTGGGGAGGGGTCCCACAACCATCCAGTCCCAGAGTTTAGAGTTACCGGCTAACGTCTGTGTCTCCTCAAAAGTGGTTCCTTTGGTGGCTGACTGTGACCTTGCTGAGAAAGACAAAGAAAAAGGGCCAAATGAGAGCTCTTCTGAAAACAAGCATTAAATCTGACCTCCCCGCTAATTCAAACAGGGGAGGGGGCTGCATCAGACTTCACTTTGGAGGTTTAGCTGGGCCTCATTCATTCAATATTCCACTCAGCAAGTATGGACTTATCTCTGACTGCCCAGGGGCCCTGCACTAAGAGTCAGGGAGGAGGGAGGAATCCATCAGAGAGGGCAAGGCTCGGTCCTCTGGAGCTCAGAGGCGACTCAGCAGCCAGACTTGGTAGCCAGTAATCCGGTCTTCCCCTGGGAGGAACACGGAGTGCAGGGGAGTGGGAATCTCAAAGGGAGAGCGATTCTTGGCCTTGGAAGAAAAGCAGGCGGATTCCAGACAGGGGCAGATATTTCCTCTAGACTTGAAAGAAGGCATAAGCGTATGTCAAGGAAAAAATGGAGTAAAAGGGTTGCCAAATAAAATACAGGATGCCCAGCTAAATTGGGATTTCAAATAAACAAGATATTTCCTAATATAAGTATATCCCAAATATTGTATGGAACATATTATACAAAAATAATTATCTTTTTATTTGAATTTCAGATAAACAATGAATACTTCTTTAGTATAAGTATGTCCCAAATATATCTGCATGGACACACACACACACACACACACACATAAACAAAACATTTTTTCACAAATCAAATTGAGCTGGGTGCGTTGTATTTTTATTTGTTGTAACTGAATAGTTGAGTGGAACGGCATCCAGTAGGTGGCAGTAAACAAGAAGTTCTCTTCACTGATCTTTATTTAACCCCCTCACCAGGTCAAAGGACGCCCTCCATCCTCCCCTGTAAACCTACTGATCACTAGCACTGATAGGCTGTTTTCTAGCATACCTGGCAACTTCCATTCCAACCAACTTCTTTGTTTGATCAACTTGAGGTGGGTATGAACCCCGGACTTGCTTATGACAGTTGTCCTTGCCATTAAATTCAGTTAAATATTAAATAAATCAAAGAAATGTGGGTAAAAAAAGAAAGATGCTTTTCTATAAAATAAGGCTGAATGCTTTGGAAATAAAATCAAGTGGCTAAAAAAGAAACCAGGCAGGTGGGACAGTGAAGAGTCCCAGAAAGATGTATGACAACAGAACTTCGGGGCTCACACCACTTTGCAAGTATCTTTCATTTCAAGCTCCCCTTTGGAGAAACAAAAACTAGAAATTACAGATATGCCAAATGGGTATGGTTTATGTAAGAAAGACATTGCAGAACCACAGAAGATCCTCCCGGGAGAAAAGCCTACAGCAACAACTTGGCGAATCCAAGTGTATTGATGTGTCTACAGTTAACAGGAAACACTTAAAGTGTGTATGTATGTTCGTGGTTCCCCATTTTAAGCAACATTTTTGAGTAACCAACAAACTACCTGTCCCAGTCACTTTAGAAAAATTTATTTTAGGGGCACCTGGGTGGCTCAGTCGGTTAAGCATCCGACTCTTGATTTCAGCTCAGGTCGTGATCTCAGGGTCCTGGGATCGAGCCCCACATCTTGCTCCACACTGGGCATGGAGTCTGCTTGGGATTCTCTCTCTCTCTCTCTCTCTCCCTCTGCCCCTCCCCCCCACACACACTATCTCTCCCTCTCTCTCAAAAAAACAAAAAAAAAAACAAAAAAAAAGTTATTTTAAAACAATGGTTCTCGGGGGGGGGGCATGAATCAACAGCATCAGTTAGCACCCAGAACATGTTAAAACTGCAGATTCTTAGGGTTCCCCCAGACTCATGAATCAGGAGCTCTGGAGTGTTGTAACAAGTACTCCAAGTGATTCTGATACATTTGAAAGTCATTGAGTTGCAGCATATGTAAAGGAAAGGTAACAGTGATTTCAAGAGAGAGGTGGGATACACTTCCTTCCACACCGGAGCCCCTATGGGATGCTGGACATCTCAGGCAGGGGGAGTTCTGACACTGCCCGATGCCTCCACCATCCTTCGTCCTTCTCAAGTTGGCTCTAGAGGGTGACACAACCAGGTAACCAGCGGGGGGGCAGGGAACTAAGGGCTTCAGTTGAGGGGTGCCCAGGGGTCTAGCGGAGAGCCTATGTGGTTCCCTGGTTCTACCTCGGGAACTACAGGCAGATGTGAGGCAGGCAGCGGGGAAGACGGGGCTTACAATGGGCTGAGGAAGTAAGGACACTATGAATAAAGTGCTCCTTCAAAACGGTCTTACAAGAATAAAAGTACAGGGGCGCCTGGCGGGCTCGGTTGGTAAAGCATCCGACTCTTGATCGCAGGGTTGTGAGTTCAAGCCCCACGTTGGGCATGGAGCCGACTTAAAAAAATAAAAATAAAAAGCATAAAAAAAACAAACTCCATGCAAAGCTCCTTGGCCATCTCCTTCAGAGGAAGAGATAGAGGAACCAGGTTTCTGAATGGAAGGACTGAATACAGAAATGTCAGTCATTATAAACCAATTCACAGGTTCACTATAATTCCCATCCGAAGGTTTTTCTTTGATTGAGTGGTTCTTTAAGAAAGGGGCTCTGAAGTTCTTTAGGAAAAATTAACAGGCTAAAAATAAGTTCTTGAAAAGGAGTAGATTCTGACAGGGCAAACTGCGGTTGCTGAGAGCAGGACTTGTACCCCAGGAACGTGGGAGATGGGACCAGGGGTTCAAATTCTAGCTCTGCTGTTCATTCGTCCTCTAAACCCGAGCAAGTCATTAACCTCACTTGGCCTCCGTCTCCTTATCTGTAAAAGGGTAATTACACGAACTGCTTCATAAGGTTATTGTGAAGACAAAACCAGAAAAAAATACGTCAAGTGTTGAAGATAGTGTCTCTTGTGGCATTCAAAAAAATTATCATTAGCTCCAAAATATTCAAAATAAAGCAATACGAATTAAAATATAGAGAAAAGGGGCACCTGGGGGGTTCAGGGCAAGTGTCCGAGTCTTGACTTGATCTCAGGGTCGTGAGATGAGGCATGCATTGGGCTCCTTGCTGGGCATGGAGCCTGCTTAAGATTCTCCCTCTCCCTCTGCCCCTTCCTGCCCCCGCTTGCATCTCTCTCTCTCTCTAAAATATATATATATAGAGAGAGAGAGAAAAATTATTTTAGAGATTGACTTCACACCAAATAATTTTCAGAACTAAAGAACTAGATATTTAAAAACACAAAAATAAGAAACTAGTTAAATATTTATCTGATTTCTGTAAGAAATTTCTAAATTTAAAATCAGTAGGAAATTACAAAGGAAAACAGCAATAGATCACATAAAAATATAAAGTAGTTGTTCAGGGAAAAAAGTCAAAATCCAAAATTAAAGGCAAATAACAAACTGGGAAAATATCTGTCATTAATATGGTGGACAAAGTATTCATGACCAAATTATATAGAGAGTTTATATAAATCAATAAGGAAGACATGAACCTTCAAAAAATATTGGACAATATTTTTTAATATAAAGACAATTCAAAGAAGGAGACTATAAATGGCCCAAAAATGCTCACCCTGGCTGTAAGCAAAGAAATTCAAACTTAAATACCTGTATACTATTTTTCACCCAGCAATTCAGCCAAGATTTTTGAGCCATAATATTCAGATCTGGTGAAAGTGTAGAAAATTGCCACTTTTGTTTTTTACTGATAGGGGAAAGAATTGGTACACTTCTGGAAAAATTATTTATCAATATGTTTTAGAAGCCTTAAAAGTAATCAACTCTTTGACTCAGTAATTCCACTTCTAAGAATATAGCCAAAGGAGGGGAGCCTGGGTCGCTCAGTTGGTTAAGTGTCTGCCTTCAATTCCGGGGTTCTGGGATTGAGCCCCGCCTCAAGCTCCCTGCTCAGCCTGCTTCTCCCTCTCCCTCTGCCTCTCCCCACCCCCCCCCACCGCTCATGCTCTCTCTCTCAAATAAATAAATAAATAAATAAAATCTTTAAAAAAAAAAAGATTATAGCCAAAGGAAATAATCATAATTTCTACAATGTAGACAAAGATGTATGAGCATTCACAGTACTACCCATTGCACAAAGAACTTGAAAGGGGTGCAGGAAAAAGGGAGAGGTTGGTAAAAGCGTACAAACTTTCTGCTATGAGTGAGGTCTGAAAATCTAATGTAAAACATGGTGGTGGATAGTTGATCACACTGTAATCACCAATTGAAATTTGCTAAGGGAGTAGAACTTAAATGTTCTCACACACAAAAAAGAAAAGAAAATGGAGAGAGATAAATATGTGGGGTAATGCATGTGTTAACTCGATGGGGAACCTCTTTACAATGGATACTTCTATCTAATCACCACGGGTACACTTCAAATATCCTATAATTTTATTGATAATTACACCTCATAAAGCTGAAATTTTAGATTTTATTTATTCATTTGAGAGAGAGAGAAAGAGAGCACAAGCGGGGGGAGAGGCAGAAGGGGAGGAAAAAGCAGGCTCCCTGCCGAGTTGGAAGCCTGACACAGGGCTCAATCCCAGGACCTGGAGATCATGACCTGAGCCGAAGGCAGATGCCCAACCGACTGAGCCACCCAGGCACCCCTAAAGCTGAAATTTTTAAAAAAGAAGAAAATCTAAAATAACCTCAGTGTCCAAAGCCTGTGAGTGGCATGTTAAAATGTTCAGAATATAAAGATAAATTATAGAAAAACTGTATGTTAAGTTATATCACTTACATGTAACTTGAAAGAAATACATATTTTAACATTAGCCATCTTGGGTGGTGGATTTGGGGTGTTTTTACTTTTTCTCTCATTTTTCTCTAGTTCCTACATTTTCTGCACTAACCGTGCATTAGGAGCTATGATTTGAAGCTGAAGGTGGAGATGGGGTGGCAGGTTATGTAGGAGGCAGTCTTTTAGGTGCAGAAGGAATTGGAAAGACAAAGGAAGGTTGAGCGAAGTCCTGGACACATAGTACCCATTTCACCTTCACAAAATCCGTTATGGTAGAAGTGTTATGCACACCTATTTTATGGCTGAAAATCCAAGACTTAGAAGGTAAAACAACTTGTCAAAATGCACACAGCTACCAAGTAGGGAAACTCATGTCTGAAGTCAAGCGCCCAGAGCCCAGAGCAAGCGTGCCACACAACTCCGCTGGGTGCCTCCCCCAATTCAAATTAAAATGATGGGATTCCATTGCAATTTGTAAAAAAAGCAAAACATTTTGAAATAATAATACACAGTAATGTGGGTAATAATATTCCTGACATAGCATGTAGCTCCCCATAAACTAGATACAAGGAAACAGAAATTCTGCTCGGGAACTGGCATGGGGGCATGTTTGGAGACGGCTCATGGGCACACGCTCTCTTGAGCCGAGCTGGCCCCGCACTGGGGCATCCAGGTTGTCCCCTTATGTTCAGCATGAGCCAGGCACTCTGTAGGCTCTTGGCAATGCAAGGTATCCTGTAGAACAAATAAAATCACGGGGTAGAAAATAGCGTGGACCGTGTGGGAACAGCAACACAGATGGGTGATGCCCAGCAAGGTGTGGAGACACATGGGGCTGGAGAAGACAACTGAGCGGGATTGCGGGGTCCTGGATGCTAGGCCGCCCCACCTGGACTCAGTCCGACACACCGCCATGGACTTATTCCGGAACAGTCAGCAGACTGAGCTCAGGCTGAGTCACATGATGCCCACTGGTGAGTTTGCACAATAGTGTGCCGAAGAAAGGAGAACTGCTCAGGAGGGTAATCCTCGTGGCCTGTTATTTAAGTAATTCAGAAGTGCCCCCCCAAATGTCACCTACATGAAACACATTCTCACAACGTCTGAACGTCCTCCCTTCATTCAATTTTCTCCTTATTTAAGGCATTAATCATTACCAAAACCCCTGCTAAGCTGTGGATACGGTACGTACAAGGAGGAACAATCTGTTAGGAATTCATTTGTAAGCAATCATTGCTTCCTCATTTTGCAAAACATTGGCCTTCAAGAAATGGGACCCAAGGAAGTGGTGTTAAAATTTTCTTGGGATAACTTCGCAGTGAGAGACAAGTTGCAGAGCTAATACAGAGAGGGAGACCCCATGCATGCTGCCCCTATTCCCCCGAGGTTATCTAGCGTTACCGTGTTGCTTCTGTCATGGTGGCGAGACCAACACTAGCACATTCCCCACTCACTGAACTCCAGCCTTTCTGTGGATTTTATCAGCTTTTCCTTTTCTGTTCCACGATCCAATCCAAGACACCACCTTGCACTTAGGAAGTGAGGTTTGGATACAACGTTAAGACCTGGAGCAGTAGCAGTGAGTGGCTCCCAGGCGCCCTCTCTCTGACCCTGCTTGCTGACCTCATGTCCACACCACCAGGGAGGTTGGAACACAGTTCCAGATTACAGTTGAGTAAACGGAGGCTTGCAGAGGCCCCAGAGCTGGTAAGTGGCAGTACCAAAGATGTGGCTAGGAGAGGCAGGGGTTTCACGGCCCCTCTAGCCCAGCACAAACCTGGGGGCACTGAATTTTTTCTCAAGAGAGAAAAAGGACCAGAGCTGAGGACAGTGCCACTTGCCATGGCCCTTCTGGCACCCAGCTCCACCATGGGGCTCCAGCGCTGAGCCAAACGCTGAGGGGCATCTCCTCGGCTCTCTGCAAAGAGCAACAAGGGTCATTGGGCCAAAACTGCTACCTGAGTGGGGGTGGACCTCCTCTAGGTTCGAATCCTGGCCCAGCAGCTCACCCGCTGTTGACCTGGGACAAGCCACATACCCTTCCTGAGGTTGTTGCTTCATCTCCCATGTGGGAATGGTGACACCTAACTCTGGGGTGGTTAGCAGATTTAGACAAGAGAACATGGGCACACTGTCCAGCAGAGCACTCCGTACAGAGGAAGCACTTTGCAGAGGTCAATTCCCACCTCTAAACTGCAAGCATAGGCATGCATGCCTGTGTGTGTGTGTGTGTGTGTGTGTGTGTGTGTGTGTGTGTGCGCGCGCGCGCACATGCCCAGAAAGTCATGGAAAAATCACAAGTTCCCTCAATCCAAGCACACTGCAGCCTTAAGCCCCTCTGTAGATAAGAACAGGGCAACTCGCACCCTGTCCCTCAGGGGCTGACTTAAATCCCACATCACCTCTCAGAGCCAGTGCAAGTCCAGTGATTCATGTTCTAAAGATGAAGGCTAGAGCTAACTACACTGCCCCCATTTTCAAGACACGATTTCCAGCCCCCAGACTGATGTCCTCCCGACAAGAAAAGAAGGTGGGCATCCTCTGTCAGTTGGCCCACCTGTGTCACCACGCCGGCCACCCACATCACACAGTGCAGCCCTGCTCCCCGTCGCCAGCATGGCGAAGGCTTCCTTATGGGGTGCTGCCTTCATGAAGGCGGTTTCCCAAATGAACCTGCATCTCTGGAGCTTCCCCTACAAAGCCTTTGGGGTAGGAGTGAGAGTTCTGGAAGCTCTCTAGAAATTAGGGTACTTTTGCCCTGTCTTCTGAAATTCATGAATGTAGCAAAAGGTGACACCAAAGAAAGCAGGAGGGAGGTAGAACAGAAGGGAGGAGCCAAGGCAGAGACAGATAGCTCCTAGGCAGACTGGCTAACCTGCCAGCTCACGTAGTATCCCCATACATCGACACTGAGATTCCATGACCACACTGACTTGCCAATGGCTCTTTTGTGTACATTTGATCACTTCACACTCTAAGAACACAAGGAACTCCCATGAGTTATCGAGTTTCAAATCATTTATCTAAAGCAGAGTGACAGGCACAAACTTGGAGTCTTAATGATCTTGTCTGTGCTCAGCTCCTTGACCTGAGTTTGCTTGGTAAATATTATCAAGCCAGATACACCTGCAGAAAGAATTCACTTAATGAGCGTTTTCAGGGGCAATCTTACTGCCTGTTTTTAGAGTATACAAACCATGTCCTTAACCAATGATGTCAAAGTTTTAGAGCCTCTTAATAGTACACATGCACTTTTCCTTAACTTCAGGAATTTTTCTAAGGCCAATCATTTCCTTAGTTGAACTACTCACTGAAAACATTGACATAATGACTGACATTTTCTAACTACAACCATTGTATTTCTCAGCCAGAAACAAAACAAACAAACAAACAAACAAACAAAAAGCCATTCTTTCTCAATACTTGCAATGACAATTATGAGCAAAGAATTTCCTCCTCCTTGATATAAAACTCCCCTTGAGATGGGAACATGTCTAGCACCAGGGAATAAGTAGATATAATTTGCCATGACTAGGATTTGCGAGAGTGAAATTAACGAATATAAAAATTAGATGTATACCTGCAGATAGAACCAGATCCAGTAAAAGACATATTTGAAGGATGACTATGGAGATCCCCATCTTGCTGGGTCCTTCTCAATTAGAATAAAAATACCTTGTCAATTTATAGGTTCCCAGCTGAAAGGAGGCGTGTCCTCTGAGGTGATATATTTCTATTGCTACCATAAATCAGTGTAAAGGAAGTGAGGACGTTAGCTAACAGTCGATGGCTAATCAGTGGGAACAACTTAGGTGTGTTAGAGCGATTGCTGTATGAATGATCTGGCAATTCTCCAGCGGCAAACACACGGACAGTGATACAGTTCCCCACTTCCTTTTAGGTGAAACGCAAAGACTCTCAGGTGCTCTCTGGATATAGGCTCAACTTCAATCTTGGAGAATTTGAATTAATTTGTGGGAAGTCAGAAGATTCAGGGCAGAGCAGGATGTGGTTTGCTGGGCAAACACAGCGCATGATGCCAAGGGGAAAAGCATCTCTTTGGGACGATTTGTCCTGGCAGTGCATCCTCTTATTGGCCCCTTGCCTTGGAGAAACAACATGATTAGAGAGTAGAAGGCATGAGGGGTGAGTCCATAGATTCTGTGGGCTCACATTAACTTCCACCATCTTCTGGATCTCACACTAATCCCGTAGCACAGGAGCGGAGAAACATGTGACCTCAAACTGAACCACCTCCAACCATTACACAGGTTTGATTTCTTGGCCCTTGGCATTCACGTTGTATAACTCTTGAAGCTTGGCAAACCCACAAACCTTGACCTCTTCCTACCTCACACACCATCCCTCTCCTTGAGTTTGTTATGTAGCTATCACTTTGCCCTTTATCACCAGGCTCTGGTAAACCCCCTACCAGCTCCAAGAATGTTACCTGTCATTTATTTTTATCAACATGCCCTCGGCGGTTAGTAACCCTAGGTAGAAGCGTATGGCTTTGCATCATTTGCCTCTGTTATCCTGACCTGCAGGACCAGTGCCCTGCCTCTCCTCTGACACACTATCAGACCATCCCTTGGCTTTCTGGCCATGAGCTGCTAACCTCTCCTCTCCCGGGGCTTCATTCTGGAAGGACACCAGGAACCTGTGCCAGTCAGGATTTAGTGCTGGGCATCTGCACTTGGCTTCATCCAGATGAAAGATACATTCAACCTGGGGATTTCAATTTTAATCCTAAAGCTCTTCCTGTTGTTCCCAAGTTCCACTTCTCCCCTTGAACAAAACAGGCACATTTCTGGAAGATAGCCTCATGGTTTTTCGTTCTCCGGCTGTCAGTCCAACAACAGGTAGTTATCAGGTGACGACGAGAGAGCAAGAGTACACACCTGCTAGGGTGGCCTAAGACCAGACAGCACATCAGATTCCTCTGCTGGAGGTTATGGTAGTTTGGTTCCTGGTGGGCTGAGCTGAAAATGATCTTGAAGCTGGGTCTGGGATCATCAAAACAAGGAAGCTGTGATGGCTTAGTAATGTCTGCCTTAAGCACAGCAGAGAGAAGTGGTGGTAGGAGTATGAAATATCTGTGAGGGAGAAGAGGGTTGATGTGTCTTTCCCTTACTGAAGCACACTGCGTGGTCTTCGAGACAGACCCACATGGTGACAATTACAACAGAGGCCAGTAAGTACTCGTGCAACTTGCACTGGGAACATGAATCAGATGGCAGAAGCAGTTTCTCAGAGAGGGGGACACCTAAACATAGTCTTGATATATAAACAGGGGTCATCCGGTGACCAGCAGTGGGAAGACCGGGTAGGGAACAAGGCATGACTCTCTGGACTGTGTGAGAAGGGAAGCAGGAGGGTGTCCTGCCAGGAGACCGGGGAGCAAACCCCTTCGATAGCTCAGCTCAAACCAGGAACATCCTTCTTGCGAACTTGGTATGATTTTCCCAACAGCACAGCTCCCCCATTTTTGTTATTTCTGTGACCTCGTTCTTCCTCCTCTTTGGTCAGCAGTAAAGAGCCTAAGACAACAAGGGCTTGTGAGCTTTATGTTCAAAAGACTCCAGGGAGAGAGAAGTGGAGGGAACCTACCTGTTATTTTGAAGCCACTTGAGGCTGCGTCCCAGGTGGGAAAACGGGTGATGTCAGTGGAGCAGAAGGAAGGTGGATGTCCTGAATGAGCAGGAAGAAGACAATGGGACTGAGGGCACCTGCCACCATCATGGAAGTCCTTCCTCACCTGGTCCCAAGGCCCTTTGTGGGTGATAAGACCCTATGCAGAGAGGTCTTCCTGTGGGGAGGGGAGGCTCTGTGGAGGACCCACCCCTCCAGCAGGATCTGCTCCCTCTCTGAGGGCCTGCCTTCCCCCTGCCCACTGCCTCAGAAGCACCTGTGTCAGCAGCATGGCTGGGTGGAAGACCAGAGCTACAGAGCTGCCAGTAAGAGCAATGGGATTGAGAAGCTCATCAAAGCTCTGAGTCTCGGCACCCGGGCCCCATGTGTGGAGGACCTTCCCCAGGCAAATATGGTCCTGATGGCCACCTGCTTGCAGACTCTGGAGGTAGAACCAAGCTCCCCACCCCAATCCCAGAGGCATGGCCCATGCTGGAACCCTATAGGTTTGCACACAGCTTTCACTTTTCCAGCAGCAGAAACCTTTCCTAAATTAAAATTCATGGGAAACCCCCAAAGATAAAACAGGGCAGTAGAGCCCTTCAGATTGTGGTAGGATGAGCACCTGCTGGTTCAGCCAGCTTTTCCTCCTTTTTGTGCTCACCACCCTCTCACTTACTGCCCCCCCCCCCATTTCCTCCTATAGGGCAGCCTGTGGGAATTCCCTGATGGAGTTCTACCGCTTCTCTTACAGGATGGGCAACTGGAGGCCCAGCGAGGCTCCGGGGATTGCCAGAGGCACTGCCCTAGTACTGAGCTGGGGTCCCAGGCAGACTCCCCAGAGCAGGCAACTGCCCTCAACTTAGGTGGCCTAGCCCCCTTTTTCCAGAGATTGGCTCTACCCACAGACAAGTGCCCGGCCGGCCACCTGGGGGGCTGGAGGCAGTACACTTTCCGCGGGGTCTCTGATCCCTGAGCTCAGGAGCCCTGTGACCTGGGACCGACCAGGGCCACTGAGCTGAGGGTGAAAGAGGGAGGCCCGGGAGCCTGCGTGGGAAGGGGGTACGCTGCCACGCCTTCAGGCACCGCCTTGTGCTCTGGTCACTGGGTCTCAGAAGTCTGTGTGATCGTGGCTCCCCTTCAGGTGTCAGGTTGACCTCCGAAATCTGATTTTACCGCTGCTGAGTAGCACACCAGGACCGTTAGCCATTGTTGCCATTGTCACAACCCTTCGGGCACTGTGTCTACGATGCTTACAGTGCCACTCAGCTTTGCTCTCAGAGAGCCCGTCTTCCCAACCAGGCTACAAGGGACCCCTGCCCTGTGCAGCCCCGCCATGATCTGAAGACCAAGCTGTCTAACCATCCCTGCTGCTCTTCTGAAATCACTGTGCCTCAAACAGAGCAGGGGCTCGACAGGTGTTGGGTCTCAGGAGCAGCCCCTGCTCCTGCTTTCCAGGGTCACCAACATGTAGCTTTGAGGTGGAGACACTGACATCCAGAGAGGGGGGCATGACACAGAGCCAGGCCAGTGTCCAGGACAGCTCCCAGCAGAGACTGCCTCCTGTCAGAAGGATGGAGAGTAGGAGGATTGATACAGCTTGCTATCCATCAGGATATAATCCAACTGCAGAATCTTCCAGAAATAAACTCTCTAATGACCTTTGAAAAGTAGAAGTCTGATCATGTTCCTCCCATCTGTCTCAGGATAATGCTGAAAGCCCTGGTGTGGTTTACAGGCCCCACAGAGCCAGCTCACTCCACTGATAGTCCAGCCTCAGGACCTTTGCATCTGCGGTCTCCTCTGCCTGCAAGACTTTGTCCCCAGAAATCTGTGAGTTCATTCCCTTCCCTCCTTCAGATTCTTTCTGATATATGTCTCCTCCTAACAGACTTTCCTAACCACCCATCTTTAGCACTCCCTAACCCCTTCCTGGCTTACCACACTCCACAGTGCTCCTCACCAGCTAGCCTCCTTATAGTTTTTGTCTGTAGTCTTTTGCCTGTCTGTTCCCACTACAATACAAGCGCTACAAGGCAGGGATTTGTGTCTGTTTTGTTCACTGCTGTGTCCCCAGAATCTAGAACAATGCTTAGCATATAGTAGGTGCCCAAGAGATATTTGCAGACTGAAGTGGCTGAATGGGTGTGAGGACATCTGGAAGAAGGAGACCAGGACTGTTCACACAGAGTGAGTTCTACATTAACTGGGTACTGACCACATGTTAAAGATTATGCTATTTATTCATCTCTTCATTTGCCAAATATGTGCTAAGCACCTACGATGTGCCAGGCACTGCTCTAGGTAATGAGGCTAAAGTCCAAAGCCAGGTAGACATGATACCTGCCCTCACTGGCTTTATAAACTAGGGCAACACAGAGAACAGTTAAGAAATAAGTAAAGAGAAGCATTTCAGGTTGTGGGAAGAATTATGAAGGAAGTGATCAAGGTGATAGAATAGAGTATCGGTGGCAAGAACTACTTTGGATGAGGTACCCCAAATATCACATTAGCTCAGTAACTGCTTTGGAGGAATCTGAGGCTCAGAGAGGGGAAGTAACTCACTAAAAATCATACAGTTAGAAAGTGACAGAGCCAGAGTTGGAACCCAAAGTCTGACTCCAACCCCTGGTGTTTTTCAACTAAACCCCAACACCTCCCCCATCCCACCCCTAAGAGACTGTATTTCCAATCCAATGGTGGGCCTTGGGTTTGAGTGCCACCCACCAAAGGACATCTTGATATTCAGAAACATTCAAAGGAATGGGTAGAGAAAGAAAATGGTCTCTGAGGTCTTCAGAATAAGTGCTGAATTTTTTGACCTATGCCTTATGAAAGACGCTAGGTCCCCAAAGGAGTGAAGGGAGAGTATCTTTAAGGACAACACTAGCTCTAGACCAACACAATTGGAAGCCACATAAGCAGCTGCAGTCCACAGTTGGCTCACAACAAAATGGAAAAATAAAAGGAAATCAGAACTGTGGCTCCCAATCTCTCTCTGCTGCCTGTTTTCCCCTTTCTCTCCCTACCCTCAGACACCTGGGAGCCATTTCTCCTTCACCAACCATCACCATTCTCAAAAGAGTTATTTACAACTCTTTCCCATAGAGGCACAGAAGGTTAGTGAAGCTCAGTGCACTGCCTCTCCAAGGAGGTTATTATAACTGAGCAGGGAGCCCCCGAGGGTGAAGGTCCAATGACGAAATGAAGCAATCAGGGGGAAGAAGCCTGGGGGACGGTGGGGGCACCCTCACATAGGATGGCAACATCATAGAGTGTTAGCCTTTTCAAATTCAATTCACCCCAGGGCGATCAGGTTCGAGGAAATCTAGTCACACTAATTATACTCACCAGACACTAATTGGTAAGCCAGGGAGCCAATTCATTCATTTACAATAGGAGTATATTTTGGCTCCAGAATTAGTCTGCTTGAAAGACCAAATTATATGCCAATTGTTTAGAGAGCAAAGAATAAGAACAAGGAAACTGAATGGTATCCAAAAGAAACTCTCATTAAGATAATGGAGCCTGTCATTGTCCTTTCTTGGAAGTCTCTGCATAAAGAATTATTCTGGGCACCTCTAAATGCTTGTGGTCATGACTGCACTGCCAATTCCCAGACGTGCGGCCCCTGCTACGGAAGAGACATGGGAGACTCTTAGGTAGGCCACCTCCAGCCAGAGCATGGGTGAACTTGAGCCACAGCCAATGTGGTTCATTTCATAATTGTTTGTGTTCCAGTTGTTTCAGAAGGATAATATTTGGTGGTCGTTTTGCTACATGAAGAGACTGAAGTTTAGTTACTTCAGGAGAAGTCTTGTGATCCAAAGGGGCTGATGATTGGGTCAATATCTACCCAGAGGGCATCCTGAACCATAAGATGGTCCCTCATCGTCATCCCCTACAATACCTTTCACCATGACTGGGAAAAACAGAGAGAAGGATGAACAGAAACCAAAGATACCCACCAGGACGCACAACATTTTAGAAAGACTAAATGTGCTGGCTAAACCAAACATGACTAAATGCACCCCAAATCAGACTTGTCCTTGAGTCTAAAAATCAACTGCACTAGTCCTAGATGGCGGGATTTTCACCAAGCATCTGTAAAAACAACTGCAGGGTTAGAACTGACTGGAAAGGTAGTAGGAGTCCAGGGGAATAAGGCGCCACTGACAGCAAATGCATCCAAGTGCATCCTCATTGCACGAGGCCTTGAAAGAGGGAGCACCCAGTTCCCTCCAGATGGACCAGAACATACCTGAATATTCACTTAGGTTCATCCACACATTTGATGCACTGAACCACTGGTTCTCAAAGCAAGGTTCCTGAACCCCCAGCATCAGCATCACCCGAGAACTTGTCAGAACTGGAACATCTTGGGCTGCAGAGCAGGCCCCAGCAATCCATGCTTTAACAAGCCCTCTAGGGAGCCCCAAGGCTTGTTCACAGGACAGTGACACTAAACAAACCGCAGGGAGCACACCAATGTTCCTGGCTCATGTCCCCATCCAGGGGCATGCAGTCCAGTAAAGCATGGACTGCAGGAATGAAGCACGGCCAGTGGCAGTGGGGAAGATTTGGGGGTGAGGGAAGGGTGGAGATAATAACTGAAATCAGGGCCATAAGCTGGGGTCCAGCTGGATGCCAGGGGAGCAGGCAAAGTAGATGGGAGAGCCCAGAATGTCCAGCTCTGCTTTGAGTCATTGGGCCACCAAATAAAGGAGCCACCCACCACCTAAGACAGGGAACTCAGGAGGAAGGGGGGTGGCACTGGGGACAATGGGTGCTTTCCTGGGCTCTGCCCCAGGAGCAGAGCTCTTCCTCCTCCTGACAGATTCTGTCTACCCCCATGGCTTTGCACCTCTGACCCCAATTCTCTACCCGGCCCCTGCTTCCCCTGTCTCTGGCTACCTGCTGGCCATCTCCACCTGCACAAAAGGCTAACGCACACATTCAGCTGATTTAAGCCTAGAGGGGATGGAAGAAGGGCTCTGGGAAAGATGAACTGAAGGTCTAACAGGCAGCCAGGTGGCTGAGATTGGGCCACAAATCAGAGGGGCCCAGGCCCAGAGTAAGGTGGAGAAAACTGTCAGTGGGTCCAGAGGTCATGGGTGTGCTGAAAGACTGGGGGTGGGGTGGCTGATGAACTGGAAGGGTGGGGGAAACAGAGGCAACAGTGTGAGGCCTGGATCTGTCACCATCCATGTGCAGGCTCTAAGGAGAGGAGAGGGTAGGGGCTCTGTGCCAGGACTGGGGTCTGGCAACATCAGCTGAGGTTCTGGAAGTTGCGAAGACCCGGGGCATGGCTGTGGGGGATAAAGGAAGGTTACTGGGAAGACGGTCCAAGAACTGAAAGGCTCTGGGGTGCCACACTCCAGGCAGGTGGTGGGCCTGCTGTTTCCAAAAATTTGTTGTTACAGACCCATTGATTTTCAAACAAATTTTATTTTGAGATTAACACAATGCTGCCATCTTTTATTTGGTGAATGAAAATGTTTTTTATTTTTTTTAAAGATTTTATTTATTTATATAAGAGATGGGGGGGAAGGGGCAGAGGGAGAGGGAGAGAGAGAGAATCTCCAGCAGACTCCCCACTGAGTGTGGAGCCTGACATGGGGCTTCATCCCATGACCCATGATCATGACCTGAGCCAAAACCAAGAGTTGGACATGCAACCGACTGAGCCACTCAGGTGCCCTGAAAATGTTTTTATAGCCCAATTTTCATCACCACCATTTCATAAAATAATGGACATTAAGCCACAAAGAGACAGGAGTGACATAAGTTCAAAGTCACCTGGCTGGTGAGGGCTACTCCCCCTACTGCTCAGCCCCAGGGCCAGCTCCCCACGTCAAGCTTGGCCTGGCCTGGACTCACAGCCCCTTTGCCCCTTACAATCTTGACTCCATCTAGCATCTACAGGAAACTTTAAAAAACATAGGATGGATCCCATTGTTCTGTTGAAGGCTTCAGGGGCAATCCTAGTGCACTCCACATAAAGACTAAGCTCCATAGCTGAGCCTCTGAGCAGGGACCTCATGTCCAGGTGTCCTGAGATGGATCTGCTTCTTACTCCTTACCCCAGGGCCTTGACTGCTGGAACCCACTTCCAGTTCCACCAGTGTCCTGGTTGGGGTGATTTTATGTAGACATCTCCCCTTGGAATCTGGAACACTCTGCCCATCTTGCTCTCTCATCTTTAACAAGGAGTGTGAGACTTTCAAGCCAGTGAAGCACAACCAGGGGCAGAGGAGGGAAAGGGAACAAGGAAGAAAGCAGAGTTGGCTCACAAGACAGGGTGATGCTGGTGGTAAAGGATCCAGATTCAAACCCCGCCTGACCATTCCCAGTGCTGCTGATCTTCACGCTTCTCTGTGCCGCAGGATTGGAGGTCAACACTCGGGGAGTCCAGTTGGGTGCCCATCAGGCCCTCACCACCTGCCCTACAGCCTCAGAGATGCTGCCCCTGTCCTGCTCTCATTCTGACTCTGAGGAATGAGACAGTGGCTCTAAACTCCAAGCGAAGTAGGCCAAAGGGAGCAGCCCAAAGGACACCCATCACCCAGAAGGAAAGCTTTTTATTTAAAAAGGGGGTTATAGTCCTAAGCGAGCTCAGGTGGCAGGTATGGCCCTGGAGATAAGGAAGCATCACCATGGCCCTTCCACTCTGGAGAACTGGTTCACCTTGGGTTTAAGGCAATGGTTCAAATTCACTGCTTTATTCATCAACAACCACCACGTCAGTCTTTGTCATGGCCTTGACAGGTCGTGTTGAAAACCACAACAAATGCTATAACTCCAAGGAAATTCGAACAAAGGAAGAATTTTAAATGCTTATGGGTAATGAAAAGCACGCAACACTCAGCCAAACCAAAGAAACAAATGTGCCACCAGTGTCACCAGAGCTTAAGGGCAGCCCAGCCATAATGAACTTCTTATGTGTATCCAGTGAAGAAGGAAACCACGATTGATGGCCTCCACAAAGCTGTCTCTGACTCTCAGGCTAGTTCCTTGAGTGAGAAATGTTTCAGTCATATTTCCTTCTTCCTTATTACAACACAAAGCCGCAAGAGCCAGTGCAAGTGTGTGTGTGTGTGTGTGTGTGTGTGTGTGTGTGTGTGTGTGTGTGCGTGCGCGTGCGCGCGTGCATGAGTGTGTGCGCGCACATGTGTGCCCAGGCAATATCCCCCAGGAGATGCCCGATCCACCATTTTATTGGATGTAATTGGGCGAACACATTTTTTTCCATGACCTTAAAGGGTGGTTTTGATCAGGCTGAGAGATTAGCACCCTGTAGGGAGCTGGTCCCAGGCAGGAGAGCACTAGCCCTGTGGGAGGAGCCCTCCTTACCCAAGTCTGGGCTGGAGCAGCTGAGCCTTCCATCACCTATGGGGTCAATCCCAGAGTGGCTTGGGCTCTGTGGACAGGGTCCAGACTGGGAGGCGTGCCAGGGTTCAACCCTTTCCTTATGCCAAAAGTGCCAGGGCATGGGAAGGGTTTTAACGCTTTCTCATTCAACCAGGAGAGACTTATTCAAGGTCTCTTTCCTTCTCTGTCGTTGCCCGACCATGTCTCAGAAACCTGGATTAATCTGTCTTGCTTCCCTCCATGAAGACTTTTCTCTCTGATGGCTGCCAGGGCCCACCCTCACCCTCACTGGGTCTCCTCTTGCTCACATGTCATGTGGGGCTGGGCCCTTGCTCCAAAACAATTTCATGCAATTTTCAAAACCACATATAAAGTGACAGTAAAGAAAGAAATGTTTAAGACCATGTATATGGAAAACTAACGGTGGGCTAGGAAAACAAAGCCAGGGTGCAATTACAAACCAAACTGGAAATACCATAAGGCCCTCCACTAGAGGACCATAGCTGCTAGAGATCAACTGGAATTGTGGATCGCTGCTTCCTAGCACCCAAGCAAAGAAGGAAACAAGATCAGCATAAGATTTAACCCATCTGTTGTTCTTAGAGATGTTACTTTTCTTGTTCCCCAGACCTGAAAAAAGCATCTCCCAAATGGCCTCATGGACAGATTACCTAGGTGAAGGCCAGTGACTTTCAAACCATATTCCCACATCCCGGAGGTGCCATGGGTGTGATGAAGAGGATGAGGGTTTGGTTGTGCTCCTGCGCCATCTTCCTCCCCACCAGCATCAGCTCTAGCAGACAGGCTTCTCTCTCTGGGTGGCCTTTGGAATGCTGAGGGCCACCCAGCATGTGGCCTGTGCCGTCCAGAGATAGGTACCTGCTGCTTTTCAGTTCTTGCCTGACAGGAATTTTGACTTTGACTTGATTAAAATCTTCCATCCCATCCCACCCCCCAAACTCCTGGAAGACTTTCACTTTTCTCTGCAGACAGATGTGCAAGAATCTCAATCCCCTACACGAGGCCCCACATGTGGATCCCCTTCCTCCTCCTCCCTCCTCTCCTCCTCACTGCTAGCAGCCTGGGTGATGTGTTCGAGGCCTACTTGGGCTAAAAAGCTTCCAGGAAAGGTAGTTTCTCCTCTAACATTGTTATTCCCTCAAGAATTCTATCGAATTGTCTCTTTCAGAAACCAAGGAGAAGGGGAAAAAAGCCACACACTCAACAAAGAGAAAGGCTGCATCCCTCACATAAAATACATAGAATGTCCTCGATCACAGCATGTCATGGCTTGTATGTAAGTCTTGCCATTGGATCAAGTAGCCATGTTGAAGGAGGAAGAAGGATGAGACACATTAGAAGTGTGTCTCAATGAAATCAGAGAGGGAGACAAACCATAAAAGACTCTTAACTCTAGGAAACAAACGGAGGGTTGCTGGAGATGGGTGGGGGGCAGGGATGGGGTAACTGGGTGATCGGCATTCAGGATGGCACGTGATGGGATGAGCGCTGGGTGTTGCATGCAACTGATGAATCACTGACCTCTACCTCTGAAACTAATAATACACATATGTTAATTAACTGAATTTAAATTTTTAAAAAAGTATCTCTTAAATGGAGATGATGCCCCATCTGAGAAATGTTAAAGGCAGACCAAAACACATATATGTTAGAATCAACAAAATAGACTGGATAGAAAAGACTGTTTTCTGAGATATCTTCCCAATACAAAAAGAGAATTTAGAGGTCACCTCATCAATGCCCCTTATTTTCCAAGGGGGAAATGTCCGGAAGGCAGTGTGTCTTGCCCAGTCTTCCTGATTCTGGAACCCAGTTTCCTGACCCCCTAGTCAAGGGTCTTCCCAGTCCATCTGCAGCCTCCTTACAGATTTCTTGTGGCTTGTCACCTTGCCACTCTTTGATAATGCACTGCCGGTCCATAGCAAGCTATAAAGAAAGCTGCTAGATAAAAATAGAGATAAGAGAGCCAGATTTGTCCAAGCTGGCTTCCTGGTTGAACCAGAAACCACCTTGCCTCCCATTGCCCTGTGACCCAAAGGTAAGGAGGGCCCTCCCTGGGGATGGAGAAACCACGAGCTGCTTTCTCCAGGCCCTACTAGAAGCCACCTTCATTGACCATAGAAACTTACACAGGGTTGGGGCTGGCTGGATTTCCACTTTGTTTTTCAATAGAGCCACATGCAATGGCAGACTGCCGGGGTTCCTCAGGACTCATTCTAAGATGAGGTCACAGAGCTGTGCTGGGTCCCGTAGAAGAATCATCAGGGAAACCAGTTTAAAATACAGATGCCTGGGCCCCACAGCCTGAGATTCTGATACACTGACTTTGGTGTTGGGGCTGGAGATTTTTCTGTTCAAACTTCCCAGATGGTTTGGGGGGCACCCCCAGAGAGACGCTGTGAGCATCTCTGGGAGGAAATTCAGAATGGGGCCGCAGCGGATTCATTTGAGAAGAACAGAAAAGTGGTTTGGGCTGCGGGTCTTCAGTAGCTCCTAGAGGACTCCGTATGTAATCCAGTGGCACATGGGTGCCCTGGCAGGGTTTTGAGGAGGAGAGTGGCGAGAGATGAGTTTTATAAAGACAGATAACAGAACAAGACATGACAGTGTATGTGTATTGGGATGCATGGGGGCACACACATATTTCAAGAACACAGTCATACCCAATGCACTGTGCCAGGGGTCTGGAAAGATACTAGGAAGAAGAAAACGATCCCCGCCTGAAGGAACTTACAATCCAGCTGGAGAGAAAGGTCACTGGTGCATCGGAAAATAACCCATGAAAACCACTTGGCCCCTTAGAGACCTCTGAATCAGGACTGGCGCTAGAGACCTGTGCTGGAGACCTCAGGAGGCAAATGGCTTTAAGAAAACAGACTTCAGTGAAATCAAAGGCCTTTCTTAGCTTGGCTCTGGGGCACAGATAAGAGTTAGATCCATAATAGTAAAAGATTTATGAGGTGGTACCTGGCAATGCCTAGACATTAACAAATTCGCATCTTCATCTACATTACCTATTAGCTTTTTATAAATAGAAAATCACTGGTTCTTGTGAACTATTATCTGTACAAATATTTTTTATTTAAAAAGTAAAAATGAAATCATGAACAGTACACAGATTGCCCATGCTGGGGCTGGTGGGTGGTATGTGCCAGGGGGCTCTGTGAAGCCAGTTCCATGGCCTCGAGGTATCTATCCAGGCTTCAAGAGCAGTTGAGGGCCCTGTGGATGCCAGCAAGAAGATCCTTGACATTTCTGGAAGAGATAGCCCCAGATTTCCTAAGTGTCTGATCACAAACCACTTCAGAAAATTCTAAGGTACTGACAGAACAGCAGGCAGAGGGAGTTAAAATGAGGTAAAGTTTGAGTCCTGAGTTATCATTTGTGCCCAGATTTAAAACAGTCTCCTCAAAAACAAAAACAAAAATGACAAACCAAAAAAACAAAAACAGTCCTGTCAACAAATTGGTGCAATAAGTGATCAAAATTTAATTTCCAGGTCATTTGTAATTTCATAATGGAAGAAAAAGTCCAATTTTTTAAAAAAGAGAAAATGTTTTATTTTATTTAAAAGAGCAAAATATATCCCCATCTTTCACTTTACATTTGTAAAAAAATACACCTCCCAAATAAATGTTTTTAAGATGGATAATACAGTTGTAGAGGTGCCTGGGTGGCTCAGTCGGTTAAGCATACAACTCTTGGTTTTGGCTCAGGGTGTGATCTTGGGGTTGTGGCATCGGGTCCCACGTTGGGCTCCACGCTCAGTGGCAAGTCTGCTTGAGCTTCTCTCTCACTCTCCCTCTGCCCCTTCCTCTGCTCATGCACACAAGCTCACACCTGCACACATGCTCTCTCTAAAATAAATAAATAAATCTTTAAAAAAAAAAAAAGGAGAATACATTTGTATCTTCAGCACACCTAATGGTGTGCTAAATTGGCCCATAATATTCAGATGGAAGAAATTCCACGGTAATTTTTCCTAATCACCTCCTGCCACAAGCCTCTCATTCACCAGTGCTGATGAGAAGGCCCACACCCACCATCCTTCAGGGGTCCTCCTGCCTCCTCCAATGATCCTAGGCACTCCCTCAGTGGTTAACAGACACTGTGCTAATGCTGGTCTTCCCATCCACCCACCACTGAAGCTGGTAGAGGCAGGTCTTGCTGCACCTGCTTCCTGCCCAGGCCAGCCGGCTCACAAAGCAGTGGATGACCCTTGTGTCTGAGCCCAGGCCTTAGTGAACCCCAGGCCACCAGCCCAAACATGGCTTTGTGATTCAAAGCGACCACAGCACTTTATTTCTGAAGGAGGTCCAGCCCAAGTTTTCTTACAGGAATAGGGGTAGAGATCCCCATTGAATACATTTTTAAGGGAAAAAGACAAAAAGTAAACTTGTGTTTTAATGACATCATGGATTACGCTTATTTAATGGATCACTTACACTAGCAAATTTCTAAAGGATGAATACAATTTTTAAGTAAATTATAAAATAATAAAATGAATGGCTTCCCATCACACACAGGCTCCCACCTACCTATTCTTAAAGAATTTATGAGTCACAAACCAGCCCCAGAAAGAATCTTAATTACATTTTTCTTTACCCAACAGACCTGCTCTTCAAACTTCATGAGAAACATTGCATGAATGGGACCCTATTTGTATGGCAACTGAGGAAGTTGCTTATTTAAAGGAATCCATCAGGACCCCCTCTAACACATTAAAATATCATTTCCTAGTGGTTTGGGGGTGGAGGAAATCACACTTTTTTTTCCAGTTTGAGATATCAGACATACCGCACTTGTAAGTGTAAGGTATATAGCATAACGATGTGAGTTATGTATTGTGTGGAATGGCGACTGTAGTAAGTTTAGTTACTATCCAGCCTCTCATATAGATGCAAAAACAGAAGGAATAAGAAGAATACGTTCTTTCCTTGTGATTAGAACTCCTAGGATCTACTTCCTGAACAGCCGTGGTGACTGTCGTGTTCATTCCATCCCTCCGAGCCCTGCTCCTTGTTTATCTCATAACTGGAGCTGGGCTTCTTGTGCATCGGGTCGCTCAAAGGTTTAGTTTCTTTCTCTTTACTTTTTTAACTTAAATTTTGCTTTCCTATTGGCTGGGAAAGGGAAATTAAAGAGGCCAATTGATTGGCCTTGTAACTGAAGAGCAGGAGCACACAAATTTCCAGGACCCCTTCACTTCTCCACTTGGAAACTCCTGCACCTGAAGCTAATGGTGCCCCTAAGTCACCAGATCCAAGAACTAGCAAGGCCCCCAGCGAACATCCATGCCCAGTCCTCTCTCTCCTTCCCCCCATTTCACAGATGAGACAACAGAGCTTCAGGGAGGTCAATGGAGTAGACCGAACCCCTCCTCCTCCCACTGGCCATGCTGCCTCCGGAAAGGCCTCCTGCAGAAGGGCTGTTGCAGGCAGGGGCAGAGAGCTGCTGGTCCTCCAGATCAATTCAGCTGAGGAGGCACGTGTGATGGGAAGGCCATCGCAGGGGGAAGGGGCAGCTCACGCCACTTCTGCTCCACGGAGGTGCCCTTGGCAGTTATTGGGTCCCGGAAGAAGGACTGAGAAAACCGTCTATTAATGAGTATCCACCACAGCCCTGTGGTGCCCCAGAAGCCCTTGGTACAAGGGGCAAATTATCTTAGTGTCCTTTGTGTGGCAATGCCTATGGCAGAGGCTGCCGAGGAATCAGGGGGGAGCTTCCTGTTCGCGCTGCCAACACGGATTGCCCAACTCCCCTCTATAACCTCAGCTCGGTCACCTTGTGTCTGTTGTTCCACGCTGTGAGGCCTTAATCTTTCCCAACCTCTTCCTGGTCAGTCCCCCTCTTTCTGTTCGACATGCTCTTCTGGAACCACAGCTGCAGATGTCCTAGCTTCCCCTTTGCCTTGCCAGTTTGCAGGACCTTCTTCCACACCCTCTCCCCCACCCACTCCACGTCTGGGCAGCCCCATCTCAGAACTCACACTTGGCCCTGCCAGAGAGCCTGGGGTTTCTTGTCCCTGGCCTGGCTGCCAGGCCTGAGACTCTCCCGCTGCGCTGGTACCTGCCCATCTCCCTCTTGATTGCTTTCCTGTTGGCATGTGCCTGGAACAGGTATCCCTCCCAGGTGTCTCTTCCAGAGCCTTACTCTACCAGTCGCTCTCTGTTTTCCTTTGCCTCAGGATGTATCCAGAGTGTTGCAGCCATCTGTCATCATGAGCTTGTGAGCTAACACTCCAAGCGTCAGCGTCTGCATTTAGGTGTCCTCTGTCAGGGCATCTGGCCAGGGCTTGCTCGCCACACCATGTTCATCACAGAACACGCAGATGTAATATCTGGAGATCTCTGGACAAGAAGGGACTCGCTAAGAAGCCAACGTATCCACCCGTCTTCAGGTTAGAATATCTCTTTGAACCAGCCTCTGATGGTGAAACCTGCACGTTGTGCAAGGTGTTCAAAAGCCAAGGCCCCACTACTCTTGGTCACCCTTTCTCATGGAAAATAAAGCACAAAAGTCATGAGAATAAAAGTTGTTAAACACCGCCCAAAATAAGGAAGAGAAAACACCCATTTCCCTTTGTCCCAGCACTGCTAGGGCAATAATACCACCCTGTCTTCCTGGGAGACCTGCACAAACAGGAATGAGCTGCACTGGCCCGTGTTCATGCCTCCCTACCTCTTACCCAGCTGGCACACATCCTCTGCCCTCTATAAGCAGGTGCAGGTGCACACGTGTGCATGCACAGACCCGCACAGAGAACAAAAAAAATTCAGGTAGAAGTCGAGTATTAAACCAAGCCTGTCAGTCAGAATTTCTTCAGAATTCATCTGGAATGTTCTATTTTAGACAGCATCATCTCTCAGGTTCACATGGTATATAAATTCACCTTCTAACACATAACATAGTTCATGGTACCTTCCCTTATTCTGAATGGACCACTTCCATCGACTTCAAAGAGTAACTCCGTTTTATCATTTCATCCTCCCTGATTCCATAAACTTTTCTCTAATCCCACTCCAGCTTCCTCTTTCTATTCCAAAGCTCCTTCCTTCATCTTTTGTCAGGTGGTAGCATATCTGTGTGCATGAACATCTTAGTTTCTTTCCACTATTCCCTCAAGGACAATGATTACAATTCTGAAAGTCCGTTTTTTTTTTTTTTAAAGATCTTCACAGAAAAGTCGAAATCATTTGTACTTTAGGCATAAAGGGGTTTTTCCTCCCTAAATGTAGGTGCTCCATTTGACCATCTAGGTCTTTTTGCATGCTGACAGCCTCCTGACAGTTCATTCACATTCTTCTGTTTGTTTTCCTGAGGAGTCAAGTACAATTCAGTCATGTGCCTTTTGAAGGGGTTTTGCTGTTTCTTCATTCTCTTCCACTGAGGATTGGAAGACCAGTGCTCACAATACTCATGTCATACACGAGGCATCCCAGTGTCTATGGCTAGAGAAGACAAGCTCTCTTTTTTTCTGTTCCCATTCAAAAAAAATCAGGAAAGGACCCTGATTGGTCTAATTGCGGTCAGATGCTCACCCCTCACCCAATCATCTAAGGGCAGTTGCTGAGGTCTCAAGAACATGGTAACACCCACTCAAATGGATGAAGCAGTTTCCAAAAACAAAAGGAAGGCTATTTTCAAAAGAATTGAAAATGAAATACTCAAAACAATAGAAACCTGCAATAAAGTATTTGTAAGTCTGCATGTAGGTATAATGAGTAATAACATCACTGCCTGAAGACATGTTCACACACAGTAAATGCACTGGACAGATGTTATCAAAATGCCAATAGCTATTACAAAATAGCAAACCATGGATATGAATAACTTTATATTTTGAAATTTAATGGCAAGAAGTAAAATAAGAAGGGCAAAATTTTAGGGCGCTGGGTGGCTCAGTTGGTTAGGTGTCTGTCTTCGGCTCTGGTCATGATCCCAGGGCCCTGGGATCAAGCCCCGCATCAGGCTCCTTGCTCAGTGGGGAGCCTGCTTCTCCCTCTCCCTCTGCCTGCTGCTCCCCCTGCTTGTGCTCTCTCTCTCTCTCAAGTAAATTCAATCTTAAAAAAAAAGAAATGCAAAATTTATGCAGCAAAAGGCAGCAAAAGAGGAAATGGAGGACATAACAAAATGTCATCAGTCTAAGTAAAGGCAGGAAGGAAAGGAAAAAAGATGCAAACAGAAAGGATGGTAAGCACAAAATATAAGAGAAGATCTTTAAAATCAGTTCAAATATAAGAGAAATCACAATAAATGTAAATAGGCTATGCTCACTGTTCAAAAGAAACAGACCATCCATTTGTATTTTTTTTAAACCCAGCTATATCCTGTCTATAAAGTTATGCCTAAAACAAGATGACATAGAAAATATTGGGGAAAGCTGTACATCCCATGTAGTGCTAAATCAAAATGGGCATGGTGACATTAATTTATAGCAAAATAGGATATAACTTATGGTAAAAATCACTAACAGAAATAAAGAAGAATGCCAATAGTAATAAAAGAAACATTCCACCAAACTTTGGTCGCATCTGCCAAAGTAATCTTGAAACACATCAAGCAAAAACTGACACAATTGCAAAGAGAAATTCATAAAACCACCACCATGGTGAGGGTTTTAGCACGTTTTTCTCAGGCACTTACAGATCAAGCAGGAATAGCATTGTTAAGCATATAGAAGAGATGCAGATGGAAAGGAGACTTTAGTCACCATCCATGATAAAGAGCCAACCACTAACACAATTTCAGGAACACTGTAAAAGGTGTAAGTTTCCACACTGTGAATGTGAATGTCCTTTCTCTCAGCCTGAAAATCATCTGCCTGACTGAAAAATAATTGCTACTGGGAAATGGTTATATAACCTGAAATACAAGACCCATTTGTAGAACTTGCCAAAGGGAGACAATTTCATAAAAACGAGAGCAAAGCAGCCCTTGACTGTTAATCATTTCACTGGTTTGAAAAAATGGCGTCAGGCTTACGGAACAAGAAGACACTAACATCTCCCATGGTCTCCACCCTAACACCTTTGACCTACTGAGTGGGGCCTAGTCAGCACTGAGGAACACTTTCTAGGGCAGCAGTTCCCACCCAGAATATTGGCAGGAACCTGAAGAATATAAGATGCAAACAACATTAAAAATTACAACAGATTTCCCATGCTGTCTATAAAAGCATCCAATGTTAGTGAAATATTCACTCAATCATCCCTTTACCACCATATTTCTGTCTGATCGGGAACGTTTATTGCTGACCATATTCTCTTACATACTCACATCCTCACCTCCAAGTCTGTCTCTGACCCAATTTCACGCTAAGCCTCCTCAAAGTAAGATCAGGGAAGAAACTCCCTCACTTCAAAGGCCTTGCTTAGTTCAGTGAGCCTACAATCAGCACCACGGTAACAAGATACAATAACAATGTATTTTAAGTGTTTATCCACCTCTACTGACCCTTCTTGAGAAGAGTTTGTAACACGATGAGGGGCCACAGCCCAACACTTGAGAACCACTGTCCTAGAGTCTCACTATCCTTACATCCTAGAAGTTTTCCCTTCATGATGTTTTGCTTTAGTTCAAGTCAGTTCCTGGGAGGAGAAGTGAATAGTTAATCTGCATCATGCACTCGTAAGAACATACAGAGCAATCGCTCCATGTCAAGTCCTGGGCCAGGTATTGGGATTCGAAATGAGCAAAAGAAGGTCTCCTCCCTTGAAGAGTTTATGATGCAGTGGGAAGACCTGTATAAGCTGGTGATAACAATACAGTATGATAATGAAACAAAGGAGGCTATGTGGACACCTAGGAAAGGCTCCCTGCTGGAGAGAGGAGCACAGAGCAAGAATATTAGTCATAAAGAGGATGCTTGAGCCAAATCATGAAAGAAGAGGAGGCAGTGGGGAGGCAGGGGAGGGATGGTGGGTGGGAAGGGCTTTCAGGGCAGAGGGATTATTATGTACAGGGCCATGAGGAAAAAGAAAGCACAGACACACTGGGAGAATTGTGAGTGAAGCATAACATCCAGGAAGGCAAGTGGTGAGAGCTGGGGCTTCAGAAGCACGTAGGAGCCAGATCATGGTGGACCTTGTGTGTGCACCTGATCCAGGAGAGATGGTGCATCTGGGGCTGCAGAATGAGGCTCAGCTTTATCTCTACAGAAATTTTGAATGAATCTAGAGGCCTGTAAAATCCACCTCTATGTTTTGGGCTTTTTCTTTCAGCTTTGAATCAATTCTTTAGCCTTTTGCCCTATTTCCAGCTGCTATCAGACAATCTTCTAGAGGCCTTCAGTGCCCATTGTCTACAGGACAGACTTCCAAGTTTGACACTCAAGGCACTCCACTATCTCCATTCAACCTACCAGCGTCTACACAAACTTTTCTCCTGGCTGACCCATGTCCCAGCAACAGACTTATCCTGCTTCAACTCATCTCATTTGCTTACAACAGCTCAGATCCTTCTGCAAACTTATTCACCCCCAAGACCCACCTTGAGCTGTCACCTTTGATGGAGCATGAGAAAATATCTGCCCACTGATGGGGTATTTCATATATGCATCTAGGACTGTCAGATTTCTTTTTTTTTATTTATTATTGTTATGTTAATCACCATACATTACATCATTAGTTTTGGATGTAGTGTTCCATGATTCATTGTTTGTGCATAACACCCAGTGCTCCACGCAGAACGCGCCCTCTTTAATACCCATCACCAGGCTAACCCATCCTCCCACCCTCCTCCCCTCTAGAACCCTCACTTTATTTTTCAGAGTCCATCGTCTCTCATGGTTGGTCACCCCCTCCGATTTCCCCCCCTTCATTCTTCCCCTCCTGCTATCTTCTTCTTCTTTTTTTTTCTTAACATATATTGCATTATTTGTTTCAGAAGTACAGATCTGTGATTCAACAGTCTTGCACAATTCACAGCACTCGCCACAGCACATACCCTCCCCAATGTCTATCACCCAGCCACCCCATCCCTCCCACCCCCCCACCACTCCAGCAACACTTAGTTTGTCTCCTGAGATTAAGAATTCCTCATATCAGTGAGGTCATATGATACATGTCTTTCTCTGATTGACTTATTTCACTCAGCATAACACCCTCCAGTTCCATCCACGTCGTTGCAAATGGCAAGATCTCATTCCTTTTGATGGCTGCATAATATTCCATTGTGTATATATATATATATATATATATACCACCTCTTCTTTATCCATTCCTCTGTCGATGGACATCTTGGCTCTTTCCACAGTTTGGCTATTGTGGACATTGCTGCTATAAACATTGGGGTGCACGTACCCCTTCGGATCCCTACATTTGTATCTTTGGGGTAAATACCCAGTAGTGCAATTGCTGGATCGTATGGTAGCTCTATTTTCAACTGTTTGAGGAACCTCCATACTGTTTTCCAGAGTGGTTGCACCAGCTTGCATTCCCACAACAGTGTAGGAGGGTTCCCCTTTCTCCGCATCCCCACCAACAACTGTCCTTTCCTGACTTGTTAATTTTAGCCATTCTGAATGGTGTGAGGTGGTATCTCATTGAGGTTTTGATTTGGATTTCCCTGATGCCAAGCGATGTTGAGCACTTTTTCATGTGTCTGTTGGCCATTTGGATGTCTTCTTTGGAAAAATGTCTGTTCATGTCTTCTGCCCATTTCTTGATTGGATTATTTGTTCTTTGGGTGTTGAGTTTGATAAGGTCTTTATAGATTTTGGATACTAGCCCTTTATCTGATATGTCATTTGCAAATATTTTCTCCCATTCTGTCGGTTGTCTTTGGGTTTGTGGACTGTTTCTTTTGCTGTGCAAAAGCGTTTTATCTTGATGAAATCCCAATAGTTCATTTTTGCCCTGGCTTCCCTTGCCTTTGGCAATGTTTCTAGGAAGAAGTTGCTGTGGCTGAGTTCAAAGAGGTTGCTGCCTGTGTTCTCCTTTAGGATTTTGATGGACTGCTGTCTCATGTTTAGGTCTTCAACTATCTGGAGTCTATTTTTGTGTGTGGTGTAAAGAAATGGTCCAGTTTCATTCTCCTGCAAGTGGCTGTCCAATTTTCCCAACACCATTTATCGAAGAGACTGCCTTTTTTCCCCTGGACATTCTTTCCTGCTTTGTCAAAGATGAGTTGACCATAGAGTTGAGGGCCCATTTCTGGGCTCTCGATTCTGTTCCATTGATCTATGTGTCTGTTTTTGTGCCAGTACCATACTGTCTTGATGATGACAGCTTTGTAATAGAGCTGGAAGTCCAGAATTGTGATGCTGCCAGCTTTGGTTTGCTTTTCAACATTCCTCTGGCTATTCGGGGTCTCTTCTGGTTCCATACAAATTTTAGGATTATTTGTTCCATTTCATTGAAAAAAGTGGATGGTATTTTGATGGGGATTGCATTGAATGTGTAGATTGCTCTAGGTAGCATAGACATCTTCACAATGTTTGTTCTTCCAATCCATGAGCATGGAACATTTTTCCATTTCTTTGTGTCTTCCTCAATTTCTTTCATGAGTATTTTATAGTTTTCTGCAGATCCTTTGCCTCTTTGGTTAGATTTATTTCTAGTTATCTTATGGTTTTGGGTGCAATTGTAAATGGGATCGACTCCTTAATTTGTCTCTTTTCTGTTTTGTTGTTGGTGTATAGGAATGCCACTTATTTCTGTGCATTGATTTTATATCCTGCCACTTTACTGAATTCCTGTATAAGTTCTAGCAGTTTTGGGGTGGAGTCTTTTGGGTTTTCCACATAAAGTATCATATCATCTGCAAAGAGTGAGAGTTTGACTTCCTCTTTACCGATTTGGATGCCTTTGATTTCTTTTTGTTGTCTGATTGCTGTGGCTAGGACTTCTAGTACTACGTTGAATAGCAGTGGTGATAGTGGACATCCCTGCCACGTTCCTGACCTTAGGGGGAAAGCTCAGTTTTTCCCCATTGAGAATCATATTCACTGTAGGTTTTTCGTAGATGGCTTTTATGATATTGAGGTATGTACCCTCTATCCCTATACTCTGAAGAGTTTTGATCAAGAAAGGATGCTGTACTTTGTCAAATGCTTTCTCTGCATCTATTGAGAGGATCATAGGATTTTTGTTCTTTCTTTTGTTAATATATTGTATCACGTTGATTGATTTGAGGACGTTGAACCAACCTGGCAGCCCAGGGATAAATCCCACTTGGTCATGGTGAATAATCCTTTTAATATACTGTTGGATCCTATTGGCTAGTATTTTGGTGAGAATTTTTGCATCCATATTCATCAAGGATATTGGTCTGTAATTCTCCTTTTTGATGGGGTCTTTGTTGGGTTTGGGGATCAAGGTAATGGTGGTCTCATCAAATGAGTTTGGAAGTTTTCCTTCCATTTCTATTTTTTGGAACAGTTTCAGGAGAATAGGTATTAATTCTTCTTTAAATGTTTGGTAGAATTCCCCTGGGAAGGCATCTGGCCGTGGGCTTTTGTTTCTTGGGAGATTTTTGATGACTGCTTCAATTTCCTTAGTGGTTATAGGTCTGTTCAGGTTTTCTATTTCTTCCTGGTTCAATTTTGGTAGTTGGTACATCTCTAGGAATGCGTCCATTTCTTCCAGGTTATCTAATTTGCTGGCATAGAGTTGCTCATGATATGTTCTTATAATTGTTTGTATGTCTTTGGTGTTGGTTGTGATCTCTCCTCTTTCATTCACGATTTTGTTGATTTGGGTCCTTTCTCTTTTCTTGTTGATAAGTCTGGCCAGGGGTTTATCAATCTTGTTAATTCTTTCCAAGAACCAGCTCCTAGTTTCGTGGATCTGTTCTACTGTTCTTTTGGTTTCTATTTCATTGATTTCTGCTCTGATCTTTATTATTTCTCTTCTCCTGCTGGGTTTAGGCTTTATTTGCTGTTTTTTTCTCTAGCTCCTTTAGGTGTAGGGTTAGGTTGTGTTTTTGAGACTTCCTTGTTTCTTGAGAAAGGCTTGTAATGCTATATACTTTCCTCTCAGGACTGCCTTTGCTGCATCCCAAAGATTTTGAACAGTTGTGTTTTCATTTTCATTGGTTTCCATGAATTTTTAAAATTCTTCTTTAATTTCCTGGTTGACCCATTCATTCTTTAGTAGGATGCTCTTTAGCCTCCATGTATTTGAGTTCTTTCCAACTTTCCTCTTGTGATTGAGTTCCAGTTTCAAAGCACTGTGGTCTGAAAATATGCAGGGAATAATCCCAATCTTTTGGTACCGGTTGAGACCTGATTTGTGACCTAGGATGTGATCGATTCTGGAGAATGTTCCATGGGCACTAGAGAAGAATGTGTATTCCGTTGCTTTGGGATGGAATGTTCTGAATATGTCTGTGAAGTCCATTTGGTCCAGTGTGTCATTTAAAGTCTTTATTTCCTTGTTGATCTTTTGCTTAGATGATGTGTCCATTTCAGTCAGGGGGATGTTAAAGTCCCCCACTATTATTGTATTGTTGTCAGTGTGTTTCTTTTCTTTTGTTATTAATTGCCTTATATAATTGGCTGCTCCCATGTTAGGGGCATAGATATTTACAATTGTTAGATCTTCTTGTTGGATAGACCCTTTAAGTAGGATAGAGTGTCCTTCCTCATCTCTTATTACAGTTTTTGTTTTAAAATCTAATTTGTCTGATATAGGATTGCCACCCCAGCTTTCTTTTGGTGTCCATTAGCGTGGTAAATGGTTTTCCACCCCCTCACTTTCAATCTGGGGGTGTCTTTGGGTCTAAAATGAGTCTCTTGCGGACAGCATATTGATGGGTCCTGTTCTTTAATCCATTCTGATAACCTGTGTCTTTCAATTGGGGCATTGAGCCCATTTACATTCAGGGTAACTATTGAAAGATATGAATTTAGTGCCATTGTATTGCCTGTAAGGTGACTGTTCCTGTATATTGTCTGTATTCCTTTCCGGTCTATGTTGCTTTTAGGCTCTCTCTTTGCTTAGAGGACCCCTTTCAATATTTCTTGTAGGGCTGATTTCGTGTTTGCAAATTCCTTTAGTTTTTGTTTGTCCTGGAAGATTTTTATCTCTCTTTCTATTTTCAATGACAGCCTAGCTGGATATAGTATTCTTGGCTGCATACTTCTCTCGTTTAGCACTCTGAAGATATCATGCCAGTTCTTTCTGGCCTGCCAGGTCTCTGTGGATAGGTCTGTTGCCAGTCTAATGTTTCTACCATCGTAGGTTACCTATCTCTCCTCCTGAGCTGCTTTCAGGATTTTCTCTTTGTCTCTGAGACTCGTAAGTTTTACTATTAGATGTCGGGGTGTTGACCTATTTTTATTGATTTTGAGAGGGGTTCTCTGTGCCTCCTGGATTTTGATGCCTGTTTCCTTCCCCACATTAGGCAAGTTCTCTGCTGTAATTTGCTCCAATATACCTTCTGCCCCTCTCTCTCTTTCTTCTTCTTCTGGGATCCCAATCATTCTAATGTTGTTTCGTCTTATCGTATCGCTTATCTCTCGAATTCTGCCCTCATGATCCAGTAGTTGTTTATCTCTCTTTTTCTCAGCTTCTTTATTTTCCATCATTTGGTCTTCTATATCGCTGCTTCTCTCTTCTGCCTCATTTATCCTAGCAGTTAGCGCCCCCATTTTTTATTGCACTTCATTAATAGCCTTTTTGATTTCGATTTGGTTAGATTTTAGTTCTTTTATTTCTCCAGGAAGGGTTTCTCTAATAACTTCCATGCTTTTTTCAAGCCCAGCTAGTATCTTTAAAGTCATGATTCTGAACTCTAGGTCCGACATCATACTAATGTCCGTATTAAGTAGGTCCGTGGCAGACGGTACTACCTTTTGTTCTTTTTGCTGAGGTGATTTTTTTCGTCTTGTCAATTTGTCCAGAGGAGAATAGATGAATGAGAGAACAAAATGCTAACAGGTTAACAATGTCCCCAGCAAATATACTCTAAACAAATCAGGAAAGACCTGAAACAAAAAAAAAAAAAAAAAAAAAAAAAAACAGAAAAAGCAAGAAATAAAAACAAACAAAAACAGAACAAAACAACAAAAAAAAACCCAGTATGCTCAAATATGATCAGGCTAGTACATAGATCAGTGCCACACAGTAGATTTTGGGTGTATTTTGGTCTGTTAGAAGAAAGTGCCTCCTAAAATTTTAAAGAAAGAAAGACTTATATATGTACAAAATAAGGGTTGATACAATGAAGGGATGGAAGATGACTGTAAAGATGAAAATTATAAAAGATTTTATAAAAGGAATTGATAAGAAGTTGTTTGAAAAAAGAAAGAAGATTAAAAAAAAAGAAAAAAAAGGGAGAGAATGTGATCAAGCAGGAGACTAGAACAAAGCCATACACTAGTGATTTAGGGTATATTTTGATCTGTTAGAAGAAACTGTATCTCAAAATTTTAAAGAGAGAACAACATATATATATATATATATATATATATATATATGCCAAAAATAAGGGTATCTACTATGAAGGGATAGAATATGACTCTAAAAATGAAAAATAAAAAATTTTTTTTTCAAAAAGGGAATGATAAGATATTGGTTGAAAAAGGGAAAAAGAAAAATTCAAAAAAAAACAGTTAAAAAAAATTAAGTTTGAAAAACTAATGAATCATGGTAAAAAAAAAAAAGCCATGAATTCTATGTGCAGTATTCCCCTAGCGCTGGAGTTCTCCCGTTCTCCTTGATCGGTAAACTTGGTCTTGGCTTGCTGGCTGTTCGTGCTGATCTTCTGGGGGAGGGGCCTGTTGCCGTGGTTCCCAAATATCTTTGCCGGAGGCGGAATTGCCCCGCCCTTGTCGGTCCGGGCTAAACAAGCTGCTCGGGTTTGCTCTCAGGAGCTTTTGTTCCCTGCAAGCTCTCGGTACAGCTTTGGAGGACGACAGTGAAAATGGCAGCCTCCAATCTCCACCCGGAGGAGCTGAGAACTCGGGGCCCCGCTCCTCAGTGCGCCCCCAGAGAAAAGCAGTCACTCCCGTGTCCCCGGTCTCCTGCCGCACTCCGTGCTCACCCGGCCTGTGACCGTGCGTTTCTATCTCTGGCACCCGACCCCGTGTGGAGTCTCCAAACCCAGCAGATCCCTGCGGTGCGCTCCCGCGCCGCTCCTCCCGGGGGAGGAAGGGGAGTCTCCCCGGACCTGCCACTTGTTGGGTCCCTGCTGGAGGAGCAGTGGCCCAACTGGGCCGCAGATCACGGTTTATGGCCACCCCGAGCTGAGAGCCCGCGCCTCGGCTCCGTCTCTGCAGCCGGCTTCCCCGCTCCCATCCCTGGGAGCTCTGCCGCACTCAGGCACCCCCGGTCTTTCTGTGACCCCCAGGGTCCTGAGACCACACTGTCCCGCGAGGGTTCCACCCCCCGCTTAGCCACTGGAGCGACGTCCCTCAGCGGAGCCGACTTCTAAAAGGTCCGATTTTGTGCTCCGCGGCTCCATCACTTGCCAGAAGCGGCCAACGGAGGCCCCCTCCCCCGCCGTCTATCCTCCCGAATATCGCCTCGGACTCACTTCTCCGCACGTCCTACCTTCCAGAAAGTGGTCGCTTTTCTGTTCAGAGAGTTGTTACTCTTATTATCTTTAATCTCCTGTTGAGTTCGTAGGTGTTCAGAATGGTTTGATCCCTATCCAGCTGAATTCCTGAGACCAGACGAAATCCAGGTCTCCTCCTCCTCCGCCATCTTGCTCCGCCCACCCCCCTCCCGTCAGATTTCTTATATGTTTACTTTTCATCTGAGCTAAACTGGGAGCTCCTGGAGGTAAAGGAATGTGCTCATTAGGACACCCTCTGCTTTTCAAAATATGGATTGGGTTAACATGGATCAGAACCTGAGTTTTGTTATCATCTTGAAAAGAGAGATCCATGGTTGTGATGGGAATGCTAAAGCCTAGTACCAACCTAAGACGTCTTGACTTAACAAAAGTGCAAAAGGCCAGACAAGGACCCGTATTTTCACTATGAGATTTCAGACTATTTCATACTGGTTCCTGCACTGCCAAAGTCATCTCCTGGCCCTCCAGTCGTATCAGTAAATGCTAACATCCATAGAGGTCTGGATCACCAAAAAGCAAGATATGAAAAATATTTGCCTCTGAAAGTGGCAGTGTAAATTTACGGGGGGCTTTCCCCTTTTACTGTGTAAACTTTGACATCATTTAAATCTGTTGCACACACATAAAATATATTCATAATAAAACCAACTACCAAAGTTTTAATGCAAAATGACCAAAAAGCTTATAAAAACAATATCATATTTAGATATTGTGTTCCTTAACAACAACTCAAGAACAAATTAGTCACAGATTCAGCAAATGTTACTAAAATGGAGATGACCATAACAACCATGAAGGAAACATTTTAATTAGCATAAGGTGTGTCAGCCTTGTTCAGATTTATAAGAACCTCAGGAAAGATGTATTAGATGGCTTAGTGCTCTATATGAGCCCATGATTTTTCTCTTAATACATTTTTCTACCACAAATAGAGAAGCCAAAACCAACCCATGGATCTTTAGAACATCCATGGAAGCACTTACGTTGAATGATGGAGTTTCTGCCACAGAACAGCAGTTTGAGAAACAGAGATCATCATTTACTCCACGAATGTTTATTGGGTCTACTATGTGCTAGGCACTCATTGTGCAGTGAGCCGAGAACACAGGGGCCCTGCCTACCTGGGGCTTCTAGACTAGAGGAGGAACAATAAATAAGTAAACATGTAGGTAAAGAGGGACTGAACCAACATTAAGTCCCTTTTAGTCACCCAAGTAGCTTATTCCGTAACTTACTTAATGACCACCAGAAAAGAACCATGTGATCTGTTCAAGATTTGCCTCATCCCTTCCCCTAAAGAGTTCACTCAGACAGCTTGCTTGAACTTGACCATAAAAATACTTTTAACTTGAGTTAAGAGCCATAAAGGCAATTCTCATTAGTGTGGGTGTTCTAATCTGAGCAACTAGACCTTTCCCTGGGAAAGACCTTTCCCTAGGAAAGACATCTCCTCCATGGAGACCCAGATTCTGACCTTGGCCAAATTTGTGATTCAAGGAAGAAGACAGGGGTCAGCCCACTGGACACTCAGCTTCAAAAAGAGGAAAGGGCTGGTGAAAAGTAGTAAATGCCATTACCATTTTGCATCCTGCTGGACTTCAAGGGTAGTTCACTATAAGTGCTCCATGCTTTTACTGGTTATTTCCTTTGAGCCACATGTTCCAAAATCCAGTTCCACAGGCTTATGGAATTGAGGGCCCCATGGACACTTAACGTGCATTGTATGTGAGCATTTTCCAGACATGGGTAGAGTGCATGGCTTTCCTCTAATTCTCAGGAGAGTCTGAGCTGTGCAGGTTGATGCCCAAAGTACAGGAATCCATGCTCTGCAGTCATGGTCACCCACAGGAGGGCACGCAACCTGCCCCGGAAGACCAGACGATGTGACAGCAGTAAGCTCTACCAGGCTCTGTGTGTCGTGCCAAGAACTGAGGCAGCATTTATGTCATATATCTTCACACAGTTTATGAGACAAGTACTAATATGATCACACCCACTTTACAGAATAATTAAGTGGTTCTGGGACTTCATGCTTAATCACTACCTTACATTTGCTCTTCCTATGGTCAGAAATGCTTGCCACCTCCCATGGAAGCCAAGGAGCACTATGATTACAAAGAGCCTCTAGCTTATTCCCTTTGCTGTTAAAACTGGATCTACAGCCAGGTGCCAGAAGGCCTCAAATGTGTCTCTGGCAAAATCTGATTCAGAAAAAAAGGAAATCCAGACAGGTTCCCAAGATCTCACAGTGCTAGGAGCTGTGACACCCAGTGCACACCTATTTCAAAGAACCATTGTGCATCTTAATTACAGGTAAATAGATGGACATAATAGTCTCTGTTGACTCTTTTCAGGGCTAGCCATTTAATTATGGTCTGCTCACAGGGTGAAAAACCCAAGTTCCCCACTCTGTCAAGACTGCTTTGCCAAAGCTTGTAATTCAACTCAATTCAACCATAGTCTATGTAGCATGTACCACTTAATAAGGCAATAGGCCCCAGGTAACTGTGGGATGAAAGGCAGTCACAAAGATGAATAGAACATTTCGTATATCCCTCTTGGCAAAAAGTAATGATGCAGGATACATTTTCTGTAATCAATACGGTTCTAAAAATTAGGCACAAATCATTGTTTTACATGTTTTAAAGGGTCAAACTGAAGAGTGATAATGGGGATGAAGATCACCACTGTCACCCCCATTTAACAAGGACCAACGTCAGGGCTGCCGTGTTTTATGAAGTATCTCAAAACCCCATCACAATTCTATAAGGTAGATTTAATTGGCCCATTTTAGAGATGAAATAAAGTCGAGAAAAATACCCAGTGACACAGAGCTAATAACTAAGTAGCTGAGCAACAGTTAAACCCTAATTCTATCCACCTCCAGAGACCTGCTTGCTTTCCACTGGCTCCTGCTGCAAAACTTTTGCTGTAATTTGAATACTCTCTCTGGCTCATCTGTTTTATATCTTTGATTTTCCAAGAAGCATATTCAAAATAGCAATTTAAAAAATATGGTGTAGGGTTACCTGGGTTGGCTCAGTTGGTTAAGCGTCTGCCTTCACCTCGGGTCCCAGGGTCCTGGGATCGAGTCCCACATCGGGCTCCCTGCTCAGCGGGGAGCCTGCTTCTCCCTCTCCCACTCCCCCTGCTTGTTTTCTCTCTCGCTATCTCTCTCTGTCAAATAAATAAATAAAATCTTAAAATAAAATAAATAAAATAAAATAAAATAAAAAATACACTGTAAGGGTGCCTGGATGGCTCAGTTGGTTAAGCGTCTGACTCCTGATTTCAGCTCAGGCCATGATTTCAGGGTCATGAGTTCAAGCCCAACATCAGGCTCCACGCTGCGCGTGGAGCCTGCTTAAGATTCTCTCTCTCCCTCTCCTGCTCCTCCCCCACCCCCCCCTAAAAAAAAATACAGTGTAATTCTAGACTTGAGCACCACACAACATGGATCCATGATCTAGGAAGAGTTAAAGCCTTTGTGCTGACCTTCCTCTTCAATGACATTTTCAAGAAATCTACCATTCACCATTTTCCAACCATTTTATCATGAGTAACTCACATCTTCAACCACAAGCCCAGGGCTGGTGTCCAGAAGCCCAACGGCTAGGGAGCTGCCCCACCTCAGCTGATTAAGCTGGTTCCTTGTGCATAAAAATGAGCACAAAGAATCGTACCAGCCTCCTAACATTCAATGCAGGGACATTATCCAGTGTGTCCATCTCTACATGGCCGTTAATCATTTACAGTATTTCTTCACAGCTTAGATAATGCCAGTAATGAACAGTCATGAAATAATCTGCCAGAAAGATTAGTTTTCATTGCTCCATCATGTTATAAAACAATCAAATTCCTGACGTCCATGTTATCAAAAGCTTGGAGTGTGGGAATATATTTTTTCCCCACAGCGGCTTTATGATTATGGATAACTCTGATTCCCAAAAGTTTTCTAGGCAAAGTCCACCACCCTCTATTCTTCAAGCATCAGGCTTCTAAGAGCCATATAGCAAACCATTGAGTAGTTTGATCTGATGTGATGTGTCAAATGGGTAGAATAATAAATTTTTATATCGTGCAACTGGCATACGCTGGAAATGGCCATAAAGTGTCTACTGTTGTTATTCCTAATAATGGTTTAATAGAGGGCAATTATGAGATATGGTTTATCCAAATGTTCAGTTCTCTAGAGCTAAAAGGAAAATCAATCACAAAAATCAGTTGGTCCAGTCCAAGTGTAGTAAGGCCTCAAACTTCATGCTAATGGAGCTCATAAAGTTGCTAAGATTGTTAATATTTTGAAAAGTTGCACTGTTCTCAAATCCTAGGTAACATCAGAATCAAGAGGTCTGGGGGTGCTTGGGTGGCTCAGTTGGTTAAGCGTCCAAGTCTTGGTTTCGGCTCAGGACATGATCTCATGGGTCCAGAGATCAAGCCCCACGTTGGGCTTCATGCTCAGCGGGGAGTCTGCTTGAGGATTCTGTTCCTACGTCCCTCCCCCACTCTCTCTCTCAAATAAATTAATTTAAAAAAAAAGGAATCAAGTGGTCTGGTAAGCGTTTAGGAACCCTAATATTAATCAGGTAATTCTGATACAGGTGATCTTTGAGAATTGTACATTGAAGCAGTTGACCTACCTGGGTACAGGGTGGTCCCCCCTGGCAGGATGCCCATCATTGACACTGGGGTCGAGGCACACCTGGTTCAGGGAGCAGAAGCTAACAGATTAAGTTCTTGCTCTCCAGTATTCTTTTCAGAGGTAACAGCTAAGGTGTAAGGATAAAGGCCACTTTAACCTTGGGCAAGCTGGCTAATTAGTTAGCAGTTCAAAGGCAGGGATAAGCGGTTATAAGACATAGAAGCAGACTTAATTAGAGGAGTTTACCAAGCCCCTCCTCATTCCAGAACCTCCCAGCCCCTTGACCTTCACAGCCTTCAGCTAATTTCCACCAGCCCCTCACCAATTCTGCCTCTCCTTCACATCCCCGAGGCTCCAGCTCTCTCCCCTTCTCCTTGTTCTTCATCATTTGGAATTAAATTAAGCTTAAAGGCATTTTTATTTTCACGGCTGTTAATTTAAAAATCAGAGGACCCCTATTTCTAGTTTCATTTATAAAGGCTTACTAAATATATTTGTATTTTCTTTCGTATTATCAAAATTTTTTCTTTGTATGTTGGGGACCCCCCGTCACTAGCTAATTACTGCTCATCTCCTTTGTGCAAGGTTTTGGGTGGGACCTCTAAAAATATAAAGTTTGTATTTTTTCAAACCTCTCTCTCTTGAGGACAGAGACCTGTATCACTCACATCTGCCTTGCTTTCCAATAGGCTCAAAAATAGAGTGATTGCTGAAAAAACAGTTACTGAATTAAGTGATTCCAGCCTTCAGAAACTTACATCCTGACCGGGAGGTGGAGAGAAGTGCCGGGAACAGAAATCCCAACACAGCCTGTATTCATTTCTGATTGTTCCCATAACAAAGTACCACAAACTGGGTAATTTAAAACAACACAAAGTTATTATCTGACAGTTTGGGAAAGCAGAAGAACAAAATGGGCTTCACAGCTTAAGATCACGGAGTCGGCTGGGCTGTGTTCCCTCTAGAGGCGCTAGGGGAGGAGCCATTTCCTCGCGTTTCCCAGTTTCTAGAGGTGCTCAGACCCCTCGGCTCGTGGCCCTTCCTCCTCCTTCAAAGTGCATGGCTCTAACCTCGGCCTCTGCATGACATCTCCCTTCTTTCCTCCTGACCCTCCTGCCTGATCACACTGGGCCCACCCAGATAGTCCAGAATAATCCTCACAGCTCCGGTACTTAATTTAATCACACCCGCAAAATCCCTTTTGCCCTTGAGGGTCGCATATTGACAAGTTTCAGGGACCGGGATGAGAACATGGGGGTGGTGTGCAGTGGGGGTACTCAGCCGACATCAGACAGGCACGGATCTAGGAATCCAGGAAACGGGGTTGGGGCAGGGGAGCTCCCCAAGGTGGGAGTGGTAAGGATTGGCTTTCTAGAACAAAAGGCTTTTCAGCTGAGCCATGAAGGATAGGTCAGGTCGGGGAATAAGGGCAGAGTTTTGGAGTCAGGCAAAACTGAAACTTCAGTTTTCTTCTATGTAGACTAAAATAATACCCATTTCATTTATGGTAAGAGTAAAGAAGTGTACGTAAAGGGCCTGGCAAAGCTATGTAACTAATCTGTAGAACATTTGCAAATATCCGGAGATGACGTCCACCTTAACTCATTACGGACTGGTCCCCCTCAAGGCTAAAAGGACACAAGGAAAGAGAAACTGTCAGTGAAAAACGTAGCATCCTAAGAGTCACCACGTAAACATCTGATGGTGCTACTCTCTTTCCCAGAAGTTACGAATTCCACATCCAGTGGCCAAGGTCTCCTGCCAAATTACTTGGTTATTTTCATCCAAAATAAAAAGAAGCTGAGGGTGTGGTCAAGCCGAAGGAAATGCCCTTGGCTCCAGTCAGGAAACCATTTCCATAACAACCCAGCACCACACGGCAGCTGGGCAGCACCATCTTGAGCTGTGCCTGAGTGTTGGCTATTGTCCGCACCCACCGAGGGAAATGCTCCGTCCTCGGCTTTCCTCAGACAAGGTTTTCTTTTAAAGCACTGGTTTGGGTTTGTGAGCAAACAAATCAGTCTGATGGGGACTGTTGGTGATGATCCTGGCAGCGAGCACCTGACTGCCGTGCTGCTTGAGGACTCCTAAATGTGCACAGCCAGTGAGTTTGGAGCATGGGAAGCTCACATTCTTCCTCTCTGCATGCCAGAACCCTTGCTCAGGGAGGGAATAAAATCACAGGAACAAGAAAGTCACAGATAGATAGACACCCAGTATCCTCTGGATGTGCTATGGAGAGGTGACATCAGAACACAGGAGGGGAGGTAGAAAGCAGAGGTGACACCTCATGAAGGTGATGGGTGCCCATGACTCTTCAAGGCCGCCTGCTTTATAGTCGCCCAGGTCTGTAGGATTTGCGCGTATAAAGGGCTCACACTCCTCTGCCACCTGTTGAGGGCATCAACACAATCCCCATGATTTCTATAGCTCAAACTCAAAGTCACTGTAGGCTCCAGCTTCCCGTGCCCACTGAGCTCCACAGCTGGTCTCACGATGGCATTACCACCTCCCCCATTTGCTCCTCTCTGCCAAGCATTGACCTAAAGTTTCATGAGCAAATCCACACTGAAGTCTGGGGACAATGAAGGGAGTTTACAGAAGAGCAAGGACATCTAGGAGAAGTACTTCCTTCGGTTCTTTACACCTTCAAGAATTTCCCATTGGCTTTCTATCATGTTCTGCACCTCTTTCCCCCTCTGCATTTGGTTTTTCCAAGCCTGTTAACCTTTCTTTCAGGGTTGCCCAGAAAAAACCCAAATTCATCCCGTCTTCTTCGACAAAGCAGTTCAGCCATCTCCTCCTTCTTTCTTCTTTTAGATCAGGAGTTTTGCCTTTTCCACCCCAACGGCCTTCAGAGTCTACCGCAAAACAAAGAACCATCTGCCATGGTACAGAGCAGCCCCAGACAGCTCTAGGTTCAGACAGCAGCATCCTCTGTTCCCTCCAGAGCTCTAAAAACCACACTTGCTCTGAGTCTTGGGTAGCATCTTAAAGAGCATGCCTGCACACTGGGGAGCCAGCACGATGCTGCCCTCCGGCTGAACAGTGCCTCCAGGAAGATGAGAAGCATGTGTCTCATACATCTTGAAGTCAGAAAAGGCCTGGAGTCGACTCCCTGCTCTTCCTAGCAGAGCACCCACCCTGGGCCAAGCCAGTTAGTTTATCTGAGGCTCACGGTGCTCATCTCTGAAATGGGGATGATAACACCTACACTGCAGGTGTCATAAGGATGAAATACGAGAGTCAACACACTTCTATGTTCAGTAGATATGGTAGCCATTCTTGTCATTATTACCACTACTTGACAAAAATTCTTTCACTCATTATTCTTACCATTTCACCCTCTCAGAGCTCTATGAAATAGGTGGGCCAAGATACATTAGACCCATTAAAAAACCCACAGAAGTGAAGGTTCCCCTGGCCAAGGTGGCGCAGCTGAGTGGCTGAGCTCAGACCAGAACCAAGGAGCCCCCCACTCTTTCCAGCAGAGCTGCTCTGGAACTGCAAGCCTCCAAGCTGCCACGCTGGGTGGCCGAAAGTGGGCCAGGGAGGGGAGCTGACTTTCTCCTCAGGTAATGCGATTTTTCTAGCAACTTGGTGTGACTGATGTTGAACCAGGCCCAGACAGCGGCACGTTTCCTGTAGCCTCGGCCTGGACAGTTCTGCTCTCGTGAACTGAAAGATCAGTTCTAAGCACAGGTGTTTTCCATCTGGGAGCTGTTTTCCTGTCTCTAGGCCAGATGAAGTGGGGGAACGGGTTCCCTAACAAAGTCCAGATTGATCCTTTTAAAAGGAGTTTCCTCTTGTGTTCCCACGTTTTATTAATTCCAGTGCCGTGTGCTCCCACCATCCAAGGCAATAGACACTGCTCACGATAAAAACACATTGCGAAAGTGGACATGGGAGGACAGCAGCCTCAAGGCCATCGGGACAGGGGCAGGGAGGGGGCAGGTGTGGCTCTGGAGTGGGCCAGGTGGCCAGTTTGGGCAAGACAGCTGTCTCGGCTTTGTGTTTGCATAAATCAAGGCTCACGCGGTTGCAAGAAACAGACACTGAGCAGGTTCGGAACCGGCTGGTGCCAAAGGAAGATTCGTCATGAGCACCCGGGGCGTCTGGTGGGCCACAGGAGTGGGTGGGAACTGCGGCTTGGACTTGCTAGGACCCCCTCCTTCGCTCTGCCCTGTCCATGGCCTTGTCTCTCTTGCTCTCCCTACCCTTCCTCTCTCTCTTGCTGCATTTTCTCTGCTTCTCAAGAAAGCCTCGGGCTGCCAACAGCTCTCTCATTTGAATGTGCTCCTTCCAAGAGACCCACAACCCGGAGCCTAGAATCTCTTAGCTCTGACTGAAAAGGCCAACAAGTGAAAAGGCAGCACTCGACACTGCTTTTAAATGCAAGTTACCCAAGGTTGAGTGTCAGTTGTCTTCATCAAAGAATGGGTGCCCATGGGAGTGGGGTTCAGAGGCCCGGGAAAGAGGGGTCTGGACTCGCAGAGCTGCCAGCCCCCGGTCCCCTCACGGTGTCAGGAGACAGGCCGCACTGAGTAAGAGGCTACCTGGACGCCCATCCCAGTTTCCATGTGAATTGGGTGAAGGGGCAGTTCCAGGCAGTGATGAACGGGGAGAAGTCATGAGGGCAGAAAAGCCAGCAGGCGTTCAGTACAATGTTGTTTGTACAAAGGCAAAAAGTAGCCACAGAGGGCACCTCACACTGTTTCTGGTGTATTCTGCAGTCCCAGACATTTCAGCTGGCGCTCAACTCAGCCAGGAATTTACCACCTAAGACTGGGAACAGGAACACATTCAGAGGATGACCAGGAGGCAAGGGGGGGAGAGAACATATCCTAGGAATGCCGCATTTCCTTTCTAAAGTGTGGTGTTAGCCTACAGAATGAGACAGGAGTAGGGATGGGCATACCGACCACCATTAAATATGCAACGTGCTGTGGAGCCCCAGCAAAAAAAGTGGAACTCACCAGGACACAGATTTTTGACCCAATACAAGCCTGAGCTGCCTTTGGGGCTGGGGCTTTCCCATTCCCGGAAGCGTGCACGCAAGGGGTGGACAGCCCATGGTGGTCATTTGTGGAGGAAATTGGGTTACATGACTCCTAACATTTCTTTCAATGTCAGATGGAGCTCAGTGTTGACCTTACTCTCTGGGTCACAAGCCCTCCTTTTATGGGGCCAACCTGATAGGCTGCCATCGCTGGACATTGGAGAAGACACGGGACATAGCGTGTCCTGCACCAGTACTTATCCCGGGGGCTGGAAAACCACTCCCTCTCGTAGGTCTTAAGAAGTTTCTCTGGCCAATCACCATGCAAGGTACTGTCACCTGTTCCGCCCCTCATAGGCTCCACAGTGTGTGACAGAGGTGTAACAATTCCCACTTTACAGATCAAGAGGTTGAACCCCGTCGCCATAAAGGCCCATCATTCAGGAAATAGAAAAATTAATTAGGACAGATTCATATGATGGAATACTAACATGGAGTGAAAAAGAAATATGTGTATGTGGATTTTATACGTATACATATTATGTACATACATTTTACATATATATACACACACACACAGAGGATAGATCTCAAAAGACACAGATGAGTAAAAAAAAAAAAAAAACGAAGTTGTAGAATAATACACACTAGATATCATTAACGAAATTCCTAAAGCCCACATAAACCAATACACACTGCCCATCAGATATATATGTAACATATAAATGTATGGGGAAAAAATGACACACCAAATTAATAACAAGGGGATAAGGAGGCAGGAAGAGCAGAATTGGGTGAAAGCAGTCAAAGGGAAGTTCAGATACGCGTGTAGGGTGTTCCTTTTTTTATTTATCGAAAGGAAATACAGCAGAGTGTAAACAATTGTTAAACCTGGTTGGATGGAGGATGGGTGTTTGCTTACGGAGAGACAGGAAGAAACCGAGGCCCAAGGCCCGAGTCGACTGAAGAACGTTTCTGACGCCGCCTGAGATGCTGGTTAAAATGCATTCTCAGCTGTGCACCCAGCAGCAGGTAGATTCTGCTCGGCTCCTGCCTCTGCCTCATCCCGAGCTGGACCCATTGTGCTTGCTGGCTCCTCCTCCTTACTTGTCCCCCTTTCTCCCCCCGCCCACTGCCTGGAACCCCAGCAACCTCAACCGGTAATACCAGTGATGGCTCAAGAAGTCCAGGGAGGGGACCGGCTCAGCATCCCGGAAAGGGGCAAGTGACTGACATCAGAGCCCGAGAAAGCATCCAATGATGGGGGTGCCCAGGGACCCCGGGGGGTGGGGTGTGCGCACAGAAGAAGGCAGACATGGCTGTAAATAAACGTTCCCGGCCTGACAATTTGCCACCCTGGAGAAGACCCACTCGTCACCTTGGCTCCCAGCGTTCCTTGCCCAGCATGAGAAGTGGTCAGGGCTGGCCTCCCCAGGCAGGGGTTCTCAGCTGGAGTGCCTGCTAGCAGGCAGGTTCCCAGGCTCTGCTCCGGGTGGGTGTGTGGGGTGAGGAACCCACGGTGGAGGGGGTCCTCAGGTCAGGTGCGTCCCCATGAGCAAATGCACAGTGGCTTAAACCAGGTCACAGCCCGGTATCGTGGGGTAAACTAAACCCCGCTAACCTTCACGAATGGGAGAAATGCCTAGCATAAAGGGAAGATAAATACAGCAGGAGAGGAAAAGAGCCACCCAAATGGAAGATCAAAGAGATGCTCCCAGGGCCAAGTGGTGCTCCCCTGCCCCTTAGGTCCTAAAATAGTCCCAAATTTCGAAGTGCAGGAAGTCAGAGGCTGCAGGATGCTTCCCGTAGAACAGGCAGGACGCCACAGACATTTCTTTAACAGCTGCCCCTCTTTGGAGACTCCTCTAGCGCTCCTCGCCTACGACGCTCTCCTCCTTGCATGGGGCTGTGGAGAGGCTGCGCCCAAGGTCCCTGCCCTCACAGGGGCTCACATTTTAGCCAGAGAAACAAGCAACAAACAGGTAAATGCGGTCCATGAGTAACATGCAAGAGAAGGGGCTGGGGCGGCCGGAGCGCAGACGGTGGGCTCAGAGCCACGGCCCAAGGCCGGATGGTGCGGCCCACCGGCGGGGCAGGAGGAAGCTGCCCACTCCTGCCCGCAGCATCAAGCTCTCTCGGCTGCTTCCTCCGGGCATCCTTCCCTTTCGCCTCCAGGTCTCCTGACACCTCCCTGAGTTTCATGAGGCCAGTTCACCCCCTAGTGGACACACCTCTGCCATCATCACAGCCAAGGGGTTTAATGGAAACTGCGCTCTGCTAGCCTAGTAATAAATAACTTAAGAGTTCTGGGGCTCAGATGCAGTATGCCCACTTCACAGATAAAGAGGAGGTTATAAGAACAACCCGTGGGAGGAGAGGGGCCCTGTCTGAGCAGAGACCAGGTGGTCCCAAATCGAGTAGCCCCACACAGCTGAGGGGGCTTGGCAGGCGGAGATGCGTGAAGGGAAGAGAGCACCTCCCCCAGGCAGGTGCACAACACAGGGGCGAATGGCATGGCCCAAGAGCCCAAGAAGGATGTGATGGTCACTTCGTGGAGCAGAGGCAGCTCTGGTCACCAAAAGCCTCCTTGTCCTTTCTGGGCTGTAAGGAATTTTGTCACAAGGACAGGGCAATGCCACAGGAGAGGGGTCTGCACCCAGGGTGGAGAAACTCACGCAAGGGTGGCCCCCACCTGGAACGCCTCATAGCGCCACCCCAGCCTGAGGCACAGCGCTCCCAGGCCTCATGGGTCAAGAGCAGATTTTTTTTTCCGTTGGAACACGTGTTTCCGTTGTGGGAAAAGGACGGATCAGAGAGCTGGGGTTGGTCAGGTTGCGAGGAACAGGGCTTGGAACCATGTGAGCACCATGGAGGGGCCAGTGGCCACACTCCCAGCAATTACACTTGGGTTTTTCAGTTTTGTTCTAGGGTCAACTCCGCAGGCTTGAACCTGCTGGGAGAGACTCTTGCTTTGAGAAGTTCTTCTCCAAAGGAGCCTCCCCGCTCACCTTTGCCCAGAACACCTGTCTTGGATCTGCAATCTGGGCCCAGGAAAGCAGAAGAGGGCTGCTGCTGGAGGCTAGTGGGGGTGAGCTGAATCTGAAGCATTTTTCTGGATCAGACAGGTGCTTCCTTTGGCTCTAGGGCTTGATCTAGAACCTCATATTGTTCAGAAGTTTGCTTTTTAATTTTAATTAATAGGCCTTATTTTTTTAGAGCAGTTTTAGGCTCACAGCAAAATTAAACAGAAAGTACAGAGTTCCTAGGTACCTCTCCCCCACTAACCCCCAGCCCCCCCATTATCAATATCCCCCACTAGAGTGGTACATTTGCTACAGCCTATGCTGACACATTGTTATCACCCAGAATCCATAGTTTATGTTAGAGTTCACTCTCCCTGTTGTAGATTCTATGGATTTGGACAAATATGTTTGTTTCTTATTCATTGCCCTAAAAATCACTCATCCCTCTCTCCCCACTAACTCCTGGCAGCCACTGATTATTTTTTCCTGTTCCACAGTTTTGCCCTTCCAGAATGTCATACAGTTGGAATCATACAGTATTGCAGCCTTCACAAACCGGCTTCTTTCACTCGGAAACACGCATTTAAAGTTCCTCCATGTCTTTTCATTTTTGATGGCTCATTTCTTTTAGGCACTGAATAAAATGTTATTGTCTGGGTGTATCACAGTTTATTTATCCATTCGACTACTGACAGACATCTTGGTTGCTTCCAAGTTTTGGCAATTATGAACAAAGCTGCTATAAACATCTGTGTGCAAGATTTTGTGCGGACATGTTCTCTTTCCAGATGCTTTTCAGTGTTTTTACTCTTTGTGGGTTTTCAGTTTCACACACTGTAAGTAATTTTTACTGATGAGAAAACCATGCCTGACAAATGTTTGCCCCCTTCTCCACCTAAATCCGGCACAGGGACCGGGCTCAGGGCTCAGACCACTGAGGCAGCCTCGACAAGACTCTATGGGTGCCAATGGTAGGATGCGCTGTGGCCACTGGTGTGCGAACCAGCTCAGGGGCTCTGGAGGCCGAATCCTGGTTTCCACCCTCTGCTCTGGCTTTCGTTACTGTGTGTCATTGAACAGGGAAAGCAGCCTCTCTGAGCTTTGGTTTCCTCCTCTGGAAAAAAGCGGCGGTAACAGTCACTCATTCGGAATTCCCTGGGATGGTGGCTGCAAAGCCTTCACACAGCACCAGGCACAAAATCCGTGCTGGATAAAAGTCACAGGAACAGGCACCTGGAAAAAATTAAAGTAAGGCTGAGTTGATAAGCCCCTAACTCCATTGTCATAATTCAACAGAACATTCTCTGGAAACTTCCATTCACTTCGATCTACTTTCATTGACGCAAGAAGGCAGCTCAGAGCCTTCCACATTGACGCCACCTTTCTTGATTCCAGTCATTAAATGTCAGTGCAATTAATTTATGAAGGAAACAGGTTAACAAGCCAGAAAATAGCTTTAAGAGTTGAGGATTCTTGATTGTTGGGATTTCTGAGGACGTTTGAGTCCTACATAAATGATGGATTAACTTTTTCTTCCTTGAGATTTCTAGGATGCATTCTTTATGCTCCGTGTCAGTGCAGGCCTTTGACAGCAAAGCACATTTTTACCCCGGGAACTGTCTCGGCCCTCATGCTCCAGCTCTATGGCTCATTGGAAGAGGGCACGGTGCAAAAGGCACCAGGACAGGCAGGCCAGCCGGGAGTTTGCAGGATCTGGGCAATCTGCAGGTGAACGGACACGGGGCCCCACACGCGTCCTCCTCACAGCGCTTACGACCTCTTCATGGGGGTGATGCCCACGAAATAGAGTGCGAGCTTTCTCGTTTTGCAAAGTCATGCTACAGACCAGCCACTGAGCCTGTGTCGGGCCAACGTTTCTTTACTGCTTCAGAGATGGTCCAATGGAAAATTCTGTTACAGAGGTTCCTGGGCATCATCAGCAAAAGTGTATCAAGGCCTCATGGCAAAAAAGGAGGGTTCTGGACCCAGACGCCTGAGTCCCAGTTCACCAGCCTTACCTTCCTCCCTGCCGTGGGACTCCCGGGTGGTTACTTGATGCTCTGGGCCTCAGTGTCCTCATCTGTAAAATGGGGATTGGAACAATATCTGCTTCCCCAGGTGGCTGGGAAGCAAGGCGCATACTGCGCCCTCCCGTGGCAGGTGGCAGTGATGGCGGTGACGACCGTGGGGGCGCGTGAGGAGGAGGCGGGGGTGCTGAGACGGGGTCGGGCAGTGTGTGCACAAGAGCTTACCTGACTCAGTGAGACCCATCCGACAGAAACCCATTTCCATCAAGCATCTGAGCTGCTTTTTGTTTTTAACTAAAAATGCTGTCGTTAGTGTTTACTTCATCTGATCTTAGTTGCTTCTTGGCAGGCACCACACTGAGGCCACCACTTTTTAAAGTGCTAAATAAAACCACTGCCTAATGGCAGGAAGACCTGCGCCGTGTGCGTGCTCCGCCCACATTTGGATGGAAGTGCCAGAAGGTCACGGCCAGCCCCCTGTGGGAGCCTGCACGGACAGCAATGAGTCAGCCCAACTGGGCCCCAGATGCAGGACGTAGACAGAGTAGGTGGCCCTTGGGGCTCTGGCAGAAGCACCTCTGGTCCATGCCTCCAGCATGCAGGCATTATTTGATCCCAAGAACTGGCCTCCTGCTTAACAGCCAGATTCCTCTGTGAGCTGCGGCTGAAGGCATGGGGGTTGGGCGGGGGGGGGTGAGTGGGGGGGGGGGCTCTGAAATGTAGCCCACAACACGTGTTTTAAAACAGAAACCTGGCTCTCCAAGCCAGCATCCTTATGGTTCTCTCAGATCCCGGGTGGCAGTCACATCTCATGAGTGCGTTCAAGCGAGAGTTCTTCAGAGCCGTGTGGGGGCCAGTCCTGGCAGGAGGCTGGGGAGGAGCCATGCGGAGGTGAGTGGGTGAAGCCGGGCAGTCTCGGGGCGAGGAAGAGCTGCCTGGAGGTGAGGGGCATGGGGCAGAGAGCAGCCGTGAGAGCAGGCTCGCCCTCCAGTGAGCCATTCACCAGGATGGCTGAGGGTGACACCCGGACATTGGTTGGCTTGTATAAAACGCTGTTGCACTGAGTCTTACCACCTGCTCAGCCCAGCGTTGCAGGCAATTCTTACCCATTGACCCACGTAGGCAGAGCACAATAGAAACGTGTGTGCCATCCTGGTGCTGTCCTACCTCTGATCTCACCCGGAACCACCTTCTGAGGAGAAGCCAACTTCCATATAGTGACCTTGAACCTGCACTGGGCCATTCACCCAGATATACGCCCCCTTTCGCACAACCTCAGGCCGGCCTCCCTTTAGTGACGTTTGCTGAAATGGGCCAAGTGCCCTTGCTAGCCAGTCAACACACCATTGTCCAAGTCTCAGGCCTGTCGGAGGCGTTAACCAGGTGACAACAAGCACAGTGCAAGTTCTAATAAAAACGTATGCTGCTCTTCACCACACCCACCAGACATGAGCATTCTTCAAAATTTGCAGATGAAGAAATGGAGCCAGAAAAGACTGGGACCCTGTGTAGTTCCTGGCACAGCACCCACTCAGTCGGGCCCCAGAAGATATGGCCAGGAGCCCCCTTCGTGCCGTGGCCTCTCTCCTGGCTCACCCATCTAGAGAAGCATCTGGTAGGGCTGGATGGGGACCAGCCGAGCCATGCAAACGTGCCGACTGGTGTCACTCAAGGTTTCACGAAAGCTGGAAGCAGGGACTAGAGCCACGGAGCCAAGACTGGGAGAGGTGTGGGTGAGCAGGAGTTCTGCAGAAGACTGAGAACGGGGCACTGCCCATCCACCAGCCAGCGGGGCTCTTAAAGGACCACAGAGGCGTCTGAAAGGGTCTGGAGGAACCACAAACCAAGCAGGATGCAGGCCCCCATAACCACCTTCTCGAAGTGGGGATGGACCGAGACTGGCACGGAGGTGGACGGGCTGGGAGTCATTGTCCTGATAAGGGAAAGATGGGCTGCCAGCGCCACACGCGGGCCAGGGACTCAGACCTCCTGGGCTGAAGTCCCAGCCCCTGCGTATTAGCTCCGTGACTTGAGCAAGATGCTTAATTTCTGAGCATCAGTTTCTTCACCTGTCAAACGGAATAAGTATAGCATCCAGCTCAGGGCTGATCTGAGAATGGGACAGCTAATAAATGTAAAACGCTCAGCGTGACGTCTGACACGCAGCAAGCGCCCCACAGATGTTCGCTATTGAGGCTGCCGGTTGAGGAACAAGGGCAGGCTGGTAACAACAGAAACAAGAGCAGCTGCCCTTCTCTCCAGCACGCGCCCTCCTGGTTAGCCTTCACAGCTGCAGGGCGAGGCGGGGACATGGACTGGTTCCTCCTCTACCGAGGGGGAAACTCAGGCTCGAAGACATCGGTGAACATCCACGTTACTAATATTTATCAAGTGCTCACCATTTGCCCTGTGTTAACTCGTTCACTGCCCCCCCCAACAGCCATAAGAAGCAGTACAGATGGAAACCAGGCACAGAGAGGTTAAGTAACTTGTTCAAAGGTCACACAGCAGAGGGAGAGAGTCCCAAGCAGGTTCCACACCCACTGCAGAGCCCGACGCGGGGCTCGATCTCACAACCTTGAGACCATGACCTGAGCCAAAATCAAGAGTTGGACACTTACCCCACTGAGTCACCCGGGCGCCCCAACCATAGATTTGAACACAAGTGTTTCTAGCTCCAAAAGCCATGCTCCTTTAACTCAAGTCTGCCTCCCAGGCCGTAAGGCTCCTTTATATTGCAAAAATTTCCATCAGAACCCAAAGCAAGAAGAAGAAACAACTGCCCTAAGAGTGTGAGCACGGGGTGCTGGGGGGAGCAGCCTCCACAGGACCCCAGGTGCCACAGGTCAGTGCAGCCACGGCACCAAACACAAGTGTGTCAACCGTGTGCCAAGCGGCCATCTCTGTGGCTTTGTATACGACCCCATATGCAGGCCAAACTCCAACCCCACCAGAGTCCTGCAGCCCCTCAGGAGAGGCTGCTGAGTGTTTACAGAGGGCTGAGCCTGTGGTCTCCAGGCTGACAGCTTCCCGCAGAACCTTCTGTAATCTCCCGAGTGGATGACAGCTGGAGCCAGATGGGCTCTGGCCGGGGCCACCTCTGACCTCAATGCCACCCGGCGCACCGGGCCCACCTGGGGCAGCACCTCAGGGGACCACCCAGAGAAGCAAGGGCACCGGGAAAACGTCTGAGGATGGAGCCATTCTCTGAGTCATCACCTTTGGTGGAGAGAGAAGCGATGCAAAACCCCGTGCCAGGAGTGAAAGGACTGGCTTCTTCTGCTTCCCGAGGTCACGTCAGCGGAGAGCAAAGGGGCTCACCAGGCTTGCCAGGCCCCTGGCCGCTGTGAGGGCCTCGCTTAATTGGATTTCCCCTCCACTGAACTTGAGCCTTTGGCCGTCTACAGCCTCTTCAGTTACGAACCGGACCTTGGAGATCCACTGGTCGAGGAAGGATTAAGCTCTCAGTCTAGAAAACTGAACCTCCCCCCTGTCCAAGGCCCCCCTTTTTCCTGGGACAAATAGAAAGCCTTATGCTCTGCTCCTGGTGTAGAGCCTCCTCTCTGGTGTGTGCTCCCCAAAGGGACGCAGGCCTGGGCTAACTTCCAAGCTAAGTTTCTGCAACAGTCTACACGGGTCCAGCTTCCCAGACTCCTAGAAGCTTTCACAGAGACCGAGGGGCCTCTATCTGCTTAAAGCTGCACCTGAATGAGGGCACGTCAAGGGGAGCTCTGCCCTAACCACCGCCCGCCAAGACTTAGGGTCTAGTTCTGATGTCAGAACTCAGGACAACTAGAATCGGCGTCAGCCTGTGCTTTCTGGGGACTCCGGACAGGAGAGTTCTTGGGGGCACAGAGGATCTTGGTCCCTCCAGCTCCTCACTGACCCCTCTGTACTTAAGCACCACGTCTGGCACAGAGCAAAGGCTCAGGAAATCTTTGTTGACTGACTGCATGATACCTGGGGTCAGCAAACTCTCTTTAGTTTGAAAAGCTTCAGATGCAAGGGCAACGGTCCTCAAACCCTATTGTATGAAGCCAGAGTGGCAGAGCACAGCTGTAACACTGGTAAAACCTCACATGATGATTTTGAAATAACTGGTGAACCTTCAGGCGCAACCCTGCGTGGACACTGCGGTTTAATGAAGAGCTGCTGTTGACCTTGTAACCATTTCAAAGAGACTGCAACCAGCTGTTCACAGGGAAAGGGGCAAAAAGCAGGCCAGGAAGCAGAGTATGAAGAAGTATTTTAATAGCTCAAACTCAAAAGTCACTGTGCTCCCAGTTTGGAAGAGCTTCCTAAAAGAGGCGACTCTGGCCATTTTGGGAGCCAACGTTCACCCACCCGTGGTCTCCGGCGTTGACCTCCTCTGGGTGCTGACTGGGAGGAAAGCCTAAGTGTGCCCAGAACCATCCTGGCTCCTGTGGGACCTTCCTCCAACTATGCATTACATCAACTGCCTTAGTCGGACTAAGATGATGACTCGGTAAAAGGAAGAGACAAATGTTGACTGTCTAAGCAGGAATAGTCCAAGCCGGCAAGGAAAAGCACACTGCGTACATAGGATACAGAAGGGCGAGCTTCTGCCTGCGGATCTATGACATTACATTTGTTTTGCCTGCAAACTATCGAGAAGGATTCTGTTGGCCAGGTGTTTCCGCTGGACAAGAAACGTGGCGGTCCAAAGTCCTGGGTGTCCTGTGTCACCAGCCCAGAGTCATCATGCATCGTCCACTGGAGAGTCTTTGAGGGAAACATGAAATCCAGCTCATGCCTTTACCTACGGGTCGATTTCTTCGGGAATCACTGTGATCATAATGTCTTCATTGCCCCTGCGGACAACCATGTTCAGGGTGTTTTCCTTTTTAATGACATCGCTGACATCGTTGGCAGAGACCACAGACTGTCCGTTGATGCTGATGATGACATCATTTTCCTTGAGACCGCCACTGCAACACAAAGGGAAACACAAGTTTAATGCTTCCCTTCCTCCTGGTCTAACTGCCGTGGAAGGAGCTCGACTGGACATTGGCACAGCTTAGCACCTAGAAGCCCAGAGCAATTCAGATGGGATGGTGGTTAACCTATGTGAGAATGCTTAAAATACCAATGGACTGCACTATTTCCTTTTGAGAATTTTAGGCCAAGTCATCCATCATGTCCAGTGCAGAAATGCTTCCCAGAACTGGTATGGTCGGAGGCAAGGATGTGCCATATACCACCTACCATGGACCATGACCGTGGCCAACTTGCTTGTAATGGGTGTCACAACTCAAGACGGCAGTTCCCAGAGGAGCAGGGGGAATGGTTCTATTATGAGGCCTTCCTTTGTGTTATTATTGCTGTAACTTTCACTCTTACTTATGACGGTGTCAAATAAGCTATTACGGTCCTTAATGGTCTAGCACGGCACCAGCAATCTTTTCCCCTAAAGGGCCAGATAGGAAATATTTTGGGCTTTGCAGGCCATTTGGCGTCCATCCCAGCTCATCGCCACTGCAGGCCGTGTGGACTACTGAGCAGGGCCCAGTTTACTGGCCGTGCTCTAGGCAACTTCACTTACGGACCCCGAGACGTCAATTTCATGTAATTTTTAGGTATCATAAAAAACTACTCTGAATTAAAAATTGTTTTCAACTGTTCAAAAATGAAAGGCTATTCTTAGCCCATGGTCGTATAAAATTAGAGCAGGCAGTGGGCCAGATCCAGCCTCCAGGGAACAGTCTGCGGGCCTCTGGTCTAGCTCTTCTCTCTGCACATTATGTCAGTAAAGATAACAGATGCTGACTGCTGGCTGAGTTCCTTCTTTTTGTGTTACTTTGATGTTACCTAGGTTATCTTCTGGAGATGTGGACAGGTATGGCCTGACTGGTAACAGACAGAATTAGAGAAGTCTTCTTTGGGAGGAGATAACGTCCATCTGGGGGCCTAGGAGGGGACCACTGCCCAAGATCTCAGGGACACCGCTCCTTAAACCCTCTTTCCCCAGCCAGGCCTGCCCCGGAGACTCATGAAGAGTTCGATATCGTTCTTTCCACCTGAATGACCCCTCATGAAGCGAGGACTTTTGAAGACAGGAAGCACCCTTTTGCTGATGAGTCCTGAGCCGAACCAGGTCAGAAGGCCTGGCTGGTGAGACTGACCAAGGATGTCCGACCATGTCATCAGGGATCCTCACAACCACCTGAGACGGTATGAAAAGAACACAGCCTCCTCCCCACTCCCCCCAGGAACCATAAGGACATCAGGCAAAGGGAAAATAATGCCAACTCACGCTTCTGCTGGGGTATCAGGAATGACTTCAATGATATACGCTCCTGAAAGCACATCTGGGAAGTCTCGATGGTGGTCCTTCAGCTCTTTGGCTTTGCTGCTCGGGAGGAAAAGCACTTGCATTAACATTAAGTAACAAGGGGCCTCGCTCGGCTGAGATTCGGCTCTCACCCAGCTTCTCCTCCTGCCCCTGATTCCAACGTAAAATGCCTCCAGGAGCTTTGATTCTGCTTGAAATCGCCTATTTGCTAGGGCCAAAGATTTACTGGCTAACAGGAAGGGCAGTGCTTTATCATTACAATTATTAATTTTACTAATTATTTAACAGTAGCTACCAGAACTTAAGGAGTGAGTGTAGTGCAGCAGTTGACCTGGTTTGGAGCCCCAGCTCTGCCATTTTCTGTGTGTGCCCAGGCAATTGCTTGACCTCTCTGTGCCTTAGTTGGCTCACCTACAAAATAGGAATAATGACAATACTCTACAACACGGGGTTGTTTTGAGGATTAGGTGAAATTGTCTGGACACAGGACCCGGCCCAGTGCCTGGTGCACGGCAAGCATTTGATAAACAGTGGCTAGTGACCCTGTGGCCAGTGACCACTGATCCTTGCCTTGACACACATTCAATCACTCGGTCCTCACCACACACCCAAATGCCTGCACTGTTATCCTTGTCGTAGAGAGAAGCAAACTGAGGCACAGAGGTCAAGTCTTTCCCAAGGTCATAAGCCAGGAAGTAGCAGAACTGGGACAAGAACTCAGGAAGCCAGATGCCAGGGCCTAGAGTCCTTCCCCATACCTCTGTCTCCCACAGTTCCAAGACAAGTAACTGATTCACATTTTAGCCTTGGCAACTCAGCCCATATTCAGGAGTGCCCCAAATGGCACCAACATTCATAATATGCATCTAAACTATAGTAACACAGTCACAATTAATAATAAAATAATTATGATAATTAATGTAGTAATGCCTATATTAATATGTTCTGCTCTTTGCTGACTTTACCGACAAGCGTTTCAACCATGCCCTTAGTTACCAGGACTCATGTGTGGGATACCAGACTTTTTCATCAAGGTTAAAACACCGGTATGCTATGAGGCTGGCAGCCACATGCCGCACCTTCCACCAGCTCGGGGAAAACAAGCCCATCTGTCATCGGGGCCCGACCCAGCATTCCGGCAGCCACAGCCCACGTACGGCGGGGCTCAGGAACGGCAGGGCGCTCTGGACTGAGGAAGGCCCTTGGGGCACTCCTGGAATGTGGGTCTCAACAGACAAATGGTGAAAGGAGGCATGCGGGAGAGTGACCAACACGCCCCACTGTTCAGGGCTGCCTTCAAAGAGGAGGGCAGAATCTTCTAGAAGGAGAGACCTGCTCCAAACACACACACACACAAAAAAGGGTAAAACCAGAGGCCGAGGCTCATGGCCCTTCCTCTCTTTCCGGATGTTTCTCAATTTTATTTTTTTTTTATATTTTTTAAAGATTTTATTTATTTATTTGAGAGACAGCAAGAGACAAGAGTAGGGGCAAGGCGAGGGGCAGAGGCAGAGGGAGAAGCAGACGCCCCCTGAGCAGGGAGCCCGATGCGGGGCTCCATCCCAGGACCCTGGGGTCATGACCTGAGCCGAAGGCAGACGCTTAAGCGACTGAGCCACCCAGGCGCCCTGATGTTTCTCAGTTTTAACCAGAAACTGAGATGCTTAAAGCAGCATAAGGTTTCTCTTTCATGGTGCCAGTGAAAGCCTTCTGAAGTTGTTTATTTGAATCTGAGACACAGATACGGGTGTCCTGCTTACCCACCTGGATGTGAGCGACATCATTCGGATGCCGATGTACTTCTTCTTGGTAATGGCTTTGCCTGGTGTGACAGCAGAAGGAGAAGAGGTCAGCCCAGGTGGCAGTTGTCCTGGGGACAGCAGGAGCTATGAGGGTCAATCCCTCGGTCGGCAGTGCAAAGCCGGGCCCGTCGGGGCACACTGAGGCTGTGGTTCAAATCCTGTTCAGACCCCCCACCTGCCATGGGACCTGGGAAAGTCCTGCCATTTCAGTTAAGGGCCAAAAAGCTAGGAGTGCTATGTGATTCCTCTTTGCCTTATCCTGACATCTGATGAGGGTTCTGTCCCTCTTACAAATCCAGAATACGACCCCTTCGTCCCACCCTGGCGTGGATGACCGGAGAGCCTCTCCCCTGGCCCTACGGCTTCTACCCAGCCCCTCTAGCAGAGTCCCCACCCACCAGGAGAAACACTTCTCAGAGACCTCCACCAGATATGGACTTCCCTATTCCCCCGTCACACCTGCGGACGTGCACCCCAAGGCCTTCACGCTGGCCACTGTGACCCTGGCTGACCTCTTTGCGCATCCATCCGGGTGACTCTGCCTGTTCACCGCACTCCAGCCGCAACGCCCACTCGCTATGCTGTGCTCCCAGCGGAGGCCCTGAGCCTGCTCTTCCTGGGTCTGGAATGCCACCCCCCACAACCCTGTCACTCCCCAGCTCGCCACCAGCTTCAACTGCAGGGAAGCGTCACTGGTATCTGCAATCTTGCCTGTTTGCCTGCTGTCATCCCTCTTCCTCCCCCAGGCAGAATGTGAATATCACACATGCCCCCGTGGAGCCACGGAACACCCAGCCTCGCCCCAAGCAGATGGGTCAATAAACGTTTGTGAATGGAATGATCTCCCTGAATCTCAGTTTTCTCTTCAGTGAAATGGGACTAATACTTCCCACCTGATAGGGCAAAGGAACTTAACGAAGTAAAACGATGTCTAGAAGTCACACCCGATCCTGCCTGGTACCTATTAGACTACACCGTATGAAACGTTCATGGTCAAGGGTCAAACACCTGTGACCTAATACCACGGGCCTCACAACATGCATCCCACCTCCCTTCTCGACCTGAAAGGCTTGGCTGATGTGTTCGGACGTGTCGTCTTCCTGCTCCAACCTCCCACGGCTGTGAGGGCTGCGCTTTACCTTTGGCCTGTCGGTCATGGGACTCAGTGAGGAACTTCTTAATCTTATCAGATGGGATTGCAAAAGAGATTCCAGCGGTCACCTTCAGAGTGTTAATCCCAATCACTTCGCCATCCTGAAAAGCGAGATGGAAAGAGCCCACTGAATCCATGAAGGTTTACCAGAAGACAAACAGATGATTTGTATGAAGGAAGTCTTTGAGCTCCTGAATGAGTGGCGTGGGGGAGCTGCAGGAAGGGGGGGGGTCCCAGGGCTGCAGAGGGAGGCATCACTTGGGCAGCAGGACCCACGCTTGGCAAGGGGAGATCCGACACACAGCAGGCTCGGTCGTCCGGGACCACCGTGCCACAGTATCAGCCTTCAGCAGGTAATTTCCAGGTGCCCCTTTGCTCCTTTCACAGGGACTACGTCTCAGGGTCCTTCCGGTGGCTGTGCCCTCCGGCTTCTTCCATTTCCAATGATCTTAAGATGCCTCTGCCCAGACCAGGGAGGACAACCTTAGCACTTGGCGCTCCCAGGGAAATACAGCGCTGTCTGAGCAGCCGCGGATGCTGCCGGGGCTGCAGGCTGCCGCCCCCCACTTTCTCTGTGTGTCACAGAGCCTCAGGCCCTGCTGGTACTTCCTGCAGTGCTGGGAACTCGGTCCCTGACACTGAGAACCTTCCAGGAGGCACTGCCACCCCGGGCCTCGCTAAAGACAGCCTCAGTTCCGTCGAGGGACATGAGCATGGAGCTGGGTGACCCCTGAGCTGGGGGGGCCTCACTCTGACAGCCTCAGCCTTCCCTTCTTGCGTGCACATCTCTAAATACAGACAGAAGTGACATCTCTGTGAGCGGGGGCGCGTCCTCGTTCCAGCCAGGTCTTGAGGGAGGGCTCCTGGCCAACACAGAGACTGTGCACGAGCCAAGCCAGCTCCTGCAGTAGCCTGGACACCTCATCGGAAGGCCGTGCCTTTCTGTCACAGGCCGGAACTGCGGACACCTTTAACATAAAGGCCTGCTCCTCTGGCTACTCCTGAACCGGACCTGGATTCCACTGCATTGACTGGTGACTCTGAAGCACAAGGGTGTCTGCTGGCATAACATTTCCAACCGCGACTCCAGCAGGCCTGACTCTTTCCAGAAAAGATAAGAAGGGTAATTTGCAGGGATACAGTACATGCACAGATTTCACTTTAAAAGAATTAGATAATGCACTTTGGCAAGTTCATGTCTGAAGAGAAAGTAAAAAAAAAAAAAAAAAAAGCCTTACCAGGTTTACTAACGGGCCTCCCGAGTTTCCATACTGAAATTAAGCAAAAATTAATAAAAGGTTATGAGTTCATGTCTTCACAAGCCCCAAAGTACCTCCCTGCCTGGCATGCCCCTGAGTGCACGTTCTTTTCTCGGATTTGTTCCTGTCAACCTTTTGCTGGAGAAAGGGACCTTAAAATTTTTCAGAAAGTTTTAGATGTGCCATAAATGGCATTTTTTTTTTTTTTTTTTTTGGCTCCAAAGCCCAGAGGCCAACTAGGGCCTCCCTACAACACCCAACACTACTTCCTTCTCTTGACAACAGCCTGGCTGCCAACTGGCTCGAGTATTTCAAATCTGCACGCCACCCCCCGCCCCCTCCACCGTGATCCCTGCTTTGCTGCTGGGGCTGGAAATCCACATGGATTGTTCTTTTTCCATTACTTCATGCAGATCACAAAAAAGTTTGGGAATAAAACCTACTAGAGGCAGCAAGTGCATAAAACACAGTTTTTCTTATTTATTAAACAGATGTATGTGGGGGGGAGGGACATTGCTCTTTAGAAACGTCAGTCCTGTAAGAAGACAGCTGAAGGGGGATGAAACGTGATTTAAAAAAGATTCCATTGATGAGATGGTCCGGAGCAATGCCTGGCCTCCTTAGACATCAGACGGTATGGGCCTAACGCTCAGACTGCGCCCCAAGGCAGAGTGAACACCTCGGGACAGATTTAGTAGTGCCTGTACCAGGGGGAGCATCCCTTCTGCACAAAGCCTCAAAGGCAGCTCCACCAAGGGGTCTGGAAGGAGAGGAGCCACAGCGCCTCGGGTGGGATGGGGAGCCCCTCTGAGCTGCAGACCTTGGCATATCTCAAATCCCCTTCACAGGAGCCCCACCCCTCGACCTCATCTGCCCTAGGGGCTCAAGGGGAGCGCCTTGAGGGTCCTGACTGCACCCCTGGCTCCTAAGCCCGACTTTCCGGACACCCGACCCGACCCCACGGGGCTCACGTTGATGATGGCGTCCGTCTGGATGTAGTCCATGTCCGAGTTCCGGAGCCCCAGCTCTTTGCCACCACGCTGGGTGGTGCTGACGATCCCGGTGGTGACTGTGTTTTGAAGGGAAAACGGGCTTCCGATGGCGACCACAAACTCGCCCGGTCTCAGCTCTGCGGAGCGGCCAAGCAACAGAACAGGCAGCCTTCCCTGGAACCACAAGGTTGGCATTGCTGCGTTTGGTTAACAGAACGGACAGACGCACAGACGTCAGGGAGGGCCACGCAGGGATAGGCCTTGCGGGAAAGTGAGGTCAGGCCCGCCATCCCTTCCCAGGCAGAGGCCACTATCATCAGCATGTTGCAAGCTGTCGCAGGGCCAGGGACCACTGAAGTCTGAAGCCGCTGGCCAAGGAAAACACAGAAGGTCACAGGAGGCCGTCTCGGGGTCACACATCTCGAAGCGATCAGCACAGACTTAATGCAACTTTGAGACCAGGCGGCCAAGTCTGGACCAGGAGGCCAAGTCTGGACGGCCTAAGGCCGTCTTAGAGAGTGAAGAGGCACTGAGGGACCCAGAGCCCACACAGCCCGGGGTGGAAGGGAAAGTTGGAACGGCCCCCACAAATCAGAGGCACATGTGTCCAGAGTCCTGCGGAGTTGGGAGCCCTGAGGGTTGGAACTGCATAGGCCCCGCTGGGTGAGTCTCCATACTAAGTACAAGGCAATTCTGGTGAGGGGCAGGGAGGGGATTAGGGCGGCAAGGCATCCAGCTCCCCTCACCCCTCACCCCTCCACCAACACCAAGACCCAAGAAGTAGGCTCTCTCCTCGCCTGAAAAGACCCTCCATCAACCACCTCTGCTCCCCGGCCCAGGTGAAGTGACTAGCCCAACAAGCCCCATGCCTGATGCCCTCAGAGGGCCGGGCAGAGTCAGAAGCTCCAAACAAGTCTTCAGACTAACACAGGACAAAATCAAGCCAGCTGGAGTGGCCAGGGCTGAGGAGAGCTGGGCTTCCATCGGGAAGGACTGAGGCCCTCCCCTCCCTTCCTTCCTGAGCCACGCAAACCTCTCGCCTTTGTTCCCCAACAAGACGAGCAGCTGCCCCAAACAACGGGGACCAGGCCCAGGAAGCCAAGACCCCGCCCCGGCCCCATGCAAATTGCACTTCTAGCATCCTCCTGTTTGTCCACCTCAAAAAAGAAAGGAAGAGGTGGGGTCGGGGGGGTGTGCCGGGAGGGTGGGGAGAGTAGAAATGAGCGGTTACTTTCACATCTGCCCTGACGGGGATAGAGCCGACACCAGCAGATGAGGTGAGGTGGGGTGATCAGTGGGCCCATTTCACAGATGAAGAAATTAAGGCTCCAAGAGACTGGGTGACTCGAGACAGAGCAGAGACTCACACCTGGGACCGTGGCCCCGAACCCAGACTCTTCATCAGCTCCACGGCACTGTGCCACGAAAGCCCCTCCCCACCCCCAATAAGGAAGATGCTGGGCCAGAATGTTCATGGAGGAAGGAATGTTGAAGACGGGATCTAAGACTGGCTTTGAGAAATGGCATGAGAAGGAATGCCCCTCAGAGCACAGCCAGTGAGAGGCCCAGGAGAGCTGTCAAGAGCTCAGACCCCTGGCCAGGCCTAAATGAGATCCTGGCCCGAGGTTACAACCACTTGGGTCCTCAGTATTCTCAACTGGAAAATGGGAATACCATGGCACACCTCTCTCATGAGTTGGTTGTGAGAATGAGGTCACAAGACCTGAACAGCTCTTAAATGTCACCTGGCTCGTGTGAAGCATCATGTTAGTGGGATAGGTAAGCATTACCTAAGTGTCTTTTTTTTTTTTTTGAATTTAATAAAAATGTTTATTTACATTTGTGTTATCAGTGGCAGAGAAGCTCAGATTTACATAACAGTTGGCATCCACTAGTTTTTTGGGTAACATGAAATCAGTATGGCCAAATATTAACTTGCTTCACTTTTGTTAAATTAATATTGGTAACATGCTGTGTTCCTGAACAGGTATAAAAAATTTTCTTGGAATTATTTTGTTTTTAATACCATAGTCCCAAAAGACACATCCTGAAAAGGTATAAAAGTTGGGGCCGGGGAGGGGAGCTTCAGTTCAGTTCAATCTTTATATGTCCTTTCCCTCTGTAAAATTATGATTCCTACTGTAGTTGTCAGTTTTAATTAGTTTTAACATGGCAACATTAACAAATGATTATTGATATAGGCTTTTCAATTTGCTCAAGATTATGAATTGTGAGTGGAATGAAGCAGCATTTCCAGTTGACGAATGGATCCACAGGTAATGCGATGTCTCTTAAATTAAGCTTGTGACAATTAAACCAATAAACTGTCGCAATGAGAAAACTATTGACGAAGTACAACCACGGAATGTTCATCTCAATAAATGCTGGAATCTGTACTTTAAGTAAAAGGATAATTACTTGAAGTAGTACAAATGGTAACCAGGTACCGAGAAAACAGATAATGGACTTGGGCAAGAGTGTTTTTTCAGAGCTCAGAGTATAACTACAATGGGACGAAAAGGGAAAATATAGGACAGTCTCATTCACATAGGAAGTCATCCTAACAGCCGGTACCAAGGCGGTAACTTCTGACCAAGAGGTTAGAAAAGCCATAAATAAAATCACCACCATGGAAAATGACAGCCAGTAACTCTGAATGCTAATGTAGTAAGGACACTGATAAGAATAAACATTCTGTGCCTTCAGGCTTTGGTAGATAGCTGAATCTCCCAAAACATAAGCAAGGACAGAAATCCAAATTAAAATTACTATAAAGAAATAAAATTTTTGACACTTAAATGCTAGCTGTGTGGTTTTGGAGAAATTCAGGTAATAATCTATACAAGCTATCAGGAAAACTGGATAATGCAGAAAACCGTAAGTGAAAGAAATAATGTGAGTAAATAGGCAGATGTGGTATTTAGTAAACCTAATGCCTCAAAGTACAAAATCCCTGAAATAGGATATAATGGAAATGTTTACTAAAAGTAAAAGATCGATGAATGCTAGTGAAATGCAGAAAATATTCCATAAAATTTTGATAGGTGATTTTTCTTCTCATTCCTAATGTGAGGATATTCAGTAGTATCTTCCCAAGTATAATCAAGAATAGCAGACAGTTACCATCTAGAGGCTGATTTGCTTGATGTAACTGGTACTGAAAAGAGCAGTTCTCTGAAGAAAGAGCAGTCATGGTTTTAGCTCAATTGCAGAAGGTCTGCTGAAGTACCTAGGATAAAACACTGCTTCACTTTTGCGTCCATCCTTTGCTTTCTCCAGTAGGTCTTTCTTGGCTGATAATCTCAGTTTCACTGCCTTCAGTGATCTTACTTTTGGTACCTGGCATTCCAAAATGCCATGCGACTAAGCTCCGAGGCATTTGCACAAGGTGGGGCGAAGCGAGCGCGTTTCCTCCCAGCTGGACCTTCCTCCGCCCGCTGGGTCCTTGCGGTCGCCTCTGGAATTCCGGGGGTGGGCCCTGCCGCCAAGTCCCTGGGCTCACCCGACGCGTCGAGGCTCCCGGCTCGCGCTCCGCCTCCCCGGCGCTGGGCGCAAGACCGGACACCTGCTGCGCCCGGCCGCAGGTGACCGCCGGGAGAGGGGCGGGAGCCCCGCGCGCCCGCCCGGCTCCGCCGCGAGCGCTCCCGGGAGGAGGGCGGCGGCAGCAGCGAGCGCGGCCCCTGGGATCCCGGTGGGACCCCGCCGCCGCTAGGCCCGCTCCGACCAGGAAGCGCAGGCCGCGTTACCTAAGTGTCTTGATGACTGTTGCTGGCATGGGGGTCTGTGCAGACCCAGTGGGGGAACGCCACCAACTAAATTCCCACAGGCCAGTCCGTGTCACCCAGCCTTCCGCCCAGGAAAAGGCTGGTGGCACGGGGCTACCCTAACAGTGACCCCTGGGGTCACCTGAGGCCAGAGTACCCGGTGCTGTTCTGGAAGGGGCAGGCCTGCCACTCCGCACCCCCGGAGCTCCTCGGCGCCCAGCGGCACGCCAGCGAGCTCAGCTCGGCCTGTTTACCCTGGGCCCGTGCCAGCCACCCCTGCCAGGAATGATTTCATCCAACAGTCACAGCGGGTGGGCGAGCGGGGCCCATGATGTGCACGGGGCCAGTCTGGGGGAGGCCTGATGGGGACACTGACGCTCCTTCAGGGCTGGGCAAGGGGACACAGCAGTGAAGGCTCCTAGGGCTGGGTATGTCTGGCTGCCCGAGATCACTGTTGCTTTTCACCAACTTCAAGGCAAGAGATCAAGTTCAAACAGAGAGGTGGGCCTAGCCCACATCAGCTCAGCCACAAACTGGGAACCACATCAGAAAGTTCCGTGGGGCAGGGCTGTGGAGATCCTAACTAGCCCTTGCCTACCCTGTATCCCTTCCCTCCACCTCCACCGCCTCGGAAGGGGGCAGACGCAGGCTCCCAGTCCTTGGGGTTCAGAAGGCAGAGGGGCCTAAAGACAACCCTGCCCCCCGCCCCCGCCCTGAGCTCTTCTTTTCCGAGTCTGAGCTCAGGCCCAGCAGAGAGGCAGGGAGGCAAACACTTCTGGGACAGCAGAAGCTGTGAGGACAGAGGAGCGACACGCCGCGGGGGGGAGAACACCCGGGGCCTGCACGCTGCTCCACCACGCTCACTGGGGAGGGCCCGGGACCTCCAGCACACTGTGAAGTTGTCACACTGAAGGGACCACACAGGCCCGGACAAGTGGACACCAGGGATACTAGCCCGGAGTCTCCCCAAGAACCAGTCCTCACTTGAACAAAACAGGGGGACATCTGGATCCCAAGTGGCCAGTCAGACCTGCACCGATGGTACCCATGGGCCACATCAGCTCTGCCTCGTATAAGCTTTTATTCCCTCAAGCATCTTCTAGATCATGAAGGACAACTGGAGACAGCAATAAGCAAGTGGACATAGCCCAAGGGGGTGGGGCTTGTAATAGGAAGCCTTGATTGACGTGAAAGGAAAGCACGTTCTACCTCCCAGCTGACAAAAGCCTTTCATGGCCACCAGGGAGGGCGGGTGTCCCCCCATTTTACAGAGGTGAACTGAGACTCAGAGGTGGGGTGGCTCCCCCCAGCTAATGAGCAGCCTGGCTAAAAAAGAGAACAGGCTTCCTAACTCTCAGACCTGCACTCCGAGTACGTGTTAACCTGGAATCTAAGTGTAGGCAGAAATCTTTGCAAGGCAGTGACATGGGATGGAAATGTGGGCCAGGCCAGACTTACAGCTCTCCAGGAAGCCAACATGCCTTTTTGGGCTGCTCCCCACAGGTGCTGCTGGCCCCATGAGCATCAGGGCTCTCCAACTGTTCCAGATCCAAGTGGGGCTCCTCGGAGCTTCAGTCCTCATCATGGGTCTGTCTGCTCAACGCAGCCATACCTCTGCTGGCCAAACTCCTACGTGGTAAGTGAGCATTTTATTCCATAGCTGTCTAGACATATGCTCCAAGGGGGGCCTGGGGGAGATGAAATGCAGACACGGCTGCAAGTGCCAAGCCTCACCTCGGGCTTGACCTGCAGATGGGAAACACCGGTCCGTTCACTCCTGGCTTCACTCCGCAGCGCTGTCCAAAGGCTGGTCCCCAAGCCACCCACATCAAAGACGCCCCAAGGCTCCCGGAGCAGACACTCTGCCTGAATCTCCTTCTGAAGTGGCCCCCGCCACAGGCCCTGTCGGAGAAGCCAGCCCCAATCCTGACAGCCACTTCCCACACCTCTCCATCTCAATGGAGCCTGGCTCGCAGCACACGTGTGAAACAAAACACAGACGTCTCTCCTCCACTTGGCAGGAAGCAAGGGGGCGAGCAGCTCCCATTCCCATGTCAGACTCTCTAATTCACCGGGGGATGACAACGTAAATCGGGTGTGCGCACCACAGCAGTGGGGTGGGAGAGCTCGTAAATGGCCAAAGCAAAACTCCGAGGCTCCATACCGGAGCCAAGAAGGAACCCTCGGGGGCCCTACCCAGAGAGCATGGGGCTCGAGATTAGCCCAAGTCCTTTGAGGACAAGGGATATTCCACAGTGCGTCCAACATGCTGCTAGTTCTCAAGGTCACACTTATGCCCACGAGAGGCGGGGAGACTCTGCAAGGTGACTCCCTAATGCTAAAGGACGTCCTCATACCACCACCACCAAGAGCAACTTTAAGAAAACATGAGTCCCCGGGCCGCCTGGGTGGCTCAGTCATTAAGCGTCTGCCTTCCATTCAGGTCATGATCCCAGGGTCCCGGGATCGAGCCCGGCGTTGGGCTCCCTGCTCCGCGGGAAGGCTGCTTCTCCCTCTCCCACTCCCCCTGCTTGTGTTCCCTCTCTCGCTGTGTCTCTCTCTGTCAAATAAATAAATAAATAAAATCAAAAAAAAAAAAAAAAAAAGAATAGCAGCAATTCTGTGAACAGAAAA
>NW_027397082.1:81044-383603 GCF_003265705.2 Callorhinus ursinus
AAAAACTTGGAAGAGGTTGGTGCATAGCATGATTAAAGAAGGCTCTCCCATTCATTTAATTACAACAAACAAACAACCAGCAGGCCCAGCAGCACTGCTCCCATGAAACACCACCAACATGAAAGAGAACTTTCTCAACAAGCATTCACTGAGCGTCTCCGACGGGCCAGGCACAGAGAACACAGATCAATGAATCGATCTGTGCCTCCCAGGCCTACTGTCTGATGTGTTGGAGTCACATGGTGGTGAAGAGAGACAAAGTCCCAGTCTCCATTGCCATGGTCAGCTCAGTCCGGAATGTTCCATAAGGGCTAACAATAGATCAACACTAAAAATGACTGGGGTGTATCAGTGAGGGTGTTCGCCAGCTGCAAGTATCAGGAGCCCCAACTCAAAATGGAGTAAATGTCCAGCTGTTCAAGGGCAGGGTATGCGCCAGGGCTAATCACTCCAAAGACTCATGGACATCTTTCCTTCTGTACAATCAACTTAAGCCACCTCCATTCCAGGTGTTAGGTAAAGACACGACTATGCCCAGTGGAAGTAAAAGGATCTTTTCTCCCCTGTGTGTCTCTTTCGAAGAGCAAAGAATTTGGGGCCTCGCACCTTCTTACTCCTGGGTCATCGGCCAGCCATTAGTCATAAGGTTATCCTCAACCAGTCTTAGGCAAGGGGAACATGGCCCCCACGACTGCCTTAGGCACCCCAGGACTTGCCTGTGTTAGGAAGGAGGTGGGTCACGGGGGGACGGACCAGGACCGTACCAGCAGGAAGAAGGCTGAGTCTGCTGTGGAAGCTGTGGGGGTAGGCTTGGAGAGGTGGCCATTAGCATCCGCCAAGGCTTTGAGGGAAATGGTTCATTTTAGAGCAGCAATCCTAATACCTAACTAGGTTTGGGAAGGGCTCTAATAAGTATATGCTCCTTCACGCGGGTTTTTGGGGAGTGGAGATGGGAGCAAGAGGAGAAACCTGCTTCTAAAAACAGTAATGGTCACGAGGGGCGCCTGGTGGCACAATCGGTTGGCTGTCCCATGCTTGGTTTCAGCTCAAATCATGATCTCAGGGTCGTAGAATCAAGCCCCACGTCAGGCTCTATGCTCAGTGCAGAGTCTGCTTAGGACCCTCTCTCCCTCTCCCTCAATCTCTGTCTAAAATAAATAAATCTTAAAAAATAAAGTAATGGTCACTAAATATCTGCGTTGGTCAGCGCACAACACAAGTGATCCAAGCAGAGCCTGGCCAAACCCACCCCTGGATGCATGCCCTGCGTGCCTCCTGCTCTGTCATTCCCTTGGCCTTTACAGCCAGCCGCTCGGTGGGACAGATCACCCTGCCTGTTCTGCAGCCCATGTTCCCCCAGCTTGGTGGTGGCAGTACCAGGACTAGAGTCTTCCCCGTGCCTCCAATCCAGGTGTTCTTCTCTCCAGCCTACCCCGCCCGCTGCCCAAATGTGCAGAGCACATTGTGGGCAGGTGAGGGCAGCTGGGATGACACACAACAGGACAGCTGGGGAGTCAAAGGACACCCAGCACCGAAACCAGCCAGAGGAGGCAGCGTTCACGAGTCCTCGGGGTGAGGGCCTGGGCCTCGCTGTTTCTCCAATGCCGGGAGCCTGAATTAGCCTCAGACAAGCCGGGGCTGGGGCATGAAGGCAGGCCCGTGCAGCACCACCTGCTTCGAGGACTCTGCATGGGGCCTGGACTCGAGCTGAAGGTGAATCGCAAGCCCCGGAGCCCCGCAGGAAGAAAATCTGGGTGTGTGCTGGGTCAGGGCTCTGGGTGATGGCTTGCTCTGGGGTTCTTCTCCAGCAGCAGCCAAGGGTGGGGCACAAGTGAAGACTCAGACAAAATCACACACACACCATATGCACACGCACACGCCACGCATGCACACAGGCGGACACGTACGTGCCACCTCAGCCTCTGCAGATCCCCAGAGCACCACGTCCCAGGCAGCAGACAGCTGGGCTTGGACCCGGTCCTGCAGTAACTCACTCCGTGACCTCGGGCCATCTGATTGACTTCTCTGAGTCCCGGTTTTACCACTTCTAAAATAAGGTTGTTTGAGGCTGGTGATGTCCAAGGTCATCCCAGCTCTGACAATTAGGGTCCTTTCCAAAAGACCTGGCTGATTTCCAAAAAACCTATTAGCAGACGATGGTTAAATTTGGTGAGATCAAAACAGGCACCACAGTCCTTAATAAATCTCTTTTCATACAACCCCCCAACGGGGTCAGATGAGCCCACAAGCTCGAGCCACAAGCGGAGAGGGGACTCCTGGAATTCTCCAGATGCTGGCTCAGCCAGGAGTCGGCTAGAGAAGCTCTAACAACAATGGCCCGTCAGTCTTGCAGCTTCCGGCCACACTGGTTTTGACCTAATAGGCCTTGAGTGCCCACTCCAGTGCTCTCTCCTTCCCTGAAGCTTGCAGAGAAGGGCAATAAAACAAACCAATAAAGCTTAAGGGGAAAAAAAATTTTTTTTTAGCCTAATGAGGCAAATGAACTACTTCTTTTTCTTCCTTGGAAAGTATAAAGTACTCCTGTTACAAAAATATTTTCTGTTGCCGAATCCGCAGGAGCCACGGCCTCCGCCAGCCGCCAAGCACGCTCGTTTTCAAGGGGCTGGGGCTTTCAGGCTGGTCCTGGGTGTCGGCTGAAGCTTGCTTCAGGGTCTAATGTTGCAGCAGCTGGCTGGGACTCAACTGAGTGATTCAACGTGCTTTCTGGAAACAGTTATGCTAACCTTTCATTTTATTTTAAAAATATGTGATGGAGAAAATAGCACATCCCCCATACCCAGCAAGAAGCAGAGCCCTAGAACTCGCATGCTTCCCATGGAAAAGCAAACTAGGTGGCCGAGGCATCAGCCTCTAGGCTGTCCCACCGATGGCAGTGGGGGAGGGCTCAGGTGGGGGAAACAGGAGAAGTGGGGGAGTCAGGGGGAGAGAGTAGGAAGAACAGAGTACGATCGTGCACAAGCGGAAAGAGAGCAAACACAGCCCCCTTCCTCCTCCCTGTTTACAAACCCCACCATAATATTTAGTCTCCTTCAAGCTGGGTCAAGAAACATGGGCATTTTGAAAAATCCCTTACTCTTGTTGTTTAAACCACAAAATGTCAACATTTCTATACGGGAGCCCAGCGGCCAGTGACTGGACATATTCTGTGGCACCCAGAAGAGGCAAATCATTATCTCCATCAAGCATAACTCTGGTTTTCGCATATGCCAGCCCCTTTGATCCCTCCACTTTTATCCACTGACTTCAACTTCACAGATGCTGCTCCAAGAATTTTTGGCCAATAAATATTGATTTAAAAAACTCAAGGGGCGCCTGGGTGGCTCAGTCGTTAAGCGTCGGCCTTCGGCTCAGGTCATGATCCCAGGGTCCTGGGATCGAGCCCCGCATCGGGCTCCCTGCTCGGCGGGAAGCCTGCTTCTCCCTCTCTCTCTCCCTCTGCTTGTGTTCCTGCTCTCACTGTGTCTCTCTCTGTGTCAAATAAATAAAACAAAATCTTTAAAATAAAAAATAAAAAAAAAATAAAAAATCGATGAATACAAAAGTGAAAAATGAAAGAATGAACCAACCAGATTTTAAAAGGTCCTTCCCAAAGGGATGGGTGGTGGTCTCTCTCTGGTCAATTAAGGGCACAATGTGCAGCAACCACCCAATGTCCGTTGAACTGAACTGTCTCCTCACTCCCCTCACTCATCTAGCACTTAGAGCCCCTGCTGTGCTAGATGCAGAGAAGCCCAGGAGATATCTCTCCTTCCAAATTTATGCTTAAAATTTTTTTAAGATGTATGATGTATCACCTCCTCAACATAAAAATAATCTGAGATGGTCAGTGACACAGGGCCTATTATAATACATTAATTAACATATATTCATGGCCTAAAATGGGGTCATAGAGAATATGCTAACCACAAAACCAATGGTTTCTATGAGCTGCCCAGCAGCTAAAGCAAAGAGGGAAATATCACGAGTCACACACTCTCATTATCAGATTCTGGCACCTTAATTAACAAAAGTGACTTGTTAATTAGCATGCGTATTAAATAATCAGTCCACAATTCACCACAATGTCTCATTTCTCCCTCGCCGTAGAAGGTGGTCGCGATGATTTTAGGAAACCAGTTTTGGAAAATTGTGTCTATACTGCTCTGAAAAGAGATAACCAGGTCGGTACAAAGCCTTTGCACCTTCAGACTCTCAGGAGATTGACTACATAAAAAACCAGAGCTTTCCAGAGTATGACCAGGAATCCCCAAGAACAAGGCGAATAAGAAATGTAGACAATATGCAGAGAAACCAGCTAAGCAGAAACGTAGGCTTGGGCTCTGAAGGGCTCTAATAAACTCACTGAGAAATAAGTTTGCACCTTGGTCCAAGGTTCAGGTCCTCCAGGCTTGCCTCCAGTCTTCCCCTAGGTACTCTCTACCTGTCCTTCCTGTCACCCCAAATACAAGCTTCCCTGCCTACGCTATCTACAGAGGCCTCCCCAGCCCCCAGTGCCTTCTGCCGCTTCTGCTTGTTCCTTTTCTGTACTTATTACCGTATTTGTCCCACTATTCCTGTTTCCCACCCTAGACTGTCATCACGGGGCCACATGGCTCTTGCACATTTCTGATACGTGCTCAACACCTAACACTGTGTTTGGCCGAGACAGGTGCTCAGTAAATACTGACAGAATCCGTGAATGAATAAGGAGTAACTGAAGAAAATGAAAAAACCCAGACCTTAAAAGATCTTCCGGATTTGAAATTGGATAATCATTTTCAAAATATCTTGGAATTCTACTGATAATGCAGAGAAACATAAGGCTTCTCTGCTTAATCCAACAAAAACGAAGCCACGGCAGCAGAATTCTACTGATAATGCAGAGAAACATAAGGCTTCTCTGCTTAATCCAACAAAAACGAAGCCACGGCAGCAGCAAAGAAACACAATTTGAGCACACGTGCGCGCGCACACACACACACACACACACACTTAACACACACACACCCACCCCAAGAGAAAGAGCAAATGAAACTAGCCTCTCTGTGCTCTCCCCTTTGGTCACCTAGACTCTGGGTCTTATGAGCATACTTGGCCTCTGGCACACTCATTTCCTCTAGGACAAGGTGTTAATTGTCTCACACTGGGGTTGGCAAACTTCATCTGTAAAAGGCCAAAAAGTAAATACTTTCGGCTTCATGGGCCATGTGGTTTCCATCCTCATGAGCAACTCTGCTGATACAGGGCAAAAGCAGCTACAGACTCTAAATCATGGGCATGGCTGTGCTGCAATAAAACTTTATTTACAAAGACAGACGGAGGGCCGGATTCGGCCCGCAAGCCACAACTGGCCAACCCTGGACTCCCACACAGTGTTACATACTCACTAAACTGTCAAATGGAAGCCGTATCTGTCTGTATGTCCCCCCTCCCCCCTCCCTAAAGGAGACAGGAGACATTCGGGATGGGGCACCTACAAATTCGGTCCCAACAACCTGGGAACTGCTTTGTCAGAACCATAAATGAGAGTCTTAATCCAATTCCCTGAAGATAGAGCATGACATGAAAAAAGGCATTACCATATTAAGAGAAAAACATAGCCAAAGAATTTCCTTAACAATCAACTAAGTTCTTGAACTGGGGCCAGAGAACACACAAGGGCTCCGGTTCTGATAGTTTGGGGAACTGAAACATTTTCACATTCCAAAAGGAGCTGCAATCAGAACAGAAGGAGCCACGTCCCCATCGGACAAAGGCCGCACAGAGGAATGAGGGCCGGCCTCCACTTCGCTGCCTGGGTTTACATTCCCTAATGAAATATTGATTCCCACGCCCTCCAAGTGGTAAAAATCAATACGGTAACAGAAGCCTTGTAACATCAACCGGGGCCACGGCGTCGGCAGCAAATCCAACGGCAGCCCTCTAAGCCCTGCGACAGAGAGCGCGAGACCACAGAACGACCAGTACAGACCGAGCGAGTGGGGAAAAGGATCCAAAATGGAAAAACACAGAAACAAAATAAGAGGGTAACTATGGTAGTGTGATCCACAGCCCAGGCTCCCAGTTGCTTTACGAGGATGAGTGACAGACTCCAGAAGATGCGAAGCCATTCCAGCGCAGGCTCCGTGTTATCTGATTCACCCTGGGACAGCTCACACGGCTGAGTCAGCGCCTTCCGACCATCAGGTTGCCTAAGGAGAGCTGGCCGGCGGGCGGGCATGAGTCACGCCGAGCACCGCACCACCCCCGGCCCTCGCCACCATCCTGGGGGCCACCTGGACCTCCCCGCTCGCTGAGGACTCAGGGCAGAGTCACTGCGCAGCGCCCCAAATCTTGAGACACAGGCCTGGAGAAGATAGAGCCTGCTGAGCAGCCGCGGGGACCTGTGCTTGGAAGGCCCAGGGCCCCCCCCCCAACCCCCGCCCCCGGGGACCCCCGGCCCGAGCCTCCCAGAACCAGAGAAGGCCCCCCTTCCCCCCCCCCCCCCCCCCCCCCCCCCGGAAAAAGAAGCAATAATAAAAAGGACCCCTGTAAACCCACCCCCCCCCCCCCCCCCCCAGCCGCCCAGGAGTCTTCCTCTTCAGCCACTTCAAACAGGTCTGGCCTGTAGGTGGCAAGGGGCCCGAAGGTGGCTAGGGGTGGATGCAGGCCTGGGAGTGAGGGAAGAAAAACACCTCAGAGGCCTCCACCTGGCAGCTTGCACACATTTCCCTGGTTGTTGGCGTCAGGAAACCTCACTGCCTCGGCCGCGCTCTGAGTTACCCGAGACCCCAGAGCTCCCGGAGCCCCGGCGAAGCCAGGTGTCCGTCCAAACCAGACGGCCCCTGGGATCGGATGAGCCCCGGCTGAGGAGTGCAGGTGAGGGCGAGTGGTGGCCCGCCCGCTGCACCACCAGGCCCTCATCTGACAACCCCGTGAGCCCTGGGCCTCCCCGCTCTGCCGCGCCTCGGAGCTGTGCACCTTGCTCCCTCGGGAGCAGAGGGGACTCGGCCTCGTCCTGGGACACCGCTGTCCCGCGCCGACCACCTGACAAGTGCATGAGACCGGCGTGTCCCTCACGCTCCAAGCAGCACCGGGCAACTTAAATCAACAGATAAGAAAAGAGTCAACTATGCTAAGGAGATGGGGGGGCGGGTAAAGAGTGAAATGTGACTGTCCTCAGAGTGACAGTCGGGGGTTGGGATGTGGGGAGCCGCCTTGGGTGGTGGGTTGGGGAAGGGCTGTCTAGGGCGGAATTTCGGGTGGGACCTGGAGGATGGGAAGGCCAGCCCTGGAGTGGCTGCGGGGGTGGGGGGGGGGGGAAGACACCCCGGGGAGCCGGGGCCAAGACCCCCGGAGAGCAGCCCTGGCCTGTGGGAGGCAAGAGGGGAGGGGCGGCCAGGCAGAGCGGGTGAGGGGCGGAAGGAGGAGAATGAAGCAGGGAGGAGGGGCGCCGCATCAGGCCAGGCCTCCGAGGCCCTGGGAAAGGGGCTAAGTTCTCTCAGTGAGAACAGCGGGAAATGTGTAAAGGGTAGACGGCACATGCTCTGGACGCGGGAATCAGCAAGGGAGGCTCCGGCTCTCGGCCCGGTGCTGCCTCATCAACACAGCTGGAAACCCGTAGTAACAAAGTAGCTTTCCTTTCTTATCTTCTTCAATATATCCCTGCATTTCTGCCCTGGAGTCCGGCCTAGAGAGACCAAATCACTCTCCTTTTAACTCTCCCTTGACAGCCACCCCCTCTCCTTCTCTGCCTCTCTACCCCTCTCTCACTCTTTCTGAACTACTCAGGGAAAAAAACTGCATGGGACAAAAATGCTGCCTTTGGATAAAATTTTTAAATGTTCTGCAAACACGGCCAGTGTCATGTTGAACACATTTGGAAACAGTTTGTAACTGAAGCTGAACTAGTCTGCCCTCAAAGCTGCTTTCTATTAAAATGTTTGCATGCGCACTGTCCCTCCTTCCTGCAGCTGGCCCCCCCCCCCCCCCCGCGACGGCTAGCCCCAGGAAAGAGGGGTGCAAATCCTAGGACAGATGCACAGAATGGGCTGTGCTTGGAGGGGATGGGCCTGCAGGGGGGCACCTTCCTCCCCCAGCTTGAGGGGGGGCGGGGGGCAGGGGGACAGACCAGGCTTCTTCTGAAAGCTCTCCCATCTCAAAACTCAGCAGGGAAAGTCAGTGCACACGTGTCTTCTCAGCAGTGAGAAGCAAAAACAGCGTTCTTTGGTCGCAAGCCCAGACATGTCGCTGGCAATCTCGAGCCAAGGGGGGTTCACTGGAGATGCGAAGGGAGTTCCAAGAATGGAAAGAAAAGTAGACAGATCGGGTCAGAAAGGACAGGAACTCAGCTCCCAGGGGCGCTCAGCAGCAGGGGCTCTACCGGCATTGCCCACACAGTTTTGGTGAGAGTGACACCCAGCTGCACCTCCGAGGGGAGGGTCTGTTTGATCTACGGGTCCCATGTCCACCCCCTGGCCCCAGAGGGTGGGGCACCGTGACTGCCGGTCCCACCAAGACTGTCCAATGGGGGAGACGTAGCCCCCAAAGGAAATGCTAGATGCTGTTCCCAGGAGACAGGGGCTGGATGACAAGGGGACATGACAACAGATGTCCATGGTAATTTCTATTCCTTAAAAGTGTTGAGGGGTGCCTGGGTGGCTCAGTCGGTTAAGCATCCAGCTCTTCATTTTGGCTCAGGTTACCATCTCAGGGGCCTGGGATCGAGCCCCGAGTCAGATTCTGTGTCCAGAAGGGGAGTCAGCTTCTCTCTCTCTCTCTCTCTCTCTGTCCCTCTCCCTCTGCCCCTCCCCCCCACTCGCATGAGTGCATGTGCGCTCTCTCTCTCGCAAATAAATTTAAAAAAGAATCTTTAAAAAAAATGTCGAGAATACCACACTCAGGAAGGACAATAGCTGTTAAAGTAATGGAGAGCCTCCAAATGAAATCATGATGGTGTGGGGAGGAAACGGGCCCAGGCTAGGAGCCACCAAGTTAGCCACTGAGCTTTGTGGACATGGCAGGCGGTCCCATCAATTTCCTTGGGTTATTAGAAAACAGCCCGAGGAGGCTGGGCCACAGCCTCACGTGGCAAAGCACCATTTGGAATGATTTTCGATCCTCAGGCTCAATTTTCGTTGGTTCCGTTCTGCCTGCTCTGAGTTCTCCCCCGACGGTTTCTTGTCCTTTGCTATTCCCGAGAGTGACCCAACGCAAGGCGAGCTCACAGCCCATCCACAGCCTGCAGTTTATTAACTCGTGTGCTCAGACGGATTTGGATTTGCTGGGAGGAGAGTCTCCTTCCAAACGGAGCCTCATTCCAAGCCAGTCTCCACCCCCTCCTAAATAATCAATCAGCCAACGAAGGGAACAAAAGGGAAAGCGCTAGAAGAGATGGTTTCACTCTCCCCACTTCCAACTACTATCAGCAAAAAAAAGCAGTTTAGTCAGTGGAAACCAGTCTCTTGTGTGGGTGTCTGCAATTTAATATCCATTCATTTCCGATTCCTTTTTGAAAAGCCACATTTAGTTCAACTTTTAAATGTTAAGCATCTTTTTCTTGAGCTAGAAACAGCCCTCAAATACTGCGCTGCCGGCACAGGGCTAGACTCCTGCGGGCAGCTAGGGCCGGCTCAGAAACACGGCAAAGCTGGTCTGTTGAGATCTTTCACATCCTGCCTGGACATGTCGGGGATGACACAAGGATACAGTCTCCACCTTGGCTCAAAATCTGAAAAGAATCTCCCCCTGGCCAGAGGCACATTCCGTGCCCACGCATTCCAAACACAGAATTACCCAGTGGCAGTGGCTCACGAAGCATCTGGGCCAGCACCCTGCCTGCAGAGAGCCCCACTGCTGCCACTGCTGGCCGCCTTCCAGGGGCTAGCGGGGCGGCGGGGGGGGGGGGGGTCCTGAAAAGTCCTGCGTGCAGCCACAGGATGTGCTATTCTGGCTAGCCTCCTTCCGGTGAGACTACCACATCCTGGACACCTTTCTAGCAGCCTGTTCCTAAACAGGCAGCACCAGCCTTCCCGGGGGCTATTTAAGGTCCAGCCGTCCCATCATACCAAAAGGCCAGGTTCCATCCCTCCAGTAAGGGCCATGGCCTTGGGTACTTGGGGGTCCGCAGCCTGGCTTGGCTTGGAAGGTTAGTTTCCCCGCAGCACAGCTGTGTGACTTCAGGCAGGTTACTTAAGCTCTCCGAGCCCCTGTTCCATCCTCTATAAACTGGGGATGATAAGCTATCTTGCTGATTAGGTGCAAGTTCCGAATGAAGCCAGAGGCTGGATCAGCACTGGAACTCATCAAGCAGAAGTTATTATGATTATGTCGTGACCAAGAAACACATTTTCAAAGATAGTTGCTGCTAGAAATTCCACAGTTACCTAATAGAAATAATATCCAACGAAGACCTCGCTGAAGGCCAGTTTCCTACACCAACCGCGGAGCCTGTTTCTGTCCTGAGGAACAGCAGACAGACAAAAAGCAGCCTTTGGGATACTACACTGGTCTGCCTTCACAGCCCACATCCAGGCAAAGGTATGCGAAGAGCTGGGTCAGAAGACCCCTCGTGGCTCTCAGTCTAGGATCTTTTCCTGCTCCACCAACAGCCTACTGGGAGTCTTCCTTCCACAGGAAGTCCAGAAAATTACAAGGGCATGAAGAAACCCAAAAATGCAATCTCACTGCAAACCAAACCTCCTCAATCAACATATACCAACAAGTGGGAATTGCTGACGGTCTAGTAAGAACTGGATTTAACTTCAGGTATGAAGCCTTCACTAAACAAATCAAACAGAGCAAAAATGACTGCAAGGAGAATATTTAAATAGAAAGCAGCCTGGGTGGCTCAGTCGGTTAAGCGGCTGCCTTCGGCTCAGGTCATGATCCCAGGGTCCTGGGATCGAGTCCCGCATCGGGCTCCTTGCTCAGCAGGGAGCCTGCTTCTCCCTCTCCTTCTGCCTGCCTGCCGCTCCCCCGCTTGTGCTCTCTCTCTCTCACTATCTCCCTCTCTCTGTGTCAAATAAATAAATAAAATGTTTAAAAAAAAAAAAAAAAAGAAAGCAAACCATTTTCAAGCACAGCATTTCCCAGACTGAACTATGTCTCAGTTTTTCTTGCCAAAAAAAAAAAAAAAAAAAAGTGCTAAGCTCAGATGATTATCATTTGGAGTACACACCCTCTTGTGGGAGACTCCTGTGCGCATTAGCATATTAAAAGTTTTCAGAAGTTCTGTAAGAAAGAAATCCATTAGCTTTGCTTTAATTCAAGGCTTCCAAAACTTTTTTAAGAATGGAGCATTGTTTTAAAACCCATCTAGAGGGGCGCCTGAGCGGCTCAGTTGGTTAAGCATCCAACTCTTGGTTTCAGCTCGGGTCATGATCTCAGGGGCGTGGGATCAAGCCCGGCAACTGGCTCTCTGCTCAGTGGGGGGGTCTGCTTGGGCTTCTCTCTCTCTCTCCCTCTCCGTCTGCCCCCCTTCTCTCTCAAATAATAAATAAATCTTAAAACACACACACACACACACACACACACACACACACACACACACATCCAGTAACCCTGCAAAAACCCAATTTGAGAGACCTGGTTTGTTTTCAAACCCAGTGAAACGCACAAATGAACAAAAATGAACACAAATGAACAAGAGTTGCCTCGGGATGGAAGGGAGACTCAACATTCACTGCTTCCCTACTAATTTCTTTATAAACCTATTGCTTCCTTCTATAAAATCATAAGCTTCTGTTTTTAAAACTCTGATCTTATAGTCCTCTTATTAAAGATGCTTTCATGAGTCCCCCCGCTTTCCCTCACTGCGGGTCACCCTCAGTATCTCCTAATCCTCACCTCCTGGGGTCCAGGCTTGACTGGTTCCCAGGAAATCAGTGTGCCCGGGGGCCTCTGACTTCTCCCAGGCTTTGCCACCTGGGAGCTCAGGTCTTCAGGCAGGGAGCACACTTACCTCGTGGTCAATTTTGATAAGTGCAATGTCTGCCTTCTCATCCACATCCTTGATTTTGGCTTCGTAGGTGGCACCGTTCTTCAGCTCGACCTTGACCCGATGCTTGTTGGTCACCACGTGGGCGTTTGTCACAATCAGTCCATCTTCGGACACGATAAAGCCAGACCCACTGGCCACCGGCACCTCCCTCTTAGAAAAAGGAAGCCTAAAACCCAGAGGAGAGCCCAGTTAAGGCCGAGAAACACCTTCAGATCAACTCTCCGACACACTGATTCACTGGCTCCGCAACAGCAGCTCACATCTAGGAATTTATACGTCGGGTCTGTTTAACGTCAAAAACAGTGGAAGGCTATCGATTTTTGCAAGCATCAAAAAATTCCGCTTACAAAATATTCTTAGGGACTCTCTTCAGAGCTAGAGGTTCTTAAATCATCTAGAAGGGTCAAGAACGTACATTCAAACAGTCTAAAGGGAAAGCATCCTAAGGGGGAAATGTTATGTTCCCATAGGAACATATTCAGTGGCTCTTGGACATTTCCAAGTGCCCCAGAAACAGCCCCGATGCTTTGCTAACGGCAGCGTGTCTTGGTGGGAGCTTCAGAGGCCGTGGGAAAACAAGAAGGCCCTCTTTACTTGCGAAACAGCTCGATGTGAACCACGGCAGGAGCGATCTTCTCCACCACGTCGGCGATGAAGTTGTATTTATGGCGCAAACTGTTGGGGTCTTCCTGCCCTGAGAACAAAGCAAAGACAGGACACGTCAAGACACAGCGCTCTGCTGTGGTCTCCTGAGAAAGGCATGGGTGAGAAGGAGCCAAAATGCACACCCGGACCTCTGGAACCCCAGACAAGTGACAACAAGACCCCAGACCTGCGCTCCCTTGCAAAGTTCCTCGGGGCTCTCAAGGGAACACCCACTCAGGTAAGGGGTAACACCCATCAGAAATGACCTCTTTGCTCTGCTTCTTTCCTTCCAACGGTTTCGCTGCAAAAATGCCGAGCCGGAGGCACCAGCTGATACCTGGACCTCCTAGCGGCTCCTCGGCAAAGGTGGCGGGGCAAGGGGTCACCGTCATAGTCAGGGCTCCAGGCTCCGCCACACCCCTGCCAGTTCCCACAGCACCACCGAGAAGCAGCCACTCCCAGCGTGCTGCCACCACCACCACCACCACCGAGGGGAGGGCTGAGGTTGCTTTTGAGGAGATGTCCACTAGACGTTACAGATTGAAAAGGCATTAAAGGCAAAGGCACAGTTCCTGTCTTCCCACTGATCCCACAAGGTGAACAGAGGCCACCGTCTGTCCCCAGAGCAGTTTTCCACTACGCCTTGTTTATTCCAACCCCCTGGGACATCCCAGGCCAGAAGGCACAAGAGGTGCCTTGATACCATTGGGGGAGAAAAGAAAGAGAAATCAAATGACCATAATTTCTATATAAACATACACACTATAATTAACGAACCCCCATTTCAAAGCTACTTTCAGACAAGGCGATCCCACATCCCAATGTAGGGCTCTCACCCAGCAAGGCCAAAAAATTGGTTGCCACCCAGCAGATGCCCACACCATGGCATCTGGTTCAGAAATGAGCTACTGGAGACTCAGGTCCCAGGACACCCATTCTGCTGGGACGGGCGGTGGCAGGGGCCAATGTGGCCCCCGGAAGTGCAACCTGAGCCTGCCACCCTGGCCCCAAATCCATGCCACCTGCTGATAATCCTTCAACACATTTCTCTCTGCCTTCACAGGCTACAGCGGTTCTAGGCTAGTCTGCAGGCAAGAACCCACACACCCCTTCCTTTATCTCTCCTTGTCTCCTTTGGTGCAGTCACCTCCCTTGGGCCAGTCGCCTAGCCTAATGCTACACAAAGCAGGCTCCAGAGACCAGAATTCTCTGCCAGCCTTGCTATCCCTTGTCCCATGTAGACACTGGCAGAAACCTTTAGAGCAATTTGACAAAGTAATCTGTCTGTTGCATCGAAACATTTTAAATTGGGGCTTATATTTTGTGTCTTTCCTACAACATTCTGGTAGGAATTCATTTTTAGCATATTTTAATTGATCCATAATGAATAGGAAATAAAGGAAAAGAAATCTGTTCCTTTACCACAGATGGTCTAAGGAGCACTGATCTGTCCCCTGCACCTGTCACAGCTCACTCAGAGGGAGATTCACAACACAACTCTGCAGTTTAAAAAGAAACCACTGGCCTACAAAACTGCCCCTTATTCACATAAGGGCCTGTGTTCCCCAACCCCAACACACACGCACAAAAACCCACACTCGCACAAGCACAAACCCACACCCACACTTACACGCTCAGTCGTGAGCATGCACGTGTACTTACAGGCACATGTGCACATGTGTACATACTCACACAGACCCACTCACACATAGACTCCATCTCTCACACACATATGTGCATATACTCTCACACTCACCCACTCACATACACACTCATATGCACACATACACTCACATATGTACAGACTCACGTGTGTACACTCTTACACACACATACGCGCACACAGAGACTCACACCCCCACACGCCTCCCTCCCTGTGAGAGAGGGCTGTGGCCACAGCCTGGGCTCGGGGCCGGCCGTGAAGGTTGTGACCCTTTCAAGTCCTCTGTGGCCCTCAGAGCTGCATATCCACAGGCTTCCGTGGCGGCCCCACAGCATCTGAACAGATTGTTTCCTCGGTCCCTGCCACGGCTGTGTGTCCCCACCGGAGACATCAGTAATGCGACTCATACCACTGGGCCCCAGGACATCTAGGGGACGAGCCTGCCCTCTCCCAAGCTTTCCCTCTGGGAAGTGAGAGACCATCAACAAGCAAAGGGCCCCTCTCAGCCCTGGCTACCGGGCTCTGACTGCTTTACTTCAGGCTTGGAATCCCTCTCTTTTTGCAGAGTATGATTTTCTAAGGTCAGAAAAAGATCTGCACCTATTAGGCAAGGAAAACTAATTCAACAAGTTCACGGTAGCATCATTTTATTATTTTTGCTTTCAAAGCCCTTTCATACGGCACGCTATTTTTATTTCCCCCCTCCCTAAGGATGAGGAAAATTAGATGTTGTGCTCGTCTTATATTTAGGGAAACTGAGGCTCACAGACCATAAATGACTTCTCCATAGACACCTACCTTTCTTAATAGAGAGTATAAATAACAGGAAAATCTGGGCAGATCTACAACTTTTCTTCTTAATCCTGGCCCCAAACATATCTGCCACCCTCCTAGGTTTCTAGGTAGTTGCTGTTAATTGGTCTGTCTCCCCAAGTGCTCCGAAGGGAGCTGTAAAGAAAGGGATAGAAACATTCCTTCTGGCCACAGAACCTGGCGAACATCACCCAGAGAGGGCTGTAAACACATGCATCTGGGCTTCCTCAGACCAGCTTCCTGGGAAAGACCAAAGGGAGGTTTAACGCCCAAAGGCCAGCACCCACCGCAGGGCAGCGTGGAGTTTCAGAGGCCCTCCCGAGCAGGGCAATCACCAGAGTCACACCACTGAGGATCATTAACTCACTTCCTATCCCTGACTTCCCAAAGTAGGCATGGGAGAATTTGCCCGCAGCAGGAGTAAAAATGAACGTGGGTTTTTCCAGCTAATGAGAGAACCACCTGCTTTCTCACACAAACTAGCGAGAGGTGCTCCAGGAACCGTGGCCCCCCCCCCCCCCCAGGAAAGCAACATGGAGAGCAGGGAGGACACCGGCCTGGGCACCAGAAGGCCCAGGTCCCAACCTGTCTGCTGGGTGGCCTCCAATTCCCCATCTGTAAAATGGGGCGAGGTGCCTCTAGAATGAGCTGCAAAGTCCCTCCAGTCCAGCTCCAGCATTCTATGATCTAATCGCCTTCTCTCCCTCTCACCCCAACAAGCTGCAGCAAGATAAAGAGCTCGTGGAATTTGAGACTGGGCACAGGACTCTCCAAACTCTGCAGATGAGTAAACAGAAAGGGGAAGTGGGAGGACAGACCATAATGAAAAGCCCAACTGACAAGCCTTAATTGTGCAGCTTAGATGAAAAAACAACCAGTGACCTCCATTACCATCACTGAGTGGACCAGCATCAACGGGAAGACGAAATAGAGCAGAAACAATGAACATAAGGAACACCAACTAACTGTTCAAACATGGGCAAGATGTCAAACCAAAGAAGAAGTGTTTGGCTTCTCAAAATGCTATTTGAGAACGAGAAATAAACGGGTCTCTAAGAACAGCATGGCTCCGTGTCAGAGTCCTGCTCCATCAAGCTAGAGGAGGCTGCCACTGCCCTCCTGGTCTTTACGAACCCTGGCTTGCTCCATTTGCTCTGATCTCAACTGCCAGCCAACTGTCTTCCTTCCAGAGGGGTCAACCGAGGTGGAGAACCCTCAGAGGTGGACCCAGGCTGTCTCTGCCACGACCCAGTGTCTACGTGATGCAGACGGATGGAGGGTTGGGGCGTCCAGGCCACGCAGTGTGGGGAAAATGGCTAAGAGCACAGGCGTGGTCTCAGATCAGTGTGACACTCCGCACAACACTTACCTGCTGTGTGACCTTAGGTATGCCACCTCACTCCTCCGAGAGTTATCCCCTTGTCCATAAAATATGATGACAGTAACACCTACCTACCTCAAAGTGGTTTTGATGCAGATTTTATGAGTTACTATATATGAAGTGCTTGGCCACGCCCTGCCATAGAGTTTAAAATTAAAAATAAAGAGACAAGCGTGAGCATCACATGGCCCAGTGGGACGGCAGGGAGATAACTACTCTCCCTACCTTGGCACATTGGTGTAGGTCCTGGAAAGTCCTCCTAACAGGACCAACATGGCCACCCCTGCAGAGGCAGAGATCAAGGGGAAGCTGCGTGGCAGGCCAACTTTTCTGGCTTTGATGTTTGCCTATGCTCCCCCTTGTACGAGGCTAACCCACAGCCACTGCAGAAGGGAAACAGGGAGCTGGGTCAACAGAATAATCTAACCTGAACTGTAGCCCATCTGTACACAAGGAGCAACCAACCTACACCAGAAGACAAATATAACTCCCTCTATAAAGTGAGGGCCTTGTTTAGTTAGGCCAAACCAATGTGGCAGAAGGTAATGAACATGGGAAGCCTCATGCAGGGTCAAGGCCTGGCCCTTCTAACTGTTCTAATCGCTCCATTATTGTACAGAAAGCTGGAAGTGACTGGAGTTCAGTAACAGCCCCCCATTTACAGAAAGCTGGTGATTCAGAATTCAGAAACGTGGAAGTAAGGTGTTTTTTATATTCCTGATTAATGAAAAAAACAAAAAAGACAAAATGACCAATATCATGAATCAAAGAGGACGCAGCACTATAGACCCTACAGACATTAAAAGTATGGTATGGAAATATTCTGGACAAATTTGTGCACATAAATTCTACAGCTTAGATGAATGGATAGATTTCTTTAAAAGACGTAATTTGGGGCACCTGAGTGGCTCAGTTGGTTAAGCGTCTGCCTTCGGCTCAGGTCATGATCCTGGAGTCCTGGGATTGAGCCCCGCATCGGGCTCCCTGCTCAGCGGGAAGCCTGCTTCTCCCTCTCCCGCTGTCTGCCTGTCTGCCTACTTGTGATCTCTCTCTCTCTGTCCAATAAATAAATACAAATCTTAAAAAAAATAAATAAAAAGAACAGACATCATTTACCAAACGTCATTTACGAAGATATAGATAACCTGAATAAGAAATTCTCTTTGCAGTTAAAAACCTTCCCACAAAGAAAGTTTCAGGCTCATGACTTCATGGGTGAATTCTACCAAACATTTAAGAAAGAGACGATACTAATACTTCACAAACTCCTCCCAAAAACAGAATAGGGAAAACACTGCCCAACTTAGTTTATGAACCCGGCATTACTCTAACATAAAAGCCAGACAAAAGACATTATAAGAAAACTACAGACTAACGTCCAACATGAACACAGACCAAATGTCCTTAAAATGTTTGTAATTCAGCAATTTAGCAAAAAGAATAATATATCATGACCAGGCGAGGTTTATTCCAGGAAATAATAAATCAGGTTTAACATGGGGTGTCTGGGGGGCTCAGTCAGTTGGGTGTCCACTCTTGGTTCTGGCTCAGGTCCTGATCTCATGGGTTGGGAAATCGACCCCACATCAGGCTTTGCGCTCGGCAGGAGTCCGCTTGGGTATTCTCTCCCTCTGCCCCTTTCCCTGCTCTCTCTCTCAAATGAATAAATAAATCTTTAAAATAAATAAATAGGGGCGCCTGGGTGGTTCAGTCGTTAAGCGTCTGTCTTCGGCTCAGGTCACGATCCCAGGGTCCTGGGATTGAGCCCCGCATCAGGTTCCCTGCTCTGCGGGAAGCCTGCTTCTCCCTCCCCAACTCCCCATTTCTGTTCCCTCTCTCGCTGTGTCTCTCTCTGTCAAATAAATAAATAAAATCTTAAAAAAAAATAAATAAGATGTAACATTAGAATATAATAGTAAGAAAACCCAAATGATTATCCCACAGATGCAAAAAGATGTGACAAAAATTGAATACCCATTCACAATAAAAACACTCAGCAAACTAGAAAGAGAACTTCCTCACCCTGATAAAAGGGATCAATAAAAAACCTAAAACTAATATCATACTTAATAGTGAAAGATTGAATACTTTCTCTCTACAAATGAGAATAAGGCAAGGACATCCACTCTTACCACTTCTATTCAGTATTTTACGATGTCCTGGTTGGAATAATTAAGCTAGAAGAAGAAACAAAGGCATAAAGATTAGAAAGGAGAAAATAAAACTATTAGTATTTGAAGACGACATAATAGTGCCTATGGAAGTTGCTTAGGAATCTGTAAATATACTGCTAGAATAAGTGAGTTTGTCAATGTCACAGGCTAACAGGTCTATATACCCAAAACCGTATTTCTATGAATTAATAATAAACCAATGGAAACTGAAATTTTTAAAATACCAACTATAATAGCATCGAAAATATTAAATAGGTAGATAAATATTTAATAAAGTATGTGTAAAACACTGCAAAACACTGCTGAAATAAATTTTAATTTATTATTTTTTTATTTGAATGTTAGGTAGTTAACATACAGTACAATTTTGGTTTCTGGAGTAGAATTCAGTGATTCATCACTTACATATAATACCCTGTGCTCATCACAAGTGCCCTCTTTAATATCCATCCCCCACCTAGCCCATCCCCTACCCACCTCCCTCCATCAACCCTCAGTGTGTTCTCCACTGTTAAGTGTCTCTTATCATTTGTTTCCCTCTCTCCTTTTTGCTGAAGTAAATTTTGAAGGACCTAAGTACATCAAGAGGTATACCAAACTCATGAATCAGAAGACTCACTATTGCCAAGCTATCAATTTTCCCAAAATTGACCTACAGATTCAGCATACTCCAAATGAAAATCCCAGGAGGTGTTTCTGTAAAAATTGATAAGCTATTTCTGAAGCTTATGTGGAAAGCAAAAAACCTAGGATATCCAAAATAATTCTCAAAAAGAGAAAATCAAATGACTTATACTGTGTGATTTTATTTTAAACTGAAAAATTCTGAGTAACTAGGATTAGTAGAAAGATGAGTCACAACATTCTACAGGATAGGCCTTTCCATTCATCTAATAAATATTTATCGTTACTGATTTTTAACACAACAAATGACCCATTAAGAGTAGCCGACATTTCCTATAATTTAATGAGTTTTAAAATTGCCATGATTTCATCCAAAAATAATAAATGATTGCTGTCTCCTCTTTATAAACTACTAGGAAAGCACATGTCTCCATAAATGTTACTTCCTTGGAGCCCATGGTCCCTGGAGTTTTACAGATAATACTTCTTAACTACTTTCAACAGCTTCCTTACAGGAGGAAAGAGAGATACACACAGTGTTGCTAAGTTTCATTAATTAGTATTAAAATTAGCAATAACAGACACTTCCATTATTAAGTGTTTGCCAAAAAGAGCCAGGCACTAAGTATTTGACATACATTATCACAGTGAAGAAAATGTGTTTTTGCAGCGAAAATGAAAATCACAACGTGGGGACTATGAACCAACAGACCGTGTTTCTAGGCAAAAATGTAACACAAAATCAGGTATGTGCTTTAAAAACATCAAGATGTGTGCTTTTTTTTTTAATATTTAAGGTAAAAATGTCAAGTAAAGATTAGATGTGGGTCAGGAAGAAGAGAGACGTAAGTGTTTATGGTCCTAATGCCATAGTTCTCAAACTCTGCCCCAAGGCACCCTGGAGTGCCATAGCAAACTCATAGGATAGTTTAAGTTTTCTGCGGAAACACAGTGATACTTGATATCTGCTGGACATCTTGAGAGCTAGTTCTCAGTTTCAAAATCAGATTACACTATAATCCTTTGGATGACTTCGTATCTTTGTCACTTTGGATTCTGGTGGTCACTGTGATTAAAAGCAAGTACTGTACAAAAATCAACATTGAACTTGGAAATGGGGGTGGCAGTGTCCAATTTGGTTCCAACAGGCTATATGGCACCCAGCAGTACACCTAGTCCATTCATAAATAGGGGTGGTTATTGAATAACAAAATTAAAATACTATTTTTCCTATATTTTCTTTTCAAGTGACTATTATACTGTAAAGGCACAAACACTCACTCAGTTGTTGGGACCTAATTACTTGATGAATAGAACCATTAGGTATTTGTTTTGGCCCAGGGGGTACCATGAAAAAATTACTGAGACACGAAGGGTGTCATAAACCATGAAAATCTGGGCACCTCTTGTCTGATGCCTCTTGGGCTCTCTCCAGCAGAGGATCTTGAATCCCAACACAGTTGCAGTAATTCAGAGCAAAAGTGGATTTACAGTGAAGGGTGAAGGTAAACATTGGCCCCGCGAGGGGCCCTAGCAAAGTATTCAGTTGTCAGACGCTTTTTGGAAAATAGTTAACAAATAACAACAAAAATATTTATAAAAATATTTAAACTGCAGTTGGTTGAGGCCACTGTCTCCTTACCTCGGCCACACATCTCCTGTCCTATCAGAGTGGCTGGAGCATTCGGGGATGTGGCTAAAAAGTCAAACTGTAGAATCATTTTGCTTGAATTTTCATGTGCTTTGAAGTCACTTCTGCCTTTCTATCCCGGAACAGACTTGGTTTCCAGGGACACTCTTATTCTTCCATCCTGCTGGCTCCCTAGTGCAAGCCAGAGGTTTTATAGGGTATGGTGACCTGGCCTGGAAGTATACAGTGGTGGAGAAATATGCCAGAGGAAAGACTAAATTAACAACAATAATAATAAGTCATTCTATTCTCTCCATAGGAAACATTACAAACTCACTGTCATATGAAAAGGTGATCAAAGAGTCTATAGCCAAAAAATATACAGGAGAGGGAAGGTATTTTAAAGGTGAAGGTGTATTTGGCAGTTAATGACAACATCATGACATTTTTCTGGGTTTTTGGAGTCTGTAGTATTTTCTCATTTTAAAAAAACTTGTAATTTGTGGTGGTTTGCTTTTTCAATCTAAATAAAGATCATGTCCATGCCTAATGTTATATTTATAATTTTGAATTCTTTTTCTTAAAGAGGGTCCTCTGACTTGTACGAGTTTCAGACCCCATAAAACCCAGACCCGCCAGCAGGGAGGCAGGAGTGCCAACCCTACCCAAGTAGCAGGCCTGAGTCCCGCATATTCCCAGCTCCCAGGCCCTCTGGAGCTCATGACTGGCTCGCAATGTCAGGGGTAGGGGTGGGGGGACCTCTGAGCTACACCTACAGGATGCGCTGCCTCAGCCGCCAGGACTCTCAGTCACCCACCAGACAACATGACCAGCATGGAAGGCATCTGCTTTAGAAGGACCCAGGGAGCCCTCCAGGCCCTCCCTGGCAGTCGCAAGAGAGCCCCAGGGCTGCAGCAGGGGGGCTGCCTCAGACCTGGCTCCAGGAATCCTAGCAATGGATCCTGGACACCCTGCCCCTGTTCTTGGCTCCACTGTGCCTTCTCCAAGCAGACCTGCCCACCCTCTCCCCATCCGACGCTTGGAGTGTCAGGGATGGATGGAATGCCATGCTGAGCTCCAACCCCAGTGGATTCCTAGCAGGGTCAGCAAGGCTGGGAAAGGTCCCAAGGCTCCCACTAGTGCCAGGATGACTCCCGAGCCAGACTTGGCCTCAAGTGCTGATTCTGCTGCTTCACAGCTGTTACTTCAGGCAGTGGCCCTGTCTGAGCCTCACTCTCCCATTCTGCAACATGAAGATAATATCACCTCCTCCAGGCGGTTGCGAGTCCTAAGGGAGAGGAGGCACACAAAGCCTGCGCTCAAGGCCATGATCACCTCCCACCTCTCACCAGGTGTGCCACCGCCCAGGTACATTTCAAGGCCTCCAAGTGCCTCCTCCCACACTTCTAAGGCTTCTCAGAATCCCATTTCTGCTTTCTAGTTCGGGCACACGTGGCCCATTTTCAGGTGTCTCCCCCGCAATGATAGCTACCACCTGGGGGTGCATAAACTTACTGCAGGACCCCCACGCTGGTCTCCCCCATCTCCTGCACACAGCTCCCTCCTCCAGAGGAGGCTCTGATTCCCCAACTCACTATCCCAGGACTTCTTGATGTACACTCTCCACTGCTGCAAACTTCTCACCGGCCTCCAAAAACACCACGCGCCACCCTACCTCCTTACGCTCACACTGTTTGTCTTCCTGCCTGGAATCCTTATTCTCCTCCCGGACAGCTAGTCAAACCCCACCCAATCCGCAATACTGGCAACCAAATAATAACACCATAACCGTACTCACTTATTGAGCATCTACTATGTGTCAAGCCCAATGCTAGGCACTCAGTAAAAATTACCTCTAATTATTCCTGCAAGCCTATAAGGTGGATCTTATGCCCAGCTTACAGAAAGATGGAAAAATGAAGGATCAGGGAAGTAAAGCAGAGAAGTGGAACATGTGACTCATGTCCTCGGCGCTGGCAGGTGGCACAGGTGGGAGGCTAGCCCCTCTGCTCTGCAGTTGTAGCCTCCCTTCCAGGTCCTTCACTCAGCCTCCAGCCCCCTGCAGCCCCCATGGTTGTAGGAAAATGCTTCCCACTTCCGTGCCTGAGAGCTCAGGGCCAGAACTCAGGATTCACAATCCAACCTTGGCTTCCAACAAGAACAATCGCGCCTTCCAATTTCTCAACAGAATCGAGAAGTAGAGCTAATTTGGAAAACAGAACACAGTGTATTCGAGGGAAAAGAAATGAATCCCCCTTTATTCACAGGGAACAGCATGTTCCCAAAATTCAAATCAGTTGCAAGAGCAGATTGATCAAATCACTGGCATTTTAATGCACTGTCCCACATTCAGGACGGATAGATGATTTGTAGGGCCCTGTGCAAAACAAAAATGCAGGGGCTCCTTGTTCCAAAAGTATTAAGAAGTCCAAGAGGAGGACAGCAGAGCATTAACCCAGGTATGAGGTCCTTCTGAGCATGGACCACACAGGCTGCACACCTGCATTCCCAATTTCGTTTGATTTAAGGCCCCAAGTGCAGACGAAGTACTGAGAGGCAGCACCTGTTGCTCAGGAGCTGACTGAGATGCTGAATCTGGCCGAGCCAGATTCACAGGCAGTCTTCAGGGGCTGATGGGCACCCCACATGCCGGGAGGCACCCCCCTTCCACGGTCCAAGGTGCAGGCGCTCACACATGGGGGGTGGGCATGAGACCTCAGGCAAGCCCCTTGGGCTGAAGGTTCCTGAACTTTAAAATAAGGAGGCTCGAGATCGGGTGGCTTCCACTTTCCCCCTCCCCCTCCCGGCTCTTGAGGAGAAAGGGAAGACCTCACTTGTGATGTTTCACCTAATCGCTGCAACTGTAAGTGCCCCTAAAGGTATTGGTCCTTGCAAACCTACAAATCATAGCACAGCCCAGTCCCAACCATTGGCAGGATGCAGGGAGAGGACGAGAAATACCAAGGAAGACACTCAGCCAAAAAGGCCAGAGTCAGCTAGGGCCTGCTGGCCAAGGGACCGTGGGAGGGCGGCCGGGGACAGTTCGCCTTCCTCCGCGTGCCCCGGCCCCCTCGCGCTCCCATTCCAGCCCTTCTTTTCCTTCTGTCACACGGGCCCGGGCACAAGTCCCTTCAAAGCAAAGGCACAGCCAGCCAGGCTCCCACCGGCTCAGGAATTGTAAATCAAGAAAAACCACAGCAGGTCCCGAGTGGGGTGTCATGAAATATTTAGTCCTTCGGAAGGGCTCAGTTGATTAAGGGGTCTGGGACGTACTCCTCAGCTGTCATCAGCCACCCGCCCGCGGCCCCCGCACCCCAAGCATGAGCCACCCCCCCCACGAGGTCCTGCCTCTGGAGCTCCATCCTCCAAGTACCAGCCTTAGTTCAGGCCAACAATCCGCTGACACCCCAGAATGTACTGCCGTGGGGGTGCGTGCTGGAGACTGTCCCCTTTTTCATCTTCTGATGGCCCAAGGGGCACATCTGAACATTTCCCTGTCCCTAGCATGGCCAGATTAAAAATAACTACCAACAGGCTACTTGGTGGGTAAATAAATCTGGGCCCAAATCCAGAGGGGACTTCCAGGAGGAAATTACACCCCTGGCACATCACCCGCTCTCCTACCCGCTCTCCTACCCGCTCTCCTACCCGCTCTGTTTTGCTCAGTCTGGCACCCTCATAGAGAAGCCGAAGGACCCGGGCGGGGGGTGCGGGGGGAGTGGCAAACGCAGTCAGAGCTGAATCCAAAGCTTGGCCCTCCTATGCTCCTCCTACCTCCCCAGCACGGCACTGCCCTGAGCCCAAGGTCCCCACACCGCTGATGGGCTGCGGGTGGGGGGGTGCAACAGCAGAGAGACAAAACAGAGCAGAGAATGGGAGGGCTGCAGACCAAGGCCAACCGATAGGGAGCACCTGCCATGGCCCGTCGCTAGGATGGCAAGAATACCGGGCTTTCGCTCAATGACGGGCCCCCGCCACGCTGCTTGTCACATCAGGTCTTTTGATGTCAGAATTGGAACTGGGCTCCATAACTCTGCCGGGCACAGGCCCCTGAAGCGGGAGCGGGACACCTGTCCCACTTGTGTAGGCACGTGGAGACGGGACCAGGAAGCAGGCGGTTAACTAACCTGACACCATGCAGCTGGGAGGGGTGCTGGTCCACATTCAGGGAGGGCAAGGGGGATGATTTTTCACTAAGAAAAGCTCTCTTTGTGAGGTTGCATGATGAATTCGAGAATGACTGTGAGAGGGACGAGGTGGGAGGGGGGGGCGCGGGAAGAAGGAGGATCAGCCAAGAGGGGAGAAAGAGAGGCAGGCAGGCTGCATAACAGGAACTAGACGGCAGCGGAGAAACAGAATGCTTCCTCCTCTTACAATGAACTTTCACGACTTTCTCCCTGAGGGTCAGCAGAGAAATCAATTTAAACAGGTTCCTAATGGGTAATGAGTCATGAAGTGCAAAGGGGATGGGGCCTCCCGTTTGCAAGAGTGGTTGCCTGTTGGGGGCAGGGAGAAGCAGAACCCAGTGAAAGCAGCAAAGATGCCCCGCAAGACTCATTTTCTCCATGCTTTCAGTTTGAGTGACTGCATTCTGTCTGTCCCACTCGATTCCATTCCAAGGACACTTGTCAGCCACGGCTCCAACCCAGAGGCTGGCCCCGCACTGGTCTGGGGCGTGGAGGCAGCAGAAACAGAAGCGAGACTTTGCACATTCCAGGAACCCAGACCCCCATTCTAATCAGTGCTGTGGCTGCAAATTCCAGGGCGCCCGGGGCCCCCCGTGCAATGAGGTGTCTCTGAACCTTGCAGGGAAAAGGCACAGGAGGGAGAGACGGGCATCACTTGGCTGTGGCGAAGGCCGCAAGCTGAGGTCTAAAATAAACCTGAAAATCCTGTGCATCATCAGGAACACCCGGCTGCAAATCAAAGGAAGAACGAAACAGAAGACACAGTTTGGGAGTCAGACTTCCCAAGGCCAAAGGCTCTTGGACCTCTTCTTGTTAAAATAAACTGAATTGACAAGTAGCAACTGTTACTTTTTTAAGGTTCGAAATCGAACGAGGGACTCCCATACTGTCTTCTGTACAGAAATAAAGAAATAAAACGCAGGAGGGCTCCGGGTGACCTATTTCTCGCCTCATCCTGAATAAAGGAGGAAGAGGAGGCGGAGCCCAGGAGCCTGGCCTCGGTTTCCAGCCCACACTGGCACTTCCAAGCGCTGGCAGCCCCTCTCTTTCCGGAGCAGTCTCCCAGACGGCTGAAAGTGGGAAAAGCTCGCCTGACGCCAGACCTCAGGCTGCCAGTCCGTCTCCCATGTCCATGGTGCCCTGAGCCCCGAGCCGTCTGTGGAAGCTGGCCCACGGATGCAGCAGCTGGTGCTGGAAAAGACCAGGGCAAGTGAAGTGAAGGAGCGCAAACCCTGACTCTGACCCAAGCAAGTCTGAGACGGTCTCTCCCGATCCCCAACAGGCTCTCGGGAGCACCTGGCCAGTTGGCTACAAACCCCTACAAATTCTGTCAGTCACAAGCGTGGCTCAGCTTCAACGCTGCTGGTATTATAAGGTGCCTTTTCCAGAACAATGTGTCTATGTTTAATGGTGCCTGTCATTGCTAATCACTTTGCAGTCTCATGGCCCAACCCCCTCCCCCCAAAAAGAAAGGTCCTTCCTTGCACACCATGGTGAATGCTTGGGTTTGGTCAGCATTGTTGCATTTGACAGTCTTTCCTGACCTACTGTATGTATTAAGAAAAAGTTTCCAATCAACTCCCCCCCACAATTCTTCTTTTTCCCGAAGTCTCCTGAATGCCCGCATGATGTGTCTTTTATTACCATCAGGGAAATGGCTGACTGCTCAGATCACAAAAACACTATTAACGTTCCCCTTGATAAGCATCTGGCTCCGGTATTGACCTTCCCAGATTTCTCATTTGGGTTCTCTTCCTGCTCTGACTGCTCATAGTTGTTATGTCTGGAGTGGCCGGCAAGGTTCAGGCTCCGCAAGCAGCAGGCTGGGAGGAGATGGCTGAGCTGCTCAAGGGGCCTGAGGGACACCCTCCTCAGCTGTCCTGGGCCCCCTCCCACAGCCCCTTGGTGGGGGGGGGAGGTGGATCTGGAGTTTGGGGTGGGGAACAGGAAGGTACAGGGAGGGGTGTGACCAGAAAACGAAGGCCCTCCATCCAGGAAGGGGACAGTTCCTCCTGAAAGCGCCCCATGCCCATTCGTGATGAGCACGATCCTCCAGATCCGAGGAGGAGAATGAGGGTAACTTGTCAAACTGACAGAAGCCAGAAGGAATCTTTGGCTCGAGTAAGAAGTGAAAAGTGGGCCCTGAGACCCCAGACCAGCCACTTCCTCTCTCTGGGCCTCAAGTTACCTCATCAGTAAGATGATGAGAGGCTAGGCGACACAATTTCCGACATCCTTTCCAGCTCCCGAAAAAGGTATATGATCTAATAAACCTGAAAAGTGCATTTCCTGATCTTTTCCTTTCAGCATATAATTCTCATCCATATAGAATATTCCTGTTTGCAGTGCTGGCTTCCTGTGTCCCGTGCTCAGGTTTCTTCTGATAGAATGAGCCAGTGCCGCCTCACCAGTTCAGACTTTCAAAGTGACCTTCCTGGCTGGGATTAGGATCCCCCGTCAAGAAGAGCAGATAATGGGCGCCTGGGTGGCTCAGTTGGTTAAGCAACTGCCTTCGGCTCAGCTCATGGTCCTGGAGTCCCGGGATCGAGTCCCGCATTGGGCTCCCTGCTCAGCGGGGAGTCTGCTTCTCCCTCTGACCCTCTTCCCTCTCGTGCTCTCTTATCTCTCATTCTCTTTCTCTCAAATAAATAATAAAATAAAATATTAAAAAAAAAAAGAAGAGCAGATAAAACAGAAAGCCTGGCCTTCCTATATCCACACAACAGAATATGATGCGGTCATAAAATGGAATGCTCAGGAATGCTACAACAGGATTGAACCCTGAAAACATGACGCTAAGGGAAACAAACCCGTCACCAAAAACCACACATTGTGTGGTTCCATTAATATGAAATGTCCAGAACAGGCAAATCCATAGGGATAGAAAGCATATTAGTGGTTGCCCAGGGCTGGGCAGAGGGGAAGTATGGGGTGCGTGCTAACGGGTACTGGGTTTCTCTGGGGAGTGATGAAAATGTTCTAGAGTTAGATTGTGGTGATAGTTGCACCCCTCTACGAATACAGGGAAACTGTGAACCGTACACTTTAAGAGGGTGAATTTTATGGTATGTGAATTATGTCTCAATAGACCTGCAATAAAAAAAGAAAAAAAATGTCACTTGTTCCTTTTTACTCTTTTAACGTGGCTACTAGAAAGCTGGATTTTATCTGCGTGGTTCATGTTATATTTCTGTTCGTGTGTATGAAACATTTGAATAAACATGTTCTTCACTTTTCAAAACAAACAAAAACATTCTGGTCTCCTCCTGCATCCTGGGCAGCCTTGGCATCCGGGAGGCTCAGTGTGGAGAGGCCTGGGCTGCGTGGCCAGAGACTCATGTTCCCCGTCATAGTCTGGCTTGTGACCTCGGACCTTCACATCCCCTGGCCGGTCCTGGCTCCTCAGTGACAACACTAGGGAGTCCGCTTCTCTCTCCGTCTCTCTCTGCCCCTCTCCACAGCTCGTTCTCTCTTTTCTCTCAAATAAATAAATAAAATCTCAAAAAAAAAAAAAAAGCATCCACCTGAGAATAAAAAGAACTTAAAAGATCAACCAGGGTAATTAACTCACTGAGCAGGATGACTCGTGTGGCACCTTCCTATTCTATTTATCTTGAAGGATTTCTTTTGGGGGAACTTCTTTTAGCTTGCCTCCCCTGTCAGTGACTTAAGAGGCTGACAACTGTATAGCTGATGGCAACAAATACGGGTATAATCCTCTTGGAAAACACCTTGGCAACATACACCAAGGGGCATACAAAATCCCTATCATTTCATCCAGTCGTCGTACTTCTTAATATCTACCCAAGGGAATAACCCCAGATACAGAAATAATGATGAGCATGAAAATGTTCGTTTCCGTATTGCTCCCAACAGCAACCACAGCTTCAAACGGACACAAAGGGAGGACTGGTCAACCAGATGCTGGTGATGCTTAGGACAGAGACGATGAAGCTGCAGAGGCTCTTTTTCTGTTTTTCTTTCTTTCTGATGTAATTCAACTCTATTTATAACTTTAAAAAACTGATACAGTAAAATATGTCCTCAAAAGTATGAATGCGTCTCCCAAGATGTCTACACAGTATGGTAAAAGAAATCAAAAAGAGCCTTTATGCCAAGAGAAGGGAAGCTGGGTTATATTCATCTCAAAGAAAATCTAACCACAGCTTAAAAGGCACGGAAGCATCTCAGCCCTGACTTATCTGGCATGTCCACCATGATATTTGTACCGTTTTTGTTTTGTTTCGTTTTGTTTTTCCCTTCAGCAAGGGCACTGTAATTACAGTTAAAGGGCATTAATAATATGTGCTTAGGACTCTTGAGAGGAAAAATTGGTCATTACAGGGATAGCTTTTGGGTCATCTTCCAACCAAAGGAGACTGCTTGGGGCAGGGGGTGTTTTCTTTAGCATCATTTTGGGAGACTAAGCAAAAAGTACCCACCGTTTCTCAGACTCATAGAAAAATCATCTGGATGGACCCTGTCCCCTCCCAAACACCCATCAGCTCCAGCAGGAAGGTGTGGCTGAGGTGGGAAGGCCTCAAGGGCTGTTCCTTGGGCCTCAGCACAGAGTCTACATTGGCCCCCCACTGATGAGTGGGGCAGCTTATGAGAGGCATGCTCCCTTTGGGTGACTCAGTTTCCCCATCTGTAAAGTGAAGGGTTGGGCAACAGGACCTGCAAGGACCTTCCAAACTCAGGTTTCAGGTTCTGGGATTCGGTCCTCTCCACAAGTCTGTTGGTGAGTATGGACAACCTCCGGTGTCTCCGCAGGGAAGGAGTTGTCCCTGTTCCACAGGACCCCCGAAAACAAGCAGATGGGGAGTTGCCGTAGTCAGAGGTAGGTTGTGGAAATGCAGTGATATTTTTCAGAGGATGAGGGATGATCTGCTGGCCAGTGATGGATATCCCAAGGGAACGGGCTGTGTATGAGAGTACTACACAACCCCACATGCAGAAAAGAATCAGCGTACGTGGGTCCTTTCTAGATGGTCTCAAATTCTTGCCCTTCCTCCTGTACTTTCTCTTATCAGACTTCTCCTACTGGGTTTTTCCAATGAGGGCTGAACCATATTGGGCTATATTTTTCAGAGCCCAAAATGTCAAACTGGTGAAGAAATTTCAGGCTGGGACCTAAGGAACTTCAACTCAGACCATCCCTTGACCAGCAAATGCTCGACAGGAACTCAGCCTGAGGATCTCAGAATGCAGGGCACGGGTTCCCTGCAGGCATAAGAGATGGCGGTGCGCTCTACATGATATTGGGGTGCTGGTGTTTTGAACCAAACTGTTCTTCCCTTGGAGCTGATGGTAGAGGACTCTGCCTTTGGCTTCCCTGAAACAGAGGATCAGTGCTTGCAAACAATTCAGTGACCTTGGCCAAGAGCTATGGTGTCTCAGTGGGACAAGGGAACATGCCCTGAGGAGACCCGTGTCTTTTTTTTTTTTTAATTATTTATTTATTTGAGAGACTGAGATTGGGTGGGGGGGAGAGAGAGCATGCATGCATGAACCAGGGCAGAGGGAGAGAAGTAGGCTCCCTATTGAGCAGAGAGCCCTGATGTGGGGTTGGATCCCAGGACCCTGAGATAATGACCTGAGCCGAAGGCAGACGCTTCACAGACTGAGCCACCCAGGCACCCTGAGACCTGTGTCTTGACACCCAGGAAGCATATGACTTTTTCCATCCTTCTGGCTCCATTGCTTGGTGATGGTTCTATCAGGAGTCCCGAAGAGTCTAGAATTGCCAATTAGAGGTCCTAACTCCTTGCAGCTTCGATGTTCCAGGACTCCCAGGTGACAAGTGCCTTCTCAGCCTGACCCCCACAGTGTCCCCCCGAGGTTTCCGAGGCAGCACCCTTATCCCCCTGTCGTGGATACGGAAACCAAGGCTGAAGGGAGTTAGTCACTCACCCAAAAGGTCCAAGGGGGGCTAGAACACATGTTTCCTAGGACACCAGCACGTCACAGAGGAGACAGCAGCTCAGGATTTCAGAACAGACTCAGGAGACTTCAACGCCCCTCTTTCGGGAACTGACAGACTGAGGAGGCAGAAAATCAGTGGGGCCAGAGTTGACCTGAGCAACATTATCAATCTGCCAGACCTGACTGGCATTTATAAAACACTCCACCCAACAACAGCAGAATATTCGGCTGTTCACATGGAACACTCACCAAGGCAGACCACATTCCAGAACACAACACACACCCTAACAAACTTAAAAGAACACAAATCATACAAAGTATGTTCTCAGGCCACAATGGAACTGAACTAGAAATCAGTAACAGAAAGATAGCTGGAAACCCCCCAGCTATTTGGAGATTAAGTAACACGCTTCTAAATAACAGTTGGGACAGAGAAGTCTCAAGCCGTGATTTGGGAGTACAGCAGACCTGGGTCCCCAGCCCAGCTCTGCTCCATCCCTATTGGCTAGCCTTGGACGATTACAATCCATTGCTTGCGAGCGGACTGCCAGTCAGCCAGGGAGCAAGGACAGTGCCGCCCCCTCCCTGGGTGCGTCCAGCATGCACCCCAACTGTGGGCGGTCACCTGGGCAGGCCCCTACCTCAGGCAGCACAGCACCCCCTCCCAGAGAACACCCACTGGCCGTAGCTCTTTGGGTCATTGTTATGCCCACACTGTTCCCCACCACCTGGCCGTCCTGGAGAATACTGCCCCCCCCCACACACCAGAGCCCCCGGCTAGCTCACTCTGCCAGAGAAAAGCAGATGTGCCCGCTAGATGCTCAGTCTTCTCTTCTCTACATCCATATGGCCGCCACCTGCCTGGGCATCCCCGCCGGGCAGAACTCCCTGTGTCCATCCATCCCCACCAAGCAGTGACTGCCACTTGGAATAGTGGCACCGAAGACAAGGTTCTCCTAGCCATGGGGAGTGAGATGATTCAAACGCTAGATGAGCCGGGGAAATCTCACCCGAAACTGTGTGGAAGGGAACTCTACTGCAAATCTTGCCAGACCCTGAGGGGAAAAAACAAAACAAAACAGCTCATCACTCACACACACACACACACACACACACACACACACACACACACACACACGCAGGCCTACTGTCCTCTTCTCAAGATCTGATTGCACAACTCAAGAAAAAGAGGTTTCCTGAGGCTTGAAAATCTTGCACAAGGCTCTGACTCACTTAGACAGGATATATTCAAGTTTGAAATTATCAAAAATTCCAGCCACAACAACATGCCCTCCGAAATCATCATGCGCCCAAGGGGACGGGCTCAGCCCCTGGTGAGGGACCAGCTGCTGTCACATGATGCTGTGGAGGACTGTTTCTGAAATGCGCTTACTTGACAATTTGTCCTGGGAATCTCAAATCATAGGGTGTACCCGCAGGCTCCCAAACTTTTTCCCCCCTTAAGATGTGACAATTATTTCCACGGGAGGAGTTTCTAAAACATGGAAAGCAAACCAAGGATTATTCAAGAAGGTCTTGGGGCTTCAGGGCTAGCCACTGCTATCTCTAGAGCATCACAAACCCCAGGGAGGGTGAACCAGATGGCATCTGCTAAATCCCAGGTGTTCCAGCTCTTTGTTCTAGAGAAGTCACACACTTGTCAAACGATGTATCTCAGCAAGGACCAGGGGGTTCAGAGGGTGACGAGCAAGGTGGTGTCTGAGTCCCTCTGCCTGGAGAAGCTCTCTAAACATATTTATTGGCAATTTCCAAGTCAGCCCGCAGGACACACGTCCCTTACCTAAACTTCCTTCTCAGCAAAGCCTTCTCTAACCCACCGACCCACCTTATCCCCAGGAAGACACGATCATTATAGCATTTCCCCCACCGAGCTGACTCCTTGTGAGATGCCTCAGTGCTGATGGCAGGTACTGTGATGGTGACTAATACTGATTGGGTTCGAGTAATGCATCCCTTACACTCCAAGCGCTTCTTCATATAAGTAGGTTTTTCCACCCTCCAGCAACCCCAGGACACATGCATGCAAGGCCTCGTGTTTTTATTATGATTTCACTAGAGAAATGGGGAAATGGAGGCTTATGGAGATTAAGTCACACCCAAGAAGTCCCACATTTAGAAAGTGGTGATCTAACTCCTTCAGCCAGGTATTATGTGACCTACTACGAGCTCCTGAAAGACCGTGGGCTGCCTGGCCTTACTCCCTTTGACTCCCTACATCCGGGCCTTTTGAGTACACAGTAGGCATTCCATAAATGCTCTGAATATACTTAGAACTCATGTCACTAATTCCAAGAGCTAAACTCTGGGCCCTGGCCGCAGCGAGGGACATGCCTCTCCACTGCCACTCATCTCTGTCCTGGGCCGTGTTGTACTGGCGGGGTTCGTCAGTGGCTCTAGACACACGTCACCCAGCAGCATGGATCACACCATCTTCCCTACCACTTCTGGGAGCCTTGCCAAAAGCATCTGGAATAGCGACACTCCCCAGTTTCTCTGCTAATACTAATTTTCTTTTTCTTTCTTTTCTTCTCCCCTCCCTCCTTTCTTTCTTCCTACCTTCCTTCCCTCCTTCCTTTTTATTTTCTTCCTTCTTTCCTTCCTTCCTTTCTTTCTTTCTCTTGCTCTCTCTTTCTCTTTTTTATGGCAGAGAAGGTGGGAAGGAAAGACGAAATGACTCAGGAGGGATCTCACTCCAGGGACCCATGCAGCCCAGCCTCAGAGCCCCTGCGAAGCAGCAAGCAGCTCCACCAGGTCCGCTGGAACTCCTGTCTTGGGGGGTGGGCATGTCACCACAGCAGTCACCCAGGGATTTTCCACAGCCAGCAAAAGCTGAAAGTACTCAGGAACCAGGCTCAAGATGGGCCAATGTCAACCCGGGCTTTATCCATCAATAACCTAAGAAAAGAAATAACTCAGCCCAGCCTTTAAAATAGGGATGCAGTGACCACAATTTTTCAGACTAGTTTTCTTACAAGAATCGCGGACCATTCCAGCAGGAAGGGACCTCAGAGATCATCTGGCCCAATCCCCTCATTGCTGAGGCTCTGAGAGGTTGGGGGCCGGTCACTTGGTCACCAGCCTGCTGGTCCCTCCACTCCAGCTGGCCTTCCAAGGAACCCTCAACCACTAGCCAAACTTGATTTCTTCTTCAAACTAAGCCTCACCAGAGCTATTTATTCACTTGAAATATAAGCTCATGGAAAGTCTGATTTCTCAATCCAAGGCATGAAACGGTATCCAGGATCACACAACCCCAAATGGACTGAGAATCCAGCCTTGCAGTCGGAGGCTGTCGGACGTCTGACCACAGTTAGCTCATGGTCCCCACCGTAATCGCTTACTGAATGCAGTTATTTTAAGCTCTAATGCAACCTATTTACAGCTCTTCTGGATGGAATGAAGTTACTCAGATGCTTGGCTTTCGATACTCTTAACTTACTAATTTTATGAAACCTTAATATTTTAACTCTTTAGCAAAACTGACAGAGAATAAAAGCAAATAGCCAGCCAGAGAGCGTAAAGCCTCATAAACTGTGGCAAAGACAGTTTTTCTTCTAAGCCAGTGGTCCTTCACCAGGAATGCACACCAGAGGCCCTCCCTGCTCAGGCCTGGGGGGCAGGGGTACCAGGACCAGGATGGGGAGAGCTCCAGGCTTGTCTGGGCTGTGTTTCGGGTGGGGTCGGGGGGGCTGTCCTGTCGGGGGTACTAGGAGCAGAAATGGAGGAGCCTGCTGCTTTGGGAAGTCTTTTTCAGCCTCTTTCCTGGACTCTTGTCCATTTTCTGGCAGAGGTCTGCAGCGCTACACATCCTGACCCGTCTTTTGCAACATCTGGGAATCCAGAGGGGCCTTTCTCTCCCCAAGAGCCGTTTGGGGCCTGGGGCTCCGGTTCGGAAACATCTTTACTCCAGCCCCTTCTGCTCCTTTTGCTTTTCTGCTGCAAGAGCTGCCCTGATGGCAACCGGGGGCAACCATGTCCTCCACCTCCCGTGCCCACGGACTGAGAGCTGGGAGGTGTCCTACATTTCATCTCAAGGCCATGGCCATCTGGAGCACTGTTTATTCCAGCTATTAGCTGCGGCTTAGCTGAAGTTGGCGTATAATCTTAGTTTCTCTGTCAACAGCGCAGCGTGGTGACTGCGAATGGGCCCTGGACCAGAGGCATGGGTTCAAGTCCTGGACAAGGAATTTCTCTGTGACTGTGTCTCCCAGCTGTGGGAGATTCCAGAACAACCCTCATACGATTCTAGGAGGGTCAAATGAGTTAACATATGCCTGGCACAGAATAAGCACTAAACATATGTTGGCCTTTATTATTATACTGTTATATTAATTGCAATTCCTTTCTTTGTTATAATTTCCTGACCGTAGAGAGTTTTTGCTTTAAACTAATCCAAACCGCTAATGGTGCAAGAGGAGAGATCTTTGTTCTCTAGTATAATTGGACCCTTTCCCATCCAAACCCTGACAGCAGCACTGATTTCTGAGATAGAGGATTTGCCTTCATTTCCAGAACTGTTTTTTAGGAGACGTTGTCTGAAGTCTTCATTAAACAGTGTACAGATAAAAGTGCTTTCTTTTATTTTTTTTTTAAGATTTTATTTATTTATTTGAGAAGAGAGAGCGCCTGAGTGGTGGGGAGGGGCAGAAGGAAAGGGAGAAGCAGACTCTCCGCTGAGTAGGGCTGGATCCCAGGACCCTGAGATCATGACCTGAGCCGAAGTCAGACACTCAACTGACCAAGCCACCCAGGCGCCCCCAAGGGCTTTCTTTTAAATGGTGACACATTCCGCCATCCAAAGTTCCATGACTGCAAAGAGCCGCTCACCTGCCCAGGGCCTCTGGTCTGCGGCCATTTCCTGATCCCTTCCCCTCGCTCTCTGCTCCGGGCAAACCCTCCCTAGGATCTTGGAAATCATGGAGCCCACTCCTGTCTCGGGAGCTCCTTCCCCACATGCTTGCATGGCTCACTCCAACTTCAGGCCTCCGGTGTCCAGCCCAGCGCAAACAGCATCCCTGCCAATCCCCTCCGCCAGAGCAAGCAGCCAATTCACCTCATTTAACAATGACGTCAAGTGACCTGCTCATGGGCAGGGCTTCGACCGAATGAAGTCTTGGCTCCCAGGCTCCGGTCCTCAGAGGTACCTCTGGGAAGTCAAGGGTGGAGTGCGAGATGGGGGGGGGGGGCGGCGGTACAAAAGCAAAGCCTCCCATGAAGGGAAGTCTGGATGGCTCCATGTCTCTGGTTTCTTGATGCGTTCATTCATCATCTACCCACATACCGATCAGGTGCCGCCTGGGTGCCAGGCAGACACGGAAACACACGGTGTCTGACCCCCTGCAGCCCTCAGTAAATATTTGCAGAGAGAGGAAAAGGGTGAGGACAGCCTTGCCCCCTCTGTCTCTCTCTCCTCTCGAGGCTGCCACCCTCATCCTCCTGTGGCTGTCCCCTTGCTGGCTCTCTGGCAGCCTGCTGTGGGCCCGATGGCCGATGGGCAAGGACCTGTTTCTGTCCCAAGGCGACTATGAATGTCTCTGCCAAGTCTGAAGCTCACTAAGTGACTCCACCTCGTGGGCAATAAACTAGGTGCTCAGACGGTGCCAGCTCCTCAGGACCCAAAGCAGCGAGGCGACACAGAGCAACAGCTGTTTTTGACAAAAAATATGCAATATGCTTTCTTCATGTCATCACCTCGCCGCACCATCACCGCACCACATGCGGTGGCCCTACCGCCACACCTGGCGCGCCGTGCGCTCGGCCGCTAGCTGAGTCCCACCCTGGGATTTCCTGAAGCTGCCCTGGCCCGAGTACCTCCGAGTACACAGCAGAGCTGGCCTCTTCGGGCCAGGGACTCTGCGCCACCAGCCTGGGTCACTCTCGCTGCCCTCCCCAAATGTCCCCAGCCACACCAATCTATTCGCCAGCTCCCGAGCAAGTCTCGGGCTTTGCCCAGGCTGTCCCCGGCCCTCTGGAAACTTCCTTCACCCTGCCTGACCTCTCTTCCTCAGCCTTGGGGTTGGGCACCGGGCTGGCTGGGAGGAAGGCCGTCTGGGCTCAAATTCCAGCTAAGTGGCCTTGGGCAAGTAACTGAACCTCAGTTCCCCCATCGGTGAAAGGGGGATGACAGCACATGCCCCCTCCTCAGGAGGCTGTGAAGCCGAGCAAAGTCCCACCGGTAACACGCCTGGCCCCCAGGGCTGGGGCACCGAGCGCACTCCCAAACCTGTGCGTTGTCACACCCATACCTCAGTCCCCACTGGGTCATTTCTCTCCAAGAGAAGTCTCCTGCACCCCCTAGCTAGGCTCCTCCCTACGGGCAGAGGCCAGGCTCCCTGCTCCTGAGTTGCTGGAATTCTCCAGTTTCTCCTACACAGCTCTGGCACCTTGCTCTCCGTGTGAGCCAACCTGTGCCAGGCCCTAGTTGGTCATGCTGGACCCTATTCCGACAAAGAAAATCTAGACCAGCTCCTGGCGCTGGGTCCCCCTCTCCCCCTCCATGCACTGCCCGGGGCAGGAGGCGGCCGCCCCCGAGCACTGCCAAGCGCGGCTGGCCGGGCCCGACACCGCGGGATCGGCCGCAGCTGAACTCCGTACTGTTTTTCCACAGGGTCTCCCTGACTGGAGACCAGAAGCATCCCTCTGGAAGGCGGCCCGCGAGAGAGACAATTTCTCCATCCTTCGCCCCCTCCCCACCGCCGTTCCTCCCCGCCCCCCCCCCGAGGGGTCCTGTTGATACCGAAAACACGCGAAAGGAAGGAGAAGGGCTTCAGGTCTCCATCTCTAACCCGCCTCCCACCCTCTGCCTCCGATTCCGCCATCCAAAGTCCCGTTCGGCTTATTCCAAAAAAAACCACTTTCATTTTTGTAGGATTGGCTCAAAACACGGGCAGCAGGCCGGCGGCGACGGCGCTGCGGGGTCTGCGCTGCTCACCGGGCGCCTGCCCCGCGGGATCATCGCGGGAGCCGCGGAGCCGGCCGGCAGCCCCGTTCCTTTCAACACAAAGTTCCGCAGCAAAGTTTTCGCGGACAGGATCCGTAAGAAAATGCCCGCTCGGTTAACTCCGAAGGGGCGGGGAGGGCGGAGGGGAGAACGCGGAGAAGCAGAGGGACGGCAGAGCGACAGAAACGAGTCCTTGTGGTCCCAACGCCCCCGGCACAAGGCCCTTTTCCCAGTCGCTCTCAGTCTATACGCACACTCCTGCCCCGGAGTCTCTGGGAAAGGCGCGGAACCGGCCCCGGGCTGGGCGCAAAGCTGGGTTCCGAGGGGGCCCGCGGAATGCTGCTCCCCGGGGGCCGGTGCCCGCCTTTCCCAGAGAGCGGGAGCCCTGAACACCTCGCCGCCCCTCGGCTCGCCCGGCCGGCCCGCGGGGACCGGTCGGGGCCGGGATGGCGAGACCCGGGAGCTCGGGGCGCGCGCGCGCGCGGGTACCTTGGCCGCAGGCGCCGCGCTGCAGGACGATGACCGGCGGCTGGTGCAGCCTCTCGGAGCGGCGGCTGGCGGCGCGCAGCTGGCACAGGTTGGCGTAGGTGTTGGCGTCGCTGCCGCACACCGGCTCGCTGCTGGCGCACACGCAGAGGCCGGCCTGCGCGCGCCGCCGCACCGTGGCCGAGGCTGGCACCCCGAAGGGCACGACGCACTGCAGCCCCTCGCCGCACGGGCCCTCCTGCAGGCCGCACGCCGCCCCCTCGGGCGCGCCGCACACCTCGCAGCAGCCGCACGCATCGCGGACGCGGCCGCCTTCGCAATGTCCCGGCGGCGGCAGGCAGCGCGCGGGCTCGCAGCGCTCCGGGCACCCGGCGGCGGCACCGGCCCGGGACGGCTGCGCCTGGGCGGGCGCCGCGAGGAGCAGCAGCAGCAGCGGGAGGCACGAGGAGCGCGGGGGCTGCATGGCGGCTCCGGCGGCGGCGGGCTGGGCGAGGACCCGAGAGCTGCGCCGGGGAGAGCGCGGGAGGGACTAGGGGGAGCGGGTGCGAGTGCGCGCGGCCGCGCGGCCCAGCCCATTGGCCTCGCGGCGGTGACGAGCCGCCTTGGGGACGGGCACGGCGGCTGGGGGGGGTGGGGGGGGCTGGTGCCGGGGGGGGGGGTTGGGCCGGCCGGATGGCGGGCGGGCGGCTGGAGAGGGGACAGCCCGCGGCGGGGGCAGGGCGGGCGCGCCCGGGCACGGCGCGGCTGGTGGGGCGCGGGCGGGGCGGCGCGGCGCGCGGGTCCGCCCTCTCGCGGGGCCCGGTCTCCCGGTCTACGCGCCCCTGCTCTCCGCCCTTCGCGGGCTCTCTCACGCCCCTTGCGAGCCAAAAACTAAAAGACTCTGCGAAGGGGAACCTGCAGCGGCCCCGCGCGTGCGGGCCCGAGAAAATTCCCCAAGTTGCCTAGCTGGGGACCCGCCCCAGCAGCGGGAGGGGCCGCTGCCCGGACCCCGGGCGGCGGTGGCACCGCTGGCTCCCGTCACGCGCTCCAGAGGAGGGGGACGGGCACCTCTCTGGCGTTGACCCCCGTGTCCGGCACGCGCGACCGTGAATGTGGTCCCCGTGCCGCCGTACAAAGAGGTGGCGCCCGCGGGACTGGCGGAAAGCCAACACCCAGACCCACGGTTACATGACAAAAGCAAAGAGCAGAAGTAATTAGAATATAATCATTCGTGTCAGATTCCTTTAAAAAGTTGTTGTGGGTGGGATGCGTGCTTGTACACGCACAGAATAGCTCCGGAGCGAGACGCCAGGAGCTGGTGACGCGCGGGGGACGGAGGGGGGAGGGTGGGAGTCCTGGGTGAGAGAGGGGCTTTGTACCGCCTGAATTTTTCACCACGTATGATTATCCGAAAACGTTGTTATTAAATAAAAGAGTTCATCTTTGATCTTCCACTTGAGAGTCTTCGGTGCATCCTTTGGGACAGATAACAAGTCAAAGGCATCACCTGGAGGGGCAGGGGCGACTCCGGAGGTGGGTCTCCGTGCCCTGGTGGCGCCGGGCCCGCGGACGGCGGGCGGAGGCCTCCAGGCCAAGGCTGAGAGGATGGACAAAGCTTACGCCTGAGGACCCAGGAGGAGACGGGTTCACACACGCCCTGCCCAGGCAGAGACGCCCAAGGGCGGGTGGGCTGGGAATGCCGACCTTGGGGTGGAGTGGGTGTGGGAGGGTGCGCGGAAGGCTTAGGGATTTTGCACTATTTTTTTTTTTTTTTTGTATTTGGATAGTTCCCTTGTGCACACGATATTTTTCCAATAAAAATAGTTTTAAAAAGTAAACTCCAAATATTTATAACCACCCTTGCCCAAAGCACCTCCCAAATGTGAGCCATGCTAGCGTCCAGAGTCCAGAAGGGTGCCTGGGACCAAGAGTTGGGAAACAGGAGGTTCAGCAGGGGGGAGTTCCAGAAAGACGTTGGGGTTTCCTGAAGCCAGAACCTCGTCCTTGTGGAAAGGGAGACCTTGACCCAGAATTCAGTCAGCCCTGGATACTGGAGAGGGCATAGCTCCGCTGACTGAGGGTGCTGAGTGCCTGGCGAGCTGTGATTACCCCAAAAGGGCGGATGCCTCTGGGTGAGGGAAGTAATTAACAAAGTTGACCTGCCAATAACGAGTCTCTCTACTGCAGTCCAGTGGGCGGATAAAATAAGCCGGGCCTGTGGTAGCGAATAAATTGGTGAAAACTTTTTGTCCAGTACTCTTATTTTACAGATGAGAAAACTGAGGGCCCAAAAGGATAAGTGACTCCACCAGGGTCACACTACAAGTTAAGAGTGATGCAGCCAGGACCCCATCCTCCACCCTCCAGCCAAGCTGCGGGAGTAAAATAGCAGATTAAAAATAAAACTGCATGCTGGGTGCACCTCCTGGCTTTTTTCCCTAACAGAGGACAAGCCCCTGATGGTTTCACCGAGTCCGCCTCACGCCCTCCCCCTCACTCCATTCTCCACCCCGTCTCCTCACCACACACATTTTACTCCCCCAGTGCTGAAAACCTTGCATTTTCTGGTACACACCTTCTCCTGTCTAAAGCCTTTATGCTTTGCTCATGCTCTTGCTCCTCCTGAAATGCCCTTCCTCCTCTCCAGGGTGAGTTAGTGTGACCTAGTGAAACTGCCAGGAGCCATGTCATCTGATGGGCTTGGGAGTCAAAAATCCTGCTTCTGGCCCTTCATTCTGTGACTTTTGATAAGTTGTTTAAGAACCTCGGGCACGTTCACCAGGAACATGGTGGTGACTGCGCATCTAGTGACTGAAAAGGGTGTTTGTGGCCACAAAACCACTCCGGTGATGGTTCACAACCCGGAAGGGATGTTCACAATGGCAATGATCAGGAAATGCAAGCCATGGAGGCCGGGTGGTTCTTCTGCCAGGAAAGGAAACTGGCACCACCCCGCCACTGGACCCCCATGCTGGTGGTGGCATCAAGGAGTCAGCAGAGGGAGGAAGGGAAGACTGACAAGCAGAATTCACAGTGCCCAAGGTTTTAGAAAGACCATGATCACGTCACATCATCTCCCAGGCTTGACTGCAGCTCACCCCCCCTGCTCTTACGTTAACACCAGCTCATCGGAGGGCCCCCCACCCTCGCCCCCCAAGACCTTCGACTCAGAGATGGAGAACTTTAAGTCCCACCGGAAAGATTAGGGAGATCCTGAACGGTCCGCTCAGGAGGGTGTTGTGTGTGTGCCGGCCTGTGTCCACGTGAGGGCCTCCGTGGAAGGACACAGAATAATTCAATTGAAACCTGGCATCAAGAGCCCACCATTGATTGTTCGTTCTTTAATCGTCACATTTCCATTTCTAGAAGTAATGCTTCGGGTCTGAAAAGGCTACTCTTCCTTTCCTTTCTTCCCCCTCTATTGCCGTTTATAAAGACAGTTTCTTACGAGATGCATATTTCTGATACATCATGAAAACTCATTTCTCACCAGGTCTTGGCACAGATTCCTAGAGAAGATTTTTCCAGAGAAAAGGGGGTAGTTCCGAAACCACAAGGGTGAGCTCCCTGCTGTTTTCTCTGCAGCCCAAATTTGCAGCATTTAAACTTTAAGTTTGGACAAAGTCAAGCCTATTCGTGAATGATAAACAAGAAAACAGCACGGCTGACAAAGCCTCTGTTAGAAAATGAGGTTTCTGAGCTGGCGCAGAGTAACCGTGTCTTTGCTGCCCCCAAAGAGAAAGATCTCCCACTCGGGGCCTCTATCCCCCCAAAAGCAAGAAGGACCCAGAATGGCTGGGGACTCACATTGCCTTTCCTAATCCACAGGACTTAAAACCTAAGGAGCTAGAGTAATAATTTTGACACTTCCTACAATCTTATAATTGCCCTACTCAGTAAGGTTCAGGGGCTGACAATCTCAGAAAAAGGAAGTCCAGACTTCTTAACCTGACATCCAGAATGCTCCATGATGTCACCCAAACTGCCCTTCAAGCCAGATTGTCCTCTGCTTCCAGGGTGGCAGACATCCATCCCCCCAGTTGCCCCTCGCGCCCATTCCCACCCTCTCCATAATAACAGAACCTTGGGTGGGGACAGGCTGCCCCAGTAAAAGGTGACTTCTGAGCCAGTTTCGATTCCCTTCCCTCGGAGAATCAGGCCCACTCCTATTAACTCCCGTCAGAAAGTCATGACCTTGTTTGACAAAAGGCACACCCTGCTCCTGCGTCTCTGAAGACAGTCCCGTGTCAGTTCAGCTTGGTTTAGTTCGAGAGAAACTGCTCGAGCCTCTGCCGTATGCTGGACCCTCTGCTAGACACTGAGATACGGCATTAAGTAACAGAGCCCCTGCCCCCGAGGAGCTCAAAGTCTAGAAATTTTCTGCAACGATGGAAATGGTCTCTGCCTGTCCAAGATGGAAGCCACTACGTGTAACTAACCACTGAGCATTAGAAATGCGGCCAGGGCAGCTCAGAAACTGAATTTTTATTTGTGTTTCATTTTAGTTCAATTAAGTGTAACCACACGAGTGCACCTCGTTAGCTGCGTGAAACGAGTGCCTATCACAATGGAGAGAGGGATAAGCATACGAGCGTAGGGTGACCAGAAGGAGCTCTGTCCCAAGACGGGGCAGCTGGGACTCTAAGGGTGCCAACTGAGCTGCATCTTGAGGGATGGGCACCAGCGGACAAGAGCGGGTGGCACGCAGGTGGGGGTCGACCTTATGACTCCACTCAGTTGGGGAACCTTCCAGCTGTCCAGTGTGGTTGGTGGCAGGAGAGGGGTCCCCGTGGGCAGCAGAGGCAGCTGGAGGGGAGCGCCGGGTTGTATAGGGCTCCCGCTGTCTTCCTGAGGAATCTGGGCTTTACCCTGGTGCTGACACAGAGCCCCACTGGGCTTTAGAAGGAGATGTGTTTGGGTCGAATCACCTTGCTGCAGGGTGGATTCAGCAACAGACATTTTTAAACAGAGCTACATTATTAGATTTTAGGTTTAGAAGCACTTTGAGTTAAACTGAAGATGCAGCTAATGTAACCTAATAGGATAAGAAGTGAAGAGATTCCAATAGCTTGGTAACAGATTATTCGTTCATTTCCACATGACCTCTTCGATGCAATCCCCTCATCCAAAAATACTGCAAATGGCGAGGATGCTTGAAATGTTTTGCGGAACTTCAGAGACACTTTGGAAATATTAGCATTTCTAATATCAAATCACAAAATGTTCATGTCCCTTAATTAAAGGAGGACCCGTGGGAACGCATCCTGGCCTGGCTCCCATTTCATGTTTCCTGTCAAGCCTTCAAGATCTACAATTCAGATCTTTCATTAATTCAGACTAATCTGTCCCCTAAATCAATTGCAGAAAGCCAACGGTCTGTGTTTGCATTAATCGGTTCTTTCCAACATATTTGCTCTAGAAAATTAAAAGTGCATGCCACATGACCAAATTTTTCCACTCTCCTTGACCGACTTGATCAGACAGACACAAGTTCAAATAGAACCACAGGCAGCCACCAAAGTGTGATGAATGACAGCCTGTCAATTTTCTGTTACTCGGGAGCAGCCTAAAAAGCTGACCAAGGCCATGTATAGAACATGCTGCCTTTTAGGCAGGAACATTTGAGTTCGAATCAAAGAAATTATGAGCCAGGATTTTAAACGTGCTTGTAAAAAGAAATTTTAAAAAACGGAGAAGGGTGTTCAAGCTTTGAGTTATTTCATCATCCAGTTATACAGGCACTAAAAAACACACAAAAGGCCCAAGTTCTATAAGTATGAAAAAGCATTTACCGAGTTTATTTATCAGGAGGATCTCGGAGGTGCTTGGAGGTCAACATTTTAAACCAACTTGACCTCGAAGGCCCAGATTCTTTCTCTACAAACTTGCACTGTTGTTTTACATATACATTGTTACCTATGCAGCCAAATGTTTATCTTTGTTTAATCCCTGTACTAATAGGACCATGAGAAATGTGAAAACTATGAAAATATAAAGACGGTGCCCCTTTCCTAGTGGCTACTCTAAAAGCCTTGGCCAGAAGTCGCTGAGGGCCGAGGTCTCTGCTTCCGTCCTTGTAACCCCAAACCCAACCCAGTAGCTGGAGGGGGCCGCCCAGGTGGCCTTTGGGTTTCCCCCACCCACCCACATTCTCCCACCCAGTGCATCTTCCTGTTTCCTTTGTCCGGTGCATCCTAGGTGCACTGGAAATATTTGTCGATATTCTTGACTTACCAGCTATAGAGAATATCTACCATGAATTCCTTGACCCAGAGAAGGGCTGCATTCACCCTGATTCTAGCTGTGAGGCCGGTGGTTCTCAAACCTGAGCGTGTCTCGGCACCTAGAGGGTGGCTGAAGCGCAGAAGGCTGAGAGCCACCCCGAGTTTCTGATTCAGTAGGTCTGGGGGGGGGCCTGAGGATTTGCATTTCTAGTAACTTTCAGATGATGTTGATGCCGTTGGCCTGGAAGACCCCACTTTGGGTAACAAAGACTCTGTGTTCCCCCTCCTATTCCTTGTCTGCCTCCCGTTCCTGCCCTGCTGGCACACCTGCATATACACGCGCTGGGTGCCATTATGGGGGCAGAAGCATGGCTTCATTTAGGGGACCAGATAACCAGCCTCAGAGGGGCTTCTGCAGAGAGACCCAGAGCAAGTCTTAACAGCGAGCAGAAGTTAGAGGCCAGCGGGAGGGAAAGGCAGAACAGAGACAGCCATTGTTCCCATTTACTGAATATGGAGGAACTCTGGCTTCACCTAGCGGTTTTAATCAGGAAAGGGATGTGGTCAGATTTGTGGGTTGGAAAGACCACCAGGATCAGGGCAAAAACTGGTCTGAGGGATGGGGGTGTGTCTGGAGGCAGGTTCTAGCAGGAGATGAGTCTGGATTTTCGCAGCTGGGATCATGGAGTACGACAACGAAACAGTTTGCCCCTCGGCCTATAACCGGCTCCTCTCCTTCCCACCCAGTATCAAGCGCAGACTCTCCAAGGGCAGACATGAAGGGCACGTGTCCCACTGAGCAGAACAGACTGACAGTCCCAGGCCCTCTGGAGGCGTGCCTCTCCCCTCCCCCTCCTCAGCTCTATTCGGTCCTGGAGAGAGACTGTCTCGGGCTAGGGCGCAGAGGCATGATACAATGACAAAGGTACTGTCCCCTCGCCAAGCCAATTGCCCATCTTGTTCAGCTCCAGGAGAGGCATCTTTTCCTTAGTCATACAAAGATGCCTCAGGGGTTGGGCACCCTGAAAACTCTGCCCTAAATGGCTGGTGACCTCGGGGAGGGCATTCTCCTTTCTATGGTCCTCCTCTACAGGAGGAGGTGACAGACCCCTGGTGTCCATTAGAATCCCCGTGGAGCTTTCTCAAAACACTGACCCCCTGGAATTTGGCAAACCTTGATTAAATTCAGTAAATAATAGTAGTGAGCCAGTGTTGATTTTCTGATTTTGATGATTGACTGTAGTTGCATAAGAGAAAGTTGGTTTTTATTTTTGTTTTTTAAAGAAAATACACACAGAAGCATTTAGAGGTAAAGGGCCTTCATGTCTGCAACTCACTCTTAAATCGTTCAGGGTTGGAGAATGAGCGAGTGTGGTTGACCTGTGGGGAAGCTGAGGTCAGGGTAAATGAGAGTTTTATACTATTTTTACAACTTTTCTCTAAACCGAAAATTATTTCAAAATAAAAAACTTTTTTGAAAATAAATACATTGAATCAAAAACTCTGGAGGCACCAGTAAGCACATGAAAAAGATGCTCAACATCATTAGTCATCAACAAATCAAATGCTCAGTGAGGTTTTGATTCACACCCCCTGGGACGCTTGTATAAAAAGTCAGGCGGGAGGATGGGGTGACTGGGGGATGGGCATTAAGGAGGGCATGTGATGGACTGAGCGCTGGGTGTTATATGCATCTGATGAATCACTAAACGCTACCTCTGGAACTAATAATACATGATATGTTAATTCATTGATTTTAAATCAAATAAAAAAATTTAAAAATCAGATGATAACGTGAGATGGCAAAAAAGTGTCGAGAAATGGGAACCCTCTTACCCTGCTGATGGGAATGGAAAACGGTGCAGCCGCTTTGAAAACCAGTCTGGCTGTTCCTCAGATCACCAAAGAGTCACCGTGTGGCCCAGCACGGGCACTCCCCGTGTACAACCCACGAGAAACAGAAGCGCGTGTCCACGCACAAACTTGCCCGCGAATGCTCACAGCAGCATTATTCGTAATAGCCGAAGGGTGGAAATCACCCAGATGTCCAGTCAATGTGCCATATCCCTGCGAAGGAATATTTCTCAGCCATAGAAAAGATCGAAATACTGATGCCCGGGACAAAATCGATGAACCTTGAAGACAGGACGCTAAATGGAAGAAGCCAGCCACAAAAGACCACATATTGTATGATTCCGTTCACATGAAACGCCCACCACAGGGAAATCCACAGAGACAGAACATAGGCTAGTGGTTGCTTAGGGCTGCAGAGAGGATGGTGGGATAGACAGGTAATTGCTAAAGGGGAGGGGATTCCTTTCGACGTGATTGGAATGTTTTAAAATTGTGGTGATGGTTGCACATCTCTGTACATACTAAAACCCACTGAATCGTACCCTTTTTTTTTTTAAAGATTTCAATTATTTATTTATTTGAGAGAGAGAGAATGAGAGATAGAGAGCACGAGAGGGAAGAGGGTCAGAGGGAGAAGCAGACTCCCCGCCGAGCAGGGAGCCCGATGTGGGACTCGATGTGGGACTCGATCCCGGGACTCCAGGATCATGGCCTGAGCCGAAGGCAGTCGCTTAACCAACTGAGCCACCCAGGCGCCCTGAATCATACCTTTTTAAACAGTGCACTGTCTGGGATTTGAATTGTACCTCAATAGAATGTTTTAAAAACGCTCTAGGGGGTGTGATGGAGCATCCCTGATGACGAGTTTTCAGAGTCCCCCGCCCCCCAGAGACTCCAGTGAGCAGTCAGGCTGAGAACCACAGACGGGTAATTTCTATGTGTTGACACCATGGGAATACCTGTCTAAACCATCCTGTTCTTCCACAGCCAGAGTATATCCAAAATTCCGTGGCTCTGGGAATTCTATTTGTCTACTCCACAGCCTGTATTAGAATCAGCCAGGCTGTGTTCAGATGGGCCACCCCACTGCCCTGCCCCCCACAGGCTGGGAGCCGTCTAGAACGGGGCGCCTGACCGGCCCATGGTGCCCGCCAGTGCCAGCCCCGTGGGGCTTAGGTTGTTGGGTTAGACCGATGCTTGCAACAGACGCCAGGTACAGCACTGAAGTCAGATATTTTATCTTGATTTTCATGTACTTTCTTCCCTTAAATTGATTCCTTTTTCTCCCCCACTTTGGTACCTCTGAATCCCCCTCACCCATTTCGCCCAAACTTGATTCTATTTTTGATGTGTCCTCCAGCCGTCAGCTGTCAGCAATTCTGGACGGCGTGGCACCCACAGAGCATTACCCCAGTGAATCATGGCCGAGGTACTTTTCCACTGGCGCCTCTCCATCCTTTCTTAAAGCCCTGTCACCTCGCATGGTAGAGACTTGTGTCCCTCTTTCCCAATGGACTCCACTTCTTGTAGGCAGTTTCTGGGTGCTCAAGCCTAGCCCCATGCCTGGCACCTGGTCATTCAGTGACTTCACTACTCCTTTAAGCACGAGTCACCACTTCAGAAATCGGGCCTGAAAGTTGCACAGGCCTTCCCCTCACAAAGACCTGCAGTTTGAGAGAGGGGAGGGAAAAATAACCCAGCCCCTCAACAGCAGGAAAACCAAGCCCAACCACTGTGATCATTCAAAGGGGATTCAGGAAATCCTCACTAATGGCCCAACTTCCCTAGTCTGAGATTCCAGAGGAAGCCCAGTAACGACCCCGGAGGATGCTAATACACTTAAGCAAGACATGCAGGATATAAAACTGTGCCTGTTCTTTGCTCCTGGTTGTTCAGAAACTGATGGCCAGACACAAACATGGGCAGAACAAAGCCTGAGGTTAATTCTGGGTGGCGGGGTGAAGGGTGACGGATGATATTTTCTGTACTAACCAGTAAGGCTGGGAGAGATAGACGATTAAAAGTGAAGAAAACGTAAGAAAGCCAAAGCCTTTTCCATCAGTGGGAGCCAGGCTCCTAGGCATGCCCTCCCTGCAGCAGGGGCTTCCCGTCTGAGGATCCCCCAACGCTGCACCATGCTCCTACCCATGGCCATTCCTGTCCTTCAGGCCCTTCAAACCCACCCTGTCCTGCTGCTGAGCTCAGCATCTACTCCCAATTCTTTGTAGACTCCACTCGTGACTGCCTTCTACATACCCGGTTGCATAGTTGAGTGTGCACCAAGTGCTTAGTACTGAATAAATCCAAAGAATTTATAGATTGTTCCAAATCTGTATTTTCTGTCATTTGAAAGCAAGGATGCTTTTCCATGCTTTTTAATCCACGAAGACATTCATACACCCTTTTGACATCTTCTGCAAAGCTCTGTCTGTCTCTGGACGTGGTTTATTCATTCTCTTCCTATTTCCCAGTTTCTGTGCCCACATTCCTAGTGGCCGGTGCCCTGCTCCCTGGCACAAGGAAATAGCTGTGTGAACGCTATATAGGTCAAGATGGTGTTCAGATATCACAATATAATTTTTAAATAATCAGGACAGTGGGATACTGGCATAAAGATAAACATATAGGTCCCTGGAACAGGTGGGAGCCCAAATCAGACTCAGACATCAAGCAGTAACCTAATTTCACAAAGGCATAATTGCAATTAAGTAGGGTCTTTTCAATCAATGGCGCTGAATTAATTAGCTATTCATATGGGGGCAAAATGAACATAGGTCCCATATCAAACATAAAAATTAATTCAAAGTGGATCATAGACCTAAATTTGAAAATTAAAAATAATGCAGAGTTCAGGAGAAAATTTCCAGATAGGGAAATATCTTTATGATCCTGGGGTAGGCAGAGATTTCATAAACAGGACACAGAAATCACTATTGAAAAAATTGATAAATATGACTTAATCAAAATAAAGAATTTCTGCTCATCAAAAATGAAAAATCATCAACTGGGAGAAGATACTTACAGCACCTGTCTCTAAACAAGGACTCATATTCAGAATATACAACTCAACAATAACAGCACAAATAGAAAAAAAATCTGAGCCAAAGACTTCATAAAAGAAGATCTACCAATGGCCAATGATGTCAGGAAAACACTGATTAAAACAATGACACATGCCCACAAGAATGGCTAAAATAAAAAAGTTTAACAATCCCAAGGCAGCCAGAATTCTAGGACCACCTCCAAACTTTCCCCTGCCTGGTATACACGCCTTGTAAAATCCCCTCCCCTCGAATGTGGGTAGGACTATGGATAGGATGCTGTGATTAGGTTGTATTAAATGCTGGAGACAGAGGGATTTTGCAGACGTAATTAAGGTCTCTAATCAGTAATTTAAGCAACCGCAAGTTCTACAGCCGCGTGAAAATGAATTTGGTCAACATGTGAGCTTAGAGGAAGACCACAAGCTGCCACGACCTCCCCATCCCCCCACCTCCTATCTATAAATCACCAGCACCAGGCACTAGGCACTGGGGCAGGAACTAGAATGTCAGCTCCCTGGGGACAGGGGCCTCTCTCACTGCTCTATCCTAGCCTCTCTTGCAGAGCCTGGCACATTGCAAGAGCTCAGCATATTTTAGATTAATTTACTGAGACATGGAGGGATTGGTTGTATGTGTCTAACTCAAGTGAAATACAGGATTTTTGAATTTTAATTTTTTGTATATCCTCCTCTGAATTAAAAAGACAATCCTTTCTTCTATAGGTATTTTGCAATTTTGCTGGTACCTCTATGGCGTAGATTCAAATATCCATTGCCCCCCCACAGGAGGATTATAGTAGGTTGAACCATATAAAATTGCTGTTTGGTCATTTTTGACTTAATAAAATGGCAATCTTACATGGTTCAACCTCATACTTCCCTGCCCTTTTGATGTCAGGCTTGACCATGTCATTTTCTCTGACCAGTGAAATGTGTGCTTTAATGGCATGTGTCACTTTAGTTTTAGGAGAGGTTACATGGCTGGCAAGCATAACTCTTCCCTCTTCTAAGACCACCATTTTCCAGATAGAGGTTGCCCCATTCACTTGTGCCTCAGGGTAAAAATGAAGAACAGAATTATAGGCAAGCCATGATGGACAGAGAGCATAACTGATCAATCAGCCTGTAGGGTTTACAAACCTCTGAGATTTTTGTTACTGCAGCAAAACCCGGTATATTCTGTCAGATAGTCTTTAGTCCGTCATGTAATAGAGGTAACTTCTGTGTGTCTACCTCACCTGTTTCTTACACTTCAGAGTTCCGCAAAATTTCTTGTCCCTAGGAAGCCCTTGGAAAATGATTGGATTTAATCAAGCACAGTATTTCTTCTGATGGGAAAAATGCTGGCTGAGCACACCAAAGACATTTTGTAACATTTATTAATGCCTGTTCTACCTTTAAGCCTAAGGACAAGAATCAGTCATGAGCCAAGCTCTATTATGTCAGCAAAAATCCCAGGACAATTAAGGCTTCTTTAAGGCTGAAATGAAACTGTTTTCAGAATTGGAATGAAATCCAGTTGTCAGCATGCATCTGCTAGCTCTTCTTCCCGGGGAACTCCCCCCCCCCCCCGTCACCCACCCCAGGACTCTAGGCAGCAGGATGAGATGCCTCCTATAACACTGACTCCAAACCCAAGGTAGGAGGAAGGTGGGAGCCAGGACTAGACCCTGGAATATAGCTATTGTTTTAAGAACAATGGAAAAGTATCAAAGGTTTTTACCCAATGAGTAAACAATCTGATGTTTTAAATGTTGTGAGACTAGATTGTAGAGAAACAGTATAAACAGGGATGGAATAGTAATTTTCTCAGGAATCATAAATTAGGGGTGCCTGGCTGGCTCAGTCAGTGGAATGTGTGACTCTTGATCTTGGGGTTGTGAGTTCGAGCCCCCATGCTGGGTATAGAGGTTACTTAAAATCGTTTTTAAAAATGCAATAAACATAAAAAAATAAAAATAAAGCAGTCATAAATTAATAATATTAACAAAATAAAAAACTTAAACCAGTATCTATGGAGAAAAAGCAGTATTTGTCAAAACAAACAAATAAAAATCACCTCTGAAAAAATTCTTGAGGCCAACAGATTTCACGGTTGAATTCCTTGAAACTTTAAGTGAACAGTTTTGTGTTCTTTAAACTGAGAGAGAACATGGGAAAAAAGATGAAAAACCAACCTCCCAATTCACTTTACAAAGCAGACACATGCCAATATTAAAACATAACAGAGAGCATTCCTTCTCCCCCCCCAAAAATATACAAGTCAATATTCTAAATGGGTACAGGTATGGAGCTACTGAACATAAGCAAATTGCAAATCAATCTGCGTTGTATTAAAGAGTGGGAGAAGAACGAAAGAATGCTATGTTATTCAGAATTGTATTAATATAATTTTTCATATCATCCCAAATCCCAAGAAGTATGTAATGAAATTCCATATCCATTCCTGACTATTTTTTGGTGAGCTAAAAAAAGAAGGAACTTCTTTAATATGATAAAGAATATCTCGGGGCACCTGGGTGGCTCAGTTGGTTAAGCCTCCAACTCTTGATTTCGGCTCCGTTCATGATCTCAGGGTCATGGGAGCCTCAGGATGCCTGCTTGAGATTCTCTCTCCTTCTCCCTCTGCCCCCCCCACTCGTGCTCTCTCTCTCTCTCTAAAAAATAGAATAGAATAAAATAAAATAAAATAAAATATAAAATAGACTATCTCAAGTCAACAGCCAGCATCATAAATAATAATAAAACACCAGAGACAATCCTATTACTATCTACACCAAAGCAAGGGTGCTAGAAGTTCAGGCCAATTCAATATTAACAACCAGTTCTCTGGGGGGAAAAAAAGTTTATTATAAATTTTATTGATATGAGAGATATGTAGCATAGGATTTACCAATACTAATAAAATATACAATACTCTTTACTGTGAATTCCATATAGACAACTGATTTTCACAGAATCCTTTCTTAATTATGGACCAGGGGTTAGCAAACTTGGCTTGCAGGCCAAATCAGTCCATCTCCTGTTTTTGTACAACCTGCAAACTCAACATGTTTTTTACATTTTTGAGTGGCTGAAAAAAAATCAAAAGAATCATATTTCACGACACAAGAAAATCATATGAAATTCAACTTGCGGTATCCACAAATAGAGTTATATTGGAATCAGCCCTACTCGTTTGTGTATTGTCCACGGCTGCTTTCCTTCTACAACGGCAGAATTAGTAGTTGTGACAGAAGCCTCCTGCCCGCAAAGCCGGAAACATCTACTATCTTGCCCTTTACGGGAAGAGGTGCCAACCCCTCGTCTAGACGATCAACACAAGAATAAATCAAGCCGTCATTTGTAGCATTTGCCAATTTCCAGGATAAACACTCCCACTGGGGCCAGCTACCAACGTGGCGTCGCTGAATTCAGAGCTGGGAGGAGCGCCACAGAACACGGCGCTGTGTCGTGTTTCGGCCTTCCAGGCAGAGTACATACACATAACCTCAGGAGCATAGGTAATGATAATGTGCAGTAAAGTAACTAGGACACAAGCAGTTGTATTTATTACCCTTCTGTCTAATGTAACTTACTTCATTGTGAATTTAGATAGTCTAATCTTACTAATGGCTGTGTGTGGGAACGACAGGTGTTGGCGAGGATGCGGAGAAAGGGGAACCCGCCTACACTGTTGATGGGAATGCAAGCTGGTGCAGCCACTCTGGAAAACAGTATGGAGGCTGAGGTTCCTCAAAGAGTTAAAAGTAGAGCTACCCTATGACCCAGCAATTGCAGTACTAAGATATTTACCCCAAAGGATATAAACGTAGTGATCCGAAGGGGCACCTGCACCTCAATGCTTATAGCAGCAATAGCCAAACTGTGGAAAGAGCCCAGATGTCCAATCAAAAGATGAATACATAAAGAAGAGGTGGTATATATATATATATATATATATATATATATATATATACAATGGAATACTACTCGGCCTCCAAAAGAATGAAATCTTGCCCTTTGCAATGACATGAATGGAACTAGAGGGTATGATGCTAAGCAAAATAAGTCAGAGAAAGACAATTATCATATGGTTTCACTCATATGTGGAATTTAAGAAACAAAACAGACGAACACAGGGGAAGAGAGGAAAAACGAAAATAAGATGAAAACAGAGAGGGAGGCAAACCATAAGGGACTCTTAACTATAGGAAACAAACTGAGGGTGGCTGGAGGGGAGGTGGAGTAACTGGGTGATGGGCATTAAGGAGGGCACTTGAAGTAATGAGCACTGAGTGTTGTATGCAACTGATGAATCACTAAATTCTGCCTCTGACACTAAAAATAAAAGATGTCTGTGTGTAACAGCAAGCTTGCAAAATTCCCCCAAGTTCAGCAATTGACTTACAAACCAGTCCCAGGACCACCACCTATTTGGAGGGACCAATGGTATGGCAGAGCTGTCAGCCCCCTAGCCTGTGCCCACACCAGATTCCACAGAAACGGGAAGAATGCCCTTGTCTGTGCCCACCCTTCCTCCCTGGTCCTTCATGTCCCTCCCAGCTCCAAAATGCAGGTTTTGTCCACAGCCTTCGCTGTATTCAGAGCACCCACCCACACTTCCTCTGGCTTCATGCACACAGCCTCCTCCCCGCAAATCTTCCTCCCCCAAATGCAAACGCTACCAGGAGGATCCCTAGTTAGGAGAATCACCTGTCCGCAGAGCCACCAAATACAGCCAGACTCCAAGGGTTTCATCCGGCTTTTACAGGAACAAGCACACTGACAACATTATAAATTCAGTGTAATTACCATTTTTAAAAAGTGGGATTTTTTGGGAACTCAAAAATAAGGATTCGAGGGTTCAGAAACAGAACAGAAAACCATGCCCTTGCTATTAAAATGTATTATAAACTACGAATACTAATATGGTATGATACTGGCAGAGAAATATTCGTAGCATAGAAAGCTCAGAAATGGACTCCAATGTGAACAATACTGCCTGAGTGCTAAAGCCTGAGGGTTCGGGTCCCCCCTCAAATTAATGTGTTGAACCTAACCTCCAAGGTGATGGTACCAGGAGGGGGAGCCTTTGGGAGGTGATAGATCAAATCAGTGGGAAGAAATCGATTTTTTAAACTAATAGCACAGAGAAACTGCTGAACTTGCACATCAGGGTCGGGTGGCGGAGCATAGTAGATTTTTACTTGTTACTATTTGCCAAATTTAATTCCAGTTGTAATTGACTTATAGGAGTAAAAAGTTACAATAAATGTACTGGGGGATATTATAAGTATACATATTAGTATTTGTGTGGAAAATTACTTTCTAAGCATGACAACAAAGGCAAAATCCATAAAGAAAAAAAGACACCCATAAACAGAAACATCTAAATGAGACAAGTGATAAACAAGGATAACACTTAAATACAGAAGACGAGTAGAGGACAAAGATTAATAGTTCGTACACATACAGTTCTTAGAAACAAGAAAAATTCAAGCAGCAATAAGAAACATAGATAAGGACAAACACGGACAGTCCACAAAAAAGGACAAATAGAAATGGCCAATTAACATTAAAAAAACCTGGACTTCGTAGTTTTTAAAGCATAAATTGAAATCACAACAAGATCCTCCTTTCCAATCTGGCTGCCAGAAATGACGGAATCCAGCAGCGTCCAGGACAGGAGGAAACAGGCGGTCTCACACACTAGCTGCGGGAGCAGAAATGACACATGTCCTTCCTAGAAGACTGGCAGGACCGTGGTGTGAAATACCCATGCCTGGGAGACCTGCGACGCCGAGTGTTGGGAGGCACCACCCCTCGAGGCAAAGACCCAGCTTGCAGCGTTGTTAGAATGGCAAAAAGTTGGAAATAATCAAAAGGTCCAGTAAAGGAATGGGTAGAGAGTGTTCCATTGGGATACACAATACTAAAGGTTTAAACCTCTAGACATAATGGTGTTGATCCATATTCACTGGTACAGAAAAGCTTGTATCACATGGTCCCAAACATGTAAATAAACACATGTAAATAAACACGAAGGCACGTCCAGAACAAAATGAGGTATGGGAATGTCAGGTGCTTTTTACGTTATTTTGTCTGGGCTGTGTCAAATTAAATGTAAAACGGAACGTGCATGGGTGTAAAGGGGCCTGCGTCCCTCCAGCAGCTGCAAGCCGCTGCCCAAGCCTCCGTGCGCATGACGGCCTTTCCCTGAGCGGCCCTTCCTAGTGGCGGGTCTGAATCCCGCTTCCTGTCTCATGGACGGCTCTCTTGGGCCAATCGAATCAACCAAGAGCTAGATTTGGGCTGTTTCCACTTTCGAACCTCTTCCAAATTTTGAAGTCATTGGTTTTTAAAAGGACTCCAGGGGAGAGAGAAAAGCTCTTTCGCGAGACCAGAGTTTGCGTGCAGAAGCTTCCATTGAATTCTAGCTCCAATTAACTGAGTTGGATGTTGGCATGGGGAGGGAGAGGGAATCGGGTATTTTGGGGTCATCACGGCTTATGTTGTGGGAAAGCTGAGAAAGCAATTCCAGCGCCTCAAGGAGAAAGTTTCATCTTAGCGAGAACTTAAGGATGGATGGAATTACAAAGCAAAGATGACCAGGACAGCGACCTTCTGTAAAGGGCAGCGAGAATTATGGCAGAGAGGTGGGGAAACCAGCAAACAAAGAATGGTTCAGTTGAACTGGAACGTGGGGTATACAAGAAGCCCTGTGTGAGAAGGTGGGAGGGCTGTGAGATTAAACTGTTAAGAAATTAACAGTTTAAATACTGTTCATACGAGTGTTTTGCAAACGGAGAACTCAGACTTGTTTTCCAGGGATCACAGGTGCTTTATGAGAAATTTTACATTTCACACTTGAATTTTAACTTAATTAAAAGAAAAAAACTCATAAGGGGGCGCTCAGGTGGCTCAGTTGGTTAAGTGTGGGGCTCGACTTTGGCTCAGGTCAAGATCTCAGGGGTGTTCAGATCGAGCCCCATGTCCGGCTCCACGCTGGGCATGGGGACTTTGCTTACGATTCTCTCTCTCCTTCTGCCCTCCCTCCACACTCATGCACTTTCTCTCTCTCAAATAAATCAATCTTAAAAAAAAAAAAAGGCTCATAAAATTGATACAGACGACCTGAATATGACTTTATTTTGGTGTCCATGTTTGTTTGTAATCACTGTGGTGCCAGGTCAAACACAGCGCCCTTTGCGATACAAACGAAGTCTTCACAGTTGTTCGTACATTTTGAGTTGAAGACAAAGTGAGCTCTTGCACTATATACTTTGCTCAACTCCATGCAAATACATTTGGAAACTTAGAATGTGTAATTGTCGAGGAATATAATTTCTCAGAACTGATTCTAGATAAGACAGAAAACCCGGGCACACCCATTTTCATAGAGGAAATGGGGAAGTTGTCAGATACACCCTCCCAAAAGAGGTTCAGAGGGGAGCCCAGGGAAAGCACCAACTCTGCAGAGCGACAATCCTGTCTTTTTCAGCCAGGCCAGAGCACAGGAGGACAACACGAGCGGGAACACGAATCACGACAATGAATGTGATGTATGTCCAAGTCACAAAGGAACACGTATCACTGGGACCAACGGCCCCTATTTGGAAACAGTGGGTAAGATTCCACAGGGGTAGATTCTCACATGATGAAGGTACCACGGCCAGGCAAAATTGGGCTTTGATGTGGCAACTTTCTAAATCATGGAAAGTTCCTCACATTTCCCATCCACTCCCTCCTCTGCGCCCCCCCACACACCCCCATACACATGCGGAAGAAAACCAGTGTGGCCGATACAAGGATCACAGTTTGGGAGGGAGAAAGAGGTAACAACATTTAGGAGAATATTTACATTTTAGCACCAGTTTGGGCCCTTCAAATCCCAAATCAACATCTGCAAATGTACTGTCATGTCACATCGTTTTTACTCATAAGTACCTTCTTCTCTTCTGGGACCTTTTGGAGGCCCCTCCAGCACAATGCTTCTGTCACCCACTGCGTCACTCACTGGCCACGTCGGTCTCTGCACGTGTGGATTTCCATGCTGCTGTGGTCTTCCACACGTGACTTTATTACATACCGCACTTTATTTTTCTCTCCACGGATTCCTTGTGGACATCAGCATGTTCTTAGGTCTCCTGGGCAGTGCATATCATACGCTGGAGACACCGAGTTCACCCCAGATCTTACGTTACAAGGTCAAAAGCTTCCCACCCTACAGGTGATTAGAACCAGTCCCTCCAACTATTTCCAATGCAAGAATTTGGCATCCTGAAACGATTTTATTTTACAGTCCTTATTCTGGTAATCTTATTAAATTTATACAATGTCTAATGTCTGGGCTTAAAATCTCTCAGGGAGGTTATGATCAGGATACTTACATACTATTCTCAAGTGTTAAATTTAAATCAATATATAAAGAAATTATTATTTTAAAATTTCTATCATTTGAAATACTATGGTTCTGAAAAATGTTAAAAATAGATTGAATGAAAATTAAACTCATTTAATAACCAGGAGATAGGACAATACAAACAAAGAATAGTTTTTGAGACTTCTACCAAGGCAGTTAATACCATAATAGTTGAGAGTCCAAACTTTGATATCAAAATAGTTGTGGTCTTTCTTTTTTTAAAAGATTTTATTTATTTGACAGAAAGAGAGAGAGAGCGCAAGCGCACACAAGCAGGGGGAGTGGCAGGCTTCCTGCAAGGAGCAGGGAGCCCGACTCGAGGCTCATCCCAGGACTCCGGGAGCCACCCAGGGGTCCCAAAAGAATTGGATCTTAAACCTAATATTACTAAGTTTATTTCCAAACCTGTAAAATGAGATGCAGGTGTGGCTATAAAGGAGGTCCTTGTGATGATGCAATTGTTTTGTATCTTGACTGTATTTGTGTCAATATCCTGATGATAATATTTTACTGCAGATTTTCAGTATATTATCACTGGGAAAAGCTAAATAAAGGATATACAAGAACTTTTACAACTACATGTGAATCTGTAATTCTCTCCAAATAGTTTAAAGAAGTCATTTGCAAATGTTGACTTAAATTTTGTATTAATTTCAAAACTATCCTATGCAATTACATATCTCCCTAATTTCTATGATGAGGTGAAATAAAGTGAACTAGACTACAAATTACTTTAAATTTAGCAATGACATGACCAGAAGGTGGCACTGTTACATCACTGAACCATAGGAAGGCACTACTCGCTTTAAAATGTCCGGAAAATAGAATACTAATTTTATCAATCAAAATTGTAAATGCTAACACCAATTCAGTAATATTTTCAGTAAGTCCTATGTGAGGTTTGAAAAAATATAATTTTCATAAATCATTAAAAAATAAAAATATACAAATAATTTTGGGTATGGGTAACACAGATAAGGTTGCAAATGGAAAATACAAACCCATCTAAGTGTATTTTCATCAGGTCTGATGTAGACTGTCAAACCCGTAGAAAGACAAGGAAAATTCTTACCAAATCTGGTATTAAGCTGTTATGTCACTGCACTTTTTAGTACAAGTATATCCTGCCTCACCTACTGTTACGTTTTGATAAAGGTACAAGAGCCACTCAAAGAAAATTCCCGAAATGCAGCTAGAAGGAAAAAAAAAAAAAAAAGCTGAGAAAGGGGTCTCTTTTTTTGTGAAAGCAACAAAGTTTGGAACGTTCTCATTTTGGGTTTTTAAAAAATAAAAACATTTAAAATACTTTTCAGGGAAAGAAAATTAAGTTTCACCAGTTAATAAAGATTGCTAAGATAGCCTTTATCCAATTCCATCATTATTAGATGCTGGCTATATAGCAGACATGGACTCTGTTACCTTCAGTGGGTCTGAAAAAGAACAGCCTCTAACACTGATAAGCACATGTCAACGGCCCATCTGGGAATGAAAATGCCCTCTGCACCCAGCCTTGCTCATGCCATGTCCAGTCTAACCAATAACCAAGCACGGCAAAAGCAGCCTGGACAAATCAAAGTATGGTCTGAAGCCAACATATGTCATAGTGCTTTTGAGGACATGTTTTTCTTTTGTTTTAGTGAAGCAAAATAAGCAAGCCCTTTTTTCCAAAACCAATCATCTTTCCTTGTGCAATTTTGTATCAAACTATGCCTTTCAAAGGTTACCAATTAGTCTGTCCTTAAATATATAAACTCCAGTCAACTACCCGTATTTTGTACTAGTTCTATTACTTGTTCACACCAGAGCAGAACCAAGCCAAATGAGAAGTTAGAATTTTGAGTTTATTCTCAAGTCATTACAGTGTTCAACCAATTTGACATTATAAAGATAACAGACGTAAAAGTAAACATTGGGAAGCACACGTACATTCCCATTCTGAAAGAAGACATATTATATATACAGGGGGAAAAATGCAGCAAATATTAAGGTATTCAAAGTAAATTTTTGACAATTCAGATGTGACATATTTACAAGAAAAGTATAAGTTTTAAAATAATTAAATAATTTTCATAGAATTATAAAAGTATTGAGATAAATATTAGGAGACCCTGATAATCACAAGAACATTTTCCTATGCTACTGAATACAAGGGTAGTTCTATAAAAAGTCCCAAAATAGAGCTAGTATTTTGCCACTATGAAATATATCAAATTACCAATACCAAAATATGCTAAAATGAACATGCAAATGTAGAAGCTGTACCAAAGAAAAAAGCATGAGGCTCCTGAATATTGCAAACTGTCTATACAAGATTTCTTAGGTGCATTCATGAAAAAGTAACTTTCAAAAGAGCCATTATAATGGATATATCAGCAGAAAACGTGGTATCTACTTCAAACCCTTCCATTCTACCATTTTCCAAAGTAGCTGCAAAAAAGAAAAAAAACTGAAATATAGCTTTTCAAAGTTATTAGCTTATGAATAAAAAAATTGAGTGGTGCACTTTATGCATTTGGATTTTTAAACTGATTCCATGATAATTCCACTATAACAGATAGTAACCTCTGGACCCCACCACTGCAGAGGAAATCTCTCCCACTTCTCTCTCAAACAAGACGTCATCTTAGAAAACACAAAGGAGAAACAGTGACACATATGAACTCAAAACAAAACAGTACAGTAAGATGGCAAAATATCGTAAAAATAGCAGCATGTGAAATTCAAGACTATTTTCTTAAAGCAAATGTTTAAAACTCAACCATTAAAAATGGTACTTCAAACTGATCTATTACGCAACACTTGAAACTAAGGGTTTTTAGAACGGTGCTGACATTTACGATATCCCCATGATTAAATGTATACTCAAATTTGTGTTTTACAACGTCTACATTACACAGGTAGGAGAATAAAAGCATTCTGGCATCTTGACCACGAGAAGCTATCTTATTTAGCACATTAAACTATGCTACTGAAAATTAATTTTATCCCAATGTTCAAAACCGATCATGTAGGACTTTTGAGAACATTAGTCCGACAATATTCTCCAACAAGATGAGAAGACACAGGTGCTTGAATAGAGGTTAATCAGTGACAAAAAGGGGAGGCTGCAATCATACGGCTAAGGGCAGTATGTCTTTACATATAAACTTGGGGTCTTTCATTGATCCAAATATAGAAATATGAACTATTTATAAAACCTCGATATGAAAATCAGATCTCCCAGAAACTTCATACCAAATCATTTTCACTGTTTCATGCTGCAAGTCCTAAGTTTTTTCAAATCCACATCCAAGACACAGTTGTGTGAGTTCTAATTTCCACCCCGTGCAGCCTACAACCCTAACAGGTCCAGTGATATCCTCTATGCAACACCTGCCACTCACCTTGAGATCCAGAGCATCAAAGATGGTTATCATTTCCAAATTGTCCACATCATAGTATAAATTTTACAGCACCACAGACATCATGATTTTAGATATCTTAGTCAAACAATATCTCATTCAATAATATTAACCAGTAAGAATATGTAAATACCAAACCTCTAATAGGAACTCTAAGTAGCATTTTAAAAACAACCAAAATAATTAATAAGCATTTTTAATGTTCTAAGTTGTTAAACATTTAAATTGTCAGATTCACTAGGGATAAATACCACACACATTTTCATCACCCAAAAGAGAGCACACAGAGCTTCAGACAGTTTGATACTGAAACACTTCGGTTTTTTTCTTGCGTTCTTTTGTCTTTTTTGTGTGTTTTGCTTTTTTTTAAAGACATTACATTTAGTTTGGCCACTCCCTGGATTCTTGGTTTACCAGCTTATAAAGAGTACATCAAAGAGGCAGTATAATATATGTATTAAAAACCGTTTCATCCCCTACCATCTTTGGCTAGAAGGGCTGAGGAGGCAGGTGAGGCTCCACGCGCTTCCGTCTCACACATCGCTGACCGGAAGGCTCGCGTCATCCAAGTCCACTGGGTCACACTCTTTCTCCTGAGGGCCATTTTTACTTTGAGGTTTTAGCAGAGCTTGTTCAGTCACTTTGGAAGCGGGTTCTCTTGGAGAGACAGTCTGGACCTTGAAGTTCCCTGGCTTGACCTTGGCAAGAGATTCGTAAAATCCTCGCTTCTCCATGGTAAAGCTTGAGACCAAAGAGTTGCTGTGAGAGGCTGTGGAATGTGAGGCGGCGGCTGCTGCACTGGCAGAGCGGAGCGCGGGTTTGGGTTCGGAAGGCCAGCTGGAATGCTCCTGCAAAGAGGAGTGCTGGTCAGACGCGGTCAAACACGAACGACAAAGTTAGTAACTCAGTGTGAGACTTTCTTCTCTGAAAAACAAACAACACGCACACGCGCACACGCACACCCACACGCGCGCAGAGCAGAAGCATGAGCCATGCAGCATACATGTGCAAGTTCTTTCCCAAAGCAATGCATTTTTAGGAGTGAGGTTAAAGCCATGACAGTCAACAACCATTTCCACTAAGAAACCAGTTCTGTCACCAAAGCTTTGCCACTTGAAGACTCAGTCAGCCTCCCCTGGAATGCAGTGCTCCCACTGCAACCGAACTGTGTTTGAAAGGGGGCCCACTGGCTCTGCCATTCTATTTAATAAAGAGAATCTTCTCAATCAACATAGGAATCCTCCCACATATTGTAGGAAGATAAAAAAATAAAAATGCAGACTATAAAAAGGAAAGGCCATATTTCTTTAATAAGTGGAACTCACTGTTTTTCAAACCTACGATTTTGTCTGGCAGTCTGACAAACTTCGTTTCTCATCCCTGAATTTCGCTGCAACCAATAATAGCACAGTCTTTTCACTGTTCCTTTCATTGCATTTATTTAGTTTGGAATATGTCATACACTCATATGGTTAAAGATTTTAAAGGTAGCAAAGGGTACGTATTTAATCATTTATTAAAACTGTGGTGAAATAACTATCAGCTGTGAATCTTAATTTCAATTTGCTTCTAAATAAAGATATCCTTAATATGACCATTCCAAATGCACTGCCATACAGTTCCTGTCCTGCTGCGCTGACGTATGATACTGGTGGCTTTGAAAACAAAGTAGCTACAAACTGACAAAACACTACAGATTCCCAGGAGCTGGCTACATTTCACCTGAGATTTAAAATGCCATGCAATCTACAGTAATGTAGGGTTTATCCAATGTATATGCATGCATGAGTCTGCATATATTATTAGAACAAGGGTGCAGTTAAGTGGTGTAGTATAAAAAATTTCAAAATACATAAAATATAGAAGTTGAAACTTGTGGCAATTCAGTAAATTAATTTAGAAGACAGCTTAATGTGACTTTTTCAATTAGTAAGGTTCCAGTTTTTTTCATGATTTATCTTTTTCATTGTTGTTTAAATATACATATCCAACCGGATGACTGTAGTGAAATAGTTTGCGTTAGTGTTGACAGTCAGTTACGGTAACTGCAAAAGGCAGTCTGGTTAACTCAACTTTCTATGATCAGTTGTAAGTAGTGAGTGAGTCCGGGCCCTCTAGTAAGAAGGCACGTTTGCGTGAGAGCCCACATACGTGCTGCATTCACCAGTTCTTGATGTATACCTCTGTATACAAGGATTCGACAGCCTTCTGGCCTGCCGCATCTGGAACACAGTGCAAAGCTAAGATTAGAGTTAACCTATACTGGGGAGAGGGAGGAAAAGAGAAAGTTCTGCTGACAGTTACAGCTAGAGAGTCCACTTTGCCCCCACCACAAAGCACAAAACACAAGTGCCCTTCTCCAATTTTTCCTCTTCCCAACAGACACTGTTTTTGCAGAGAGTCTCATACTTAGCTGCTGAAAAGGTCACATAAAACACAGTTACAAAATTAATACCTATGAAAGTGACTTCTAAGATATTCCAAAAAGGATATAAGGAGAGTAATTTAAGAAGTGAGAAACATGGATTTGTATTTACTTATCTTAGTTATCACTACCAGGAAACTATGAAAAGACAGAATTATACCAGAAAAATACTAAAAGTGCAGAATATCTGGCATTAACAACAAATCTGTAGAAGGTAATAAAGGCTTTCACGCTACATGTTAAACTACATTCTGCAGACAGAAGTGCTACATTTCCAGACACTTAATTTTTTTTTTCCTCGGGATGCCTGGGTGGCTCAGTTGGTTAAGCATCTACCTTTGGCTCAGGTCATGATCCCGGGGGTCCTGGGATCAAGTCCCACATCGGGTTCCTTGCTCAGTGGGGAGCTTGCTTCTCCCTATGCCTGCCGTACCGCCCCCGCTTGTGCTCTCTCTCTTTAACAAATAAATAAAATCTTTAAAAAAATTTTTTTTCTATTCCTCAGTATAATTTGTATTTTTGGATGAGAGACCAGTGACCAAGGTATTCTAAAGCCAAATCTTATTCCTATGATGTTCTTGAACATGATAAATTAAAAACATTTTTCTTGTTATTTCTGAAAATGTTTAACATTTCAATTTTATTATCATAGTACCACAAAGACAATTATGATAGTGAAAAACAGCGCATTTTTAAATCACCCTACAAGAAAATGAAAATGAGAACATGCAATGGAAAATAGTGGCTGAGAACAGGAAATCGTATTAAATCAAAGTCCAGCTGCTCAAGGTCTTAGGGCACTAGTAAGTCAAAAAATCCTTAATTGAAATTAGAGGGAGTAAAGAGGAAACTGAGGCTTTCAGCAAACTCTGTAATGCTACAACCTCAGGTGCTTTACAGGATTAGGCCACTTCCCATACTAAGAATCTGTCCAGTTGTAACAAATCTAGACCTAGTGACAAGTAAGAACTCCTAAAACAAAGCAAGGAAACGTTCATTCTTTAGTTGCCCTGCTTGTGCATTTAAGACAATACAATGCACAGAAAGTTACGTATACATAACACTACAAGGAAGCATTAAATTAGAAATGCATTATTTTTTTGCAAGTCCAATTGGTACGAAAGTCAACATGCAAATAAATCTCAATACAGAGAGAAACCAGAAGGATTAGGGGGAGAGGAAAGAAAAGAACTCGACAGGATGGGGGGGCCCTAGGGAGTATCACCCCAGAGAACAGGAAACATACAGAAGATGCTGATCGGCCAGGCCCCCGCTGTGCTACAATGGCACCAGAGACCGCTTTAATCCAACTGTGCATCTCCTCAGGACTATCAGCCTAAGGGAGAGAAAGGACTCATTCAGTCAGTTTGTCCTCAAAATCAGCTCCTATGTCTACAGATTCAGTGTATTCATTTTGGTAAATTACAGGGTCAACAACAAAATCATTCCAAGGCAATGGTTTCCAGAAAATTTTAGAAATCACTTTTTTAAAGCCAGGTTTTGCAGGTAAGTTATTACAGAGACAAAAGTTGGAGACCTGATAATTTAAGACCAGACACACCAAAAAGTGTCAATATCAATACTTATGGAGAGAAAATGAGAGGGAGAAGTCAAAGTCAAACCTCACTTTGCTCTATCTACTGCTATATTGTCTGAATCTATTACAAGAGTATTTATGTAATTGTGTAGTTAAAAAACATTTTGACATCATTTTATATATTATTTTTCTAGAAATCTTTTCTAGTACCAACTAAATACGGAAAGAAATACTGGTAGTCATATTCCAAAGTATCATTATTCCTTGATAGGACCTTGCCTTCCAATGTGAATTTAAAACTTTACTATGACTTTAAATCCAATTAAACAGGACCTAAGAGGGGTGTAGAGATAGTGCCCCTTACTTGTGTTCAAAGATTTTAAGTTACGTCATGTTCTTTCGAACCAATGATTATAACAAGGACTTTTAAAGGAAAAACTCAAAGCAGGCAAAGGTAAAGCACAAATCTAGAAATAAATTTGGCAAAAAAGGGGGTTTAAAAAGGTTTATGCTCTGATAGTTATTCCTGATCTAGAAACTTAACCTAAAGAAGAAATCCAGGCAAACTTAAGCACAAAAATATTCACCACATTGTTTATCATAGTAAATGTACAAAAACTATGTGAATGATCAGTTACAGAGGAGCAGAGAAACAGTTTAACTGCGGAGCATTCATACAATAGAGTATGGTGCAGTTGTAAAAGTTTTTACAGAATTTTTAATGATGTGGGAAAAAAAGACTATAATATATTCAACAGAATATATCACTGTGTACTTCATATGACCCCACTTGTTATAAAAATATATGCCTTTAAAAAGGCACTAAAATAAGAATGGTTTCCTGAATGTGGGATTTAGTATGTTTTATACCCTTTTCTTCCTATTTTTCTATATTTTCCAAATTTTATGCAATAATCATATGCAACTTTCATAAAACAAAAACGTTCTTAAAAAAAAAAACCTTTCACTCTAATTTGCTGTGTAAGTAAAAAGTGTATTTTAAACTTAAATACATGATGCCTATCTACCACCAGTGTGATCTACTGTCTATTTTTATTATGGGTATTTTAGACCCCGTTTCTAAAATTACCAAAAATGATACAATCAAAATTCTAAAATATGTGCAAAAATAATCCAAATTGAAAGTTAGCATCTAAGTTAAAACAGCATTTCCCTTCCCACAAATTACTACTTAATTCTATTCTGCCAATTCAGAACAAGGAGTACCCCTATTTGCTGAACATATGACCTACCAATAATTTTATATATAACATTTTTTAAAGTTGCGAATTACAGTTGTCATGTTTTTCTTTTCTTATTCACATAAGCAACAAGTTTATATTTATTTCACCTCTAAAATTATTAATCTCTTGGTAGGAGGATCTATAATCTCCAAAGAAGTATCTCACCTGCACATAGAAAGTTCGAGACGATGTTACAATTTCAAAGAGATTGTCCCTCATCATTATGTCACTGTCAACAAAAACAAACGTCCAATTGCACGTAAGTAGCAGTTGTTGGATAGTGTTTCTTTCACTTGTTTATCTAACACCAAATATATGTCAACAAGAAAATAAATAGAGATAAAATACTGGTGTAATCTAGCAAAACCAAATTAGCATATTTTTCAATTTATTCTTGTACTAAATTTTATATATTTCATATAGTTATATACATTTTAAAAAAGATTCATAAAAAGTTTAAAATTCAAAGTTTTCAACTGCTAATAAATCAGTCTGCTCAAAGAAACACTGGCACAGTTAACACATTTTCTTATGAAGCCCTATTCTGTAGCAACTTCCAAATACTAAAATTAATAATACATCAATCTGTCAATATGATAGAAGTTAATATTAAAATTTTTCCTTCCCATTAATAAGCTTAGGGATTGCTTCTTAAACTTTTAGTTTTCAAATGAAACAAAAAATATCTCAATACTTTAATCTGAGGATTTTGTAAGTTTGAGCATATCCCAACTATGAAGAGTTAAAAATAACACTAGAAATAACACAGAAAAATATCATCTGTACACATCAATCAAACTAAGGCACTTCTGAGTATCACTGAGTTGTGCCAGGCACTAAGAGAGCTGGTGCTTACCTCTGCTTACATTCCTGGACTTTATGAACCTCTTTAAGTGGTATTACACGGAGGGGTTCTTTTTCCTGGCAAAAAAGCAACAGATACATGAGGTATATTCTTAAAATCCTTTTTAAGATTTAGTTGTCTTACTTGGAGATCTGTATGAAAACTGTGCTTCTCTCTTGAAGCACATCTAAAACCTAAATCTACCTTCCTGAACCATCCAACATCAGAATAGCTCAGATACTAGACCAGAGTAGCAAATACTCAGCTTCTTTGAATTACATTTCTCATTTAAAGAATATCACTTTTATATGAATACATTATTTTAACAAGCACAGTTTATTGAACATTTACTAAGTGCCAGGGCATCTTGCTAGTTTTTAAACATATTACTTCATGTAAACTTTCCACAACCCCACAATGTATGCACTACTATTCACCTGAGGAAACTAAGCCTCACACATTAAGTACCTCATTTAAAATTACAAACTAGATACAAGACACAACTAGTTCCTAATATCATATTTATACTATGCATTCCATGAGATACTATATGCCGTATTTCACTGAATATCACACCATAAGATTAAGACATACCATTATTTGATGCAGCACTAAGAAAAAACTAAACCATGCCAGACACTTTAAAAAAAAAATCACAGATCTTTAAGTTTTACAAAATAGTTCATTCTAAAATAATTTTAGGGTGCCTGGGTGGCTCAGTCATTAGCGTCTGCCTTCGGCTCAGGTCATGATTTCCTCTAAAGGGGGGCGGGAGGAGATTGTAAGAAGAATTAAGTCTGTAAAAGGGTCCTGGGATCGAGCCCCGCATCGGGCTCCCTGCTCAGTGGGAAGCCTGCTTCTCCCTCTCCCACTCCCCCTGCTTGTGTTCCTGCTCTCACTCTCTGTCAAATAAATAAATAAAATCTTAGAAAAAAAATTAAAATAATTTTAGACTATAAGAGGCTTACAAAAATAGTATAAAGAATTTCTGTATACATTGTACCCTGTTTTCCAAGATGTTAAAATTTTACGTTTGCTACACCATTCTGTTTGTGTTCATATATGCGACAATGGTGTGTGTGTATATACCTTTCCTGAAATGTCCGAAGGCAAGTCATAGACAGGATGCACTTTACTACTAAATACTTTAGTGCGTACTTCCTAAAACAAGAGCGTTCTCTTATATAACCCCGGTACAATTACGAGAACCAGAAACTCCATGCTGCTGCAATACTGTTATCTAATCTACAGACCATCTTCAGAGCTCATTAACTGCCCAGCAGTATCCTTGACAGAAACAGGAAAACTATGGCTTTTCTGCTCCAGGGTTCAATTTGAATCAGACCTTGTACTTAGCGGTCATGTCTCTTCGTGTCCTTGATCGTGGAAGAGTTCTGCTGTCTTTTTTTCTCTTTCACAACCTTTAGAGTTTTCCAGAGTCCAGGCCAGTTATTTTGTATGTCACTTGATTTGGGCTTGTCTGACGTTAACCATGCTTGGATTCAAGCTGTACAGTTTTGGTGGGAAACCACAGATAAGCTTATTCTTCTCATCCCATCATTCTCAGGTAGTTCATGAGAGTGGTGTGTCCCATTATGAGGCCGTTAACCCTCGTGTCTTACTGTCATGTTCACCAGTAACTAGAAAGTTACCCTCTTCTCCTTTGTCGTTATTATCTTGTGGGAAGATACTTGGAGCCTATGGAATACCCAGTTTCCCTTCATTGTTTTGCCCATTAGTTTTATCAAACTTGGAGGATTCTTGCCTGAAACCACTACTGTAGTAGCTGCCGAATGATGATTTTATTTTCCCTAACCCCATCAATTCATCTACATATATTAGCTGGAATTTTGCTCTAAGGAAATGCTTTTCCTTCCATTTACTTCTTTGATTCTCTGGGTTGTAATCCATTACTATCATTGTTTAGTTAGGTGCTCAAACTGTATGAGTTTTGGGCACTGGGAGCCCCTGCAAGCTGGGTATGCGTCCTTTTGTCATGTCCCCATCATTCTCTGAGCCATTTCCTTATTTTGTGTCACAACTAGCTCTTCCGGGCTCAGCTCGTCCTATCCCTGCCCCACCTCTGGAATGTGCCATCTCTCCAAGGTTCCACATTCCTTTTGTTAGAGAATAGCATTTATACTTGTTTTGAGGGGAGAGGACAGCCCATCTCTTCACTCAACCATGGCTTTCTCATGATAGATGAGAAGTAGTACTTCTGTGAGGTTTTAACTTGTGCTTCTCTAATTACAAGTGATGCTGAATATCTTATATATGTTTAAAGGCCATTTAAATTTCTTTGTAAATGAACTGTCTATTCATGTCTTTTACTCCTTTTTCTACCAGATATTTTCCCCATTGGTTTTCTCTCTCTGTAAACTTTGAGCCAACCACAAACTTAGACAAAGGCTGAAAACACAGCACAAAGGCCTGACTTTCCCAAACCATTTCAGAGTGAGTAGCTGACCTGGCCCCCACTGCCCTTCAATTTAGAGAGTATTTCCCACAAAGACATCCTCTTATCACAAGACGACCATTGAAATCAGGGGAGTGTCCCCCAAATGTCCTTTACTAAAACAAAAGAATTCAGCTCAGAATCACAGACTGCATTTAACTCATCATATCTTTCTGGACTCCCACAGACTTGACTCTACTGAAGGCTCCAGGGCAGTTACTCTGGAGAACCTCCCTGATGTGGGTATGTCTGATCCTCCCTGAAGATTAGATTCAGGTTAGGCATCTTTGGCAGGAACATCACAGAAATGGGGCAACAACTTTCTCAAGCTACCCTGTCAGGTGGTAAATAATTTCAATTCATCTCACCACTGCTAAAGTCCACTCCAATCATCTGATCACCTGATTAGAGTGGTGTCTGACAGCAGTAATTCTATCACTGTAAAGCTGCTATTTCCCTTTTTGTACTTAAGGTGTATTTTGTAGATAGGGACTCTGAAGCTTTGTGATCTCTGGTTCCTCATCATCCATACGTATGTACACTTATGCATTCACTCATTTATATCTATGTGGGTTCATGGATTCCTACTTTATTCAAAGGGCAATAATCTGTTACCATCATTACTTTTTTTGATACTCAAAATGCCCCCAATATGGTAAGGTGGAATGTTTTCAAGTTGGATTCTGGGTCCTTCTGACATGTCCCTAGCATTCTATGAGCACTTGTTTTCAAGACATCCCAGGCTTAGGTTCTGATCATTTCTCCTGTCTCAAGCTTTGGAATCTTGCCATTTCTCCACGAGCCTAGGTTTCTTTCAGTGGAAAATGGTGGGTTTTTTTTTTTCAGTTGCACAGAGGTACAAAGTATATTAGATGCATATATATGTAAGCACATGAATACATTTTTAATTCTACATCTATCTGTATATGTTAAATGTTCACATCAATTCCAATCTAATATAAAAGTTTTCCCCTTTTCCATATTTATTATTCCCTTTTTTGACAGAAACTTGGCTTTTAATAGATTTCCTTATTTTATTAATAAGTACATATGTCAACATTCTCCCATCTCTGCCACCACCCTCTTCCCAGTGTGGATGTGCTCTTCTCCCTCTTCCATGTTGGGCTAACCCCCCAAGAGGATGGCCTCCTCATCCTTCTTGGGCTCTGACTGCCCACACCAGGCTACTGGGGCTCCTTCTGCCCCTGGCCCACCACATGAACACCTACATGGATCTGCCTCAGCTAGAAACTGTAGGTCTGAACTGTTTGGGACTGATGGGAGGAAAAGAGGGCAGAGAGTAAGGAAGGACCCGCTCAATTTTTAAGATTCTTTAGGGATATTAATGTTTTCTCTCTGATATATATTACAAATATTTTCTCCAGTTTTTCAGTTGTGCACTTAAATCCTTCACACCTACTAAAAAAGTTTTAACGCCTCATCTTTTAAAAATACATACTAAAATAATTACAGAGAAAATAGTATGTCTAGGATTTACTTCAAAATATGAAGGGAGAGTGGGTGGTGGTATCTAAGAAACAAAACTAGCCATGTGTTGATAATTATAAAATCTGTGTGAAGAATAGATAGGGGTTCAGAACACTATTTTTTGTTTAAACTTTTAGATGGTCAAAAGGTTTTATAAAGAGCCCCTATACACGCTAAGCATCAATTTTTATCATCTATCATTCTTGAGCCTATGTAGGTAAGTAAGCAAAATTAACTGGCTAAGATTTTTTAAAACTTCACATTCAGATTTCAGCTCTTCTGAATCAGTTTTTGACTCAGAGCCATCAATGTCTACGTTTCTCACTCCATACCATTCTCTGTGTCTTTAAGAGCACTGGGGATGCAGCATTTCTTAAGAACGCCCCACTGTATCCCTGAGATTTTCTTCAGAGCTGCCAGCACCCTCTCTGCAGGATCTGGTGCTGGTGTTTTGCAGACCTTACCCAAGGGGCTGTGCGCACGCGAGCAATGCCAACTGCCGCACAGCTGCTGCCCGACCACCCCCTCCCCGCAGCAACTCGAACACACCCCGAGATTTCAGAAACCTTAAATGTGGGGGAAATGCACACCTTAGTTACTGATTAAGGTAAATAATTATAAATATATTTACAGATTCCAGCCTTATCTGTGTTCATTATAAATGCTTAACACATTCCTGCGTATGCATGGCATCACTTCCCTCCCTCATCTGTTCAGTATTCTTTCATCTCAAATTTTATAGCATCATGGCTACATGCAGGTTTTCAAAATTTAGTAAATGTTTCCATAATAGTTCTTGTCTCGTTACCTCTTCCCAAGAGTACTGCCATTAATTAAAAACAATGAATCAACCTACTAACCACGTGTAGCCTTCTGAGACAAGTAACTACAATTTCCAGTTGAGGCTCTTACAATCTGATGTCTGAGCAAGGCTAAATACCCATGTTAAAATGGCTAGTCTTGCTATGCTAGGCCAATTTTCATTCATTCAAAAACACTTATTAATTATCTACCAAGTACCAGGTGCTGTGTTCATAAAAAGGGTATAAAAGAGATCTTTGCTCTCAAAAAGCTCACATAAGTAACTGGTAAAGACAAGTATGCATATAATTACAAAACACGGCAGGAGGTATTATGATAGACATGGGCATTGGGCACCTCGGTAAGGAGAAGGCACTTAATCTAGAGTCTGGAAAGCTTCCCAGAAGAACAGACACCTAAGATGAACCTCAAAATATTCCTTTCCTAGGGGAACCCTCCTACACTGTTGGTGGGAATGCAAGCTGGTGCAACCACTCTGGAAAACAGTATGGAGGTTCCCCAAACAGTTGAAATTAGAGCTACCGTTCGATCCAGCAATTGCACTACTGGGTATTTACCACAAAGATACAAATGTAGGGACCCGAAGGGGTACGTGTACCCCAATGTTTATAGCAGCAATGTCCACAATAGCCAAACTGTGGAAAGAGCCAAGATGCCCATCGACAGATGAATGGATAAAGAAGATGTGGTATATATACACAATGGAATATTATGCAGCCATCAAAAGGAATGAGATCTTGCCATTTGCAACAACGTGGATGGAACTGGAGGGTGTTATGCTGAGTGAAATAAGTCCATCAGAGAAAGACATGTATCACATGACCTCACTGATATGAGGAATTCTTAATCTCAGGAAACAAACTGAGTGTTACTGGAGTGGTTGGGGGTGGGAGGGATGGGGTGGCTGGGTGATAGACATTGGGGAGGGTATGTGCTACGGTGAGCGCTGTGAATTGTGCAAGACTGTTGAATCACAGATCTGTACTTCTGAAACAAATAACGCAACATATTTTAAGAAAAAAGAAAAAGAAGAAGATAACAGGAGAGGAAGAAAAGGGGAGTATGTCAGAGGGGGAGACGAACCATGAGAGATGATGGACTCTGAAAAACAAACTGAGGGTTCTAGAGGGGAGGGGGGTAGGGGGATTGGTTAGCCTGGTGATGGGTATTGAGGAGGGCACGTTCTGCATGGAGCACTGGGTGTTATGAACAAACAATGAATCATGGAACACTGCATCAAAAACTAATGATGTAATATATGGTGATTAACATAACAATAAAAAATTAAAAAAATATATTCCTTTCTATTTTCTCTAGTACTCTCCTGTCCAATACAGTACCACTAGCTATGTGTATTTAAATTAAAAACATATTAAAAACAACCAGTATTAATTTTAGAATTAAATAAAGTCAGGCTCCTCTGTCACGGTAGTCGTCTTTTAAGCATTTATCAGCCACATGTAGCCAGTAAACCTGGCCAATGTGGATACAGACCATTTCCATCAGTGTAGAAAGTTCTACCGGATAGTGCTGTTTTAGTGCCTTCATTCAAATAAAGTATATGATCCCCATTCAAAGGTCCCATAAAACAGGAAGAGCCAGGATAGAAATGTAAGGTTTAAAAAAGCATCCAAATTATCGAACAATCTGTTGCAGAACTCAGGCGTGAGAAGAATATTTTAAATAAGGATGTTATTCAAACAAGTAAAAGAGAGAATCTCAATCTTTGGTTCTACCTTCAGATAGGATAAAAAGGTCTTATATGAGGAAACTTAAAAAGTCAATCTGAAACAGGAAAAAAAATATCAAGAGCGAGCAGAGAAAAAAAAGTAGAAATACAGAGTTAAAATGTTGACTTTTACAGACTTAACTCTTCTTACAATCTCCTCCCGCCCCCCTTTAGAGGAAATCTGTAGACTAAGGAGTTCCAATATTTTTAATTCTTTCAAGGTGAAATGGCTCTGAAGATACGATCTTTTTATTTAAGATGTATTTACAAAATTACCATTAAAACATCACAACCAAATAAACTGAACTGTATGTACCTCTCAAAACCAGAATTATTTTAAAAATAGAAAACAGGACAAGAAACTACACACACACACACACACACACACTCTCTTAAAATCACCACAGTGTTAACACTCTTCTCAAACATTTTAAGGCAACATTTATGACAGAGCAACATACCAGTTCAGATTTGAAGTAGCCAATTGTGTTTTCATCCAATTGAAAATATCTTCTCTTCCAGTTTTTCATCTACCAGAGAAGAACACAGACATAAGACTTCTGTTTCTAAGAATGTCAAATGCTAACAACCGCTTAATTATTCTGATATGAGCCCACAATCAGAAATGTCAAGCACTGAAAAACCTTACTACCCTCCCTTGATGAGGAGATACATGAAACTTCATCTCTTTTGCTACTCAGGCCTTGAACTCCTAAGTCAACTTTGGTGGCTGGCTTTCAGCTTGTATCCTGTAATTTATAATATGGTTTCATATTTTTAATACTCTAAAAGTAAAAAAAAAAAAAGAAGCAGTTCCCCATCCCCAACACCACAAAGTAAATGCCATCAAGAGTTCAAGAGCAAGCACAGGAAATGTTATTAAACCACATTAAGTTCTGTAAGATCTGTAAAACGAAAGAATCTTTCTTCAGGTACTTTATACTTGGTAGTAAAGCGTCAAATATTTAGTAAGGTGAACCTACTTTGTACAAATACTTTTTGTCCCTGAAATAGTTTTCGTGAAAGCACTCCAGTATCTCTAAGGTTGTTATTTGGACTTGGGAGTAAAACAAAAAGAAAGAAATGTCTCCCTAAAAGCCCTAATTAACACAAGTGAGTCACTGCCTGATGAGACTTCTGACTTTACCCGTAGGCCTGCTACCATGAGACTCTCAGCCTTCCCCTTCATTTCCCTCAGCTTAAAGGTTAAAAGGCAAGAACTTTTCCATGGCTGACCTAAGCTAATGAGTTGCCAGAAAGCGATGTGAAGTCAAAGAGAACTGCCAGTAGAGTCTGAAGTATTTCTTTACTCAGAGAATTTTTTTTTTAATTTTCAAACTTTAAAGTTTATTTTCTCATGAAATTCTAACGATTTGGCTCACATACAGAGTGACAAACTTTGGAAAAGTACTTTGGAACCTCAGAAATACTGGTGAATTTACTTGCTCTTCCTACAATGTCCCACCATGGGTCTGGTTGGATGAGAGGATCTGGCTAACCCTTTAACAGCTCTTCCTAAGGACCAGGTGCTGTGCTAATACTATCTTAATTTACATCTTTCAAAAAAAAAAAAAAAAACTCCAGATGGTAGGTTTTATAACCTAATTTTCCTAAAAAGAAACTGAGAGACTGAGAGGTTAAATAAGCTCAAGGTCACAGAGAATTCAACTGAGGTCAGCCCAACACCAAATGGAGTGAGCCTTCCCCGACCCCACACCCCTGCCCCCTCTTTTCCTGACAACTCCCTGCCAGCTAGAGCTCTCTTTCTCTGACCCACTCCCAAGGGAGGAAAAATCAATAGGAAAGCCTTCCGGGATAAACTGTTAGGAAAGCTCATGTAAAGTTAAAGGTCAGTGGTAATAAGCATTAGCTTATCCAGCCACTCACAGAACAATAAAATAACAGCACTGAGTTATGAACACAGAGTCACCCCTATTCTACCTCCTGACTCCTCAGCACACTGGTCTCTCATTTTGGGTCTTTCAAAAAACAAAGCCAATGACTGGAATGTTGAGAGTGCTAGCAGGGATGCATCCGTCATTATCACAGTACGTACCCTGTTACAGTACTCACCACTGCTCCTTGCTTTACACAATATCCAGCTTTGATGACTGCACTGTCTGGGGGTGCTTTAGGAGTAAAGTAGGGGAGATGGCTTTGTGACCGTTTCAAATTATTTCTGTCAATACTTTCACCACATTCATTTACTTCTTCTTTCTAAAATGAAGCAAATAAAGAAATTCTTTTCCTGCTTGTTTAGCTTCAAAGCACAGTTGTACTTCCTGTGTTATTCTAATAAAAAAAATCTTAGTTCAGTTAGGAACACAAATTTTGAAGAGTTTCCTAAATAATTTGAGATACTTAATCATAACACTCACATCAATGATAAAACCATAGATTTCCATTTCTCTTGTTCTGCCCCCAGTTTTTGGGGGGGTAGAGGGCGAAGGGGGTGAACTTTTGATTTTGAAATAATTATATATTCACTAATACAGAAAGTTGTAAAAAAAAAAAAATGTACAGAAGGTCCTATGTACCCTTCAACCAGTTCCCCCAACAGGGAAACTGTAACTACACTACATTATCAAAACTGACATTGGAACATCCCACAAGCCTTATCCAGATTTCACCAGTTTTACACGCACTCATTTGTCTCTGTGTCTGGATCATTCTATGCAATTCTGTCACATACAGCTTTGTGTAAAACCACCACCACAACAACATACAGAAGCGTTCATCATTATAAGGCTCCCTTGGGCCACTCTTTAGAGTCCCTATGCCCAAACCCCTGGAAACCCCTAATTTGTTCTCCATCTTGATTATTCTGATATTCAGGCGATGCAATATAAATGGATCCTATAGTACGTGACCTTAGGAGATCAGCATCATTCTCGGGAGGCTCATCCAGGCGGCTCCCTGTATCACTAGTCTGTTCCTTCCACCTGCTGAGTAGCACTCATGGTCTGGACATACCATGGGCTGTTTAACCCTTTGCCTATTAAAGGGCATTTGAGTTGTTCCCCATTTTGGACCATTAGGAATAAAGGTGCTATGAACATTCGTGTACAGATTTATGTAAGCTAAGTCTCCATTTCTCTGAGAGCAATGCCTAGGAGTATATATGCTGGATTGTATAATAATCACAAGTTTAATTTAATAAAAAACTGCCATATTGTTTTTCAGAGTGGCCATACTTGTACATTCCCACCAGCAATGTACGAGTGATGCAGTTTCTCTTCATCCTTGTCAGCAGTCAGCATTTGTGTTATTATCTGAGTCATTCTGAGAGGTGTGCGGTAATATCTCACTGCAGTCTTAATTTGCATTTCCCTACTTACTAATGACAGTGAGCAGCCTTTCTAGAGCCTCTCTGCCACATGTGTATCTTTTATCTTTTGGTGAAATCTCTGTTCATGAATTCTGCCCATTTCCTAATTGGATTATTTTTTCACTGCTGAGTTTTGATAGTTCCTTATATGTTCTAGATACAAGTGCCTTGTTGAAATGTGGTTTGCAAATATTTCCTCTTAGTGTGTAGCTTCTCCTTTCATCCTCTTAACATTTTCAATTTTGATGAGGTCCAATTTATCAATTTTTCCTTTTATGGACTATGGTTTTGATGTCAAGTCTAAAAACTCTTTGCCAGCAGATTTTCTCCTTGCTCTTAGAATCTAAAAGTTCTGCAAGGTTTGCTTTTTTTGTTTTGTTTTTTTACCTGCCAAATCCAGTGCTTTTAAAAAAATGTAACTACACTCATGTTTTCATGGTCCCCAAAGCACTGGCTTCTGATTATTTATAACATGCAACATATTATAATCTAGAATCCCACAAATCAACCAAACATGTATTTTGAAGAACTCCTAAATTTCAAGAGAAAAACTAATACTCAAGTTTTATCTTGAGGAATTTTCAACCTGTTATACATTTAGACAGGTCAACAGCATGAATTATGTACTTAAATTCTGTAATCCCAGCACTAACTGCTACTAACCCAATAGTAACTGAATAAATTAATCAAGCAAATGAGATTTGTCATTTTCTTGATAATATAGCAATTAAATGTTTTTATAATGAGTAAATACCTCTTTATAAATTTAAAAAGCTACATTACAAAATGACAAAGTAAAAAAAATTCTTTGGGATCTTTTTAGTATGGCAGCTGCTATGGAATCTTAGAACCTACTGAATAATCTACACCAAAATTAAAACACAACGAAATCTTAATTCTGTATAAAATTAAAACAGCCAGAGATACAAACTACTATCTTAATACAACTACAGACAAGTTGTCTTACTGCTTATATCAGCACAAGACGTAAGACAGGTGAGAGCAGCTTAGTCTAGTTCTAACTTAACCAGAAGTCTTACAGGTTAAATCATTACTTTTTTATAAAGTATACACACACACACACACACACACACACTACTAGCTTATATTTTTATCCAACTCTGGTGAAAAACGTACACACACACACACACACACACACACACACACACTACTAGCTTATATTTTTATCCAACTCTGGTGAAAAACGTAAGCTCCCACTAGAGCGTGGATTTTTTTTTCATTAATATACCCTTCATTTAGAATCCAGAAAGCACTAATTAGTTAATTAATGTGTTAAGATTCTCCACTATCACCCTTCTCTGACAGAAGACCTGAAAAATATGGTGCATAAAACGATTTAAAAGATTAATAAAGTGCCAAAGTCCTCTCAGTCCAAACAGTCACACAGACAAGGAAAGTGCCCAACACTGGCAACAGGAATCCATTACCTCAAGACCCACAGTTTCTCAATAGCTGGTAATTCAATTTGCATTACAAACTAATTTACTCAATAGCAACACGAGAAATTTAAGCTTAGTCAAAAGTTTTAATTTCATTCAAAATTTTTTTATAAATTTATATTTTTCGTAACACCCAAATAAGATATGACTTAGCAGATTAGCACTTTTGTGATAGAACGGAATCAAAACTCCAGTTCTCTGTGTGGCTCACCTAGGTGAGGTTGCAGAAAAACATGTTTAAAAAATTACACATAGTTGCATTCTTTGATTTGGCATTTTATTCTAGGACTTTATCCTTTAAAAAACTATTCTCCATGTCTCTAAAGTTTATGCTACAAGAATCTCATCACAGCATTTATGGATAATGGAAAATATATACCTATTGGTCTCTGTCCCGGTTCCAGGCACAAAGCTCCTAAGGCCCTTGTAAATTCCTAAATGATAAGCACTAGGGGCATCTCTTGTTCTAATTCAGTGACTCTGGGTGGGATCCTGGGTGCAGGCGGGTCACCAGAAAGACCAAGTCATGACTAGAAGCTTGGGACTTTCAGACCCACCTGCCATTCTCCAGAGAGAGGAGAGGGGCTGGAAACAGTTGATCATGCCTATATGATGAAGCCTCTATAAGAATCCAAAAGTACAGGGTTCAGAGAGCTTCTGGGTTGGTGAACACTTGGGAGGTGCTGGGAGAGTCCCAGAGAGGGCACAGAACCTTCACGCCCTTCTGGATGTTCATGTGCGTCCTTCATTATATCCTTTTATAACCAGTAAATAGCAAATAAACTGTTTTCTTCTGTTCTGGGAGCCACTCGAGAAATTAATCAAATCTGAGGATGAAGTCATGGGAACCTCCATAGAGCCCATCAGTCAGAAGCAGAGGTAACAACCTGGACTTTCAACTGGCATCTGAAAGGATGTAGGGGCAGTCTTGGAGGACTGAACCCTTAACCTGTGGGATCCAGCTGGGCTGTCAGAATTGACTTAAACTGTAGGACACCCAGCCAGTGTCGCAGAACCCCACACCTCTGACGTCAGCAGCATATGTGTGTGGTAGTGTGGGGGAGGAAGAGTGGGTTTTTCCTACTCATACTGTTTACAAAAGGAAAAGGAACTCTGTCCAACAACAGAGGACTTGTAAACTATGGTAAATTCATGGCAAAATGACTAGTCATTAAAAATGATGTAGATTAATTTTTAATGACTTGGAAAATGTTTAAGATATAAGTGAAAAAAGCTGTTTACAAAGTATCTCCATTTCTGGGGACAAAGTATAAAGAAGAAAGGCTCAGAGAAAACGTGAAAAGTGTTAAGTGTTGTGTATCTTTGATTTCCAAATGTTTCATAATAAACACACACTTTTGTGTGTGTGTTCTTATTTTGAAATAAGAAACTAATAGGAAGTTTTTAAAATTAATTAACTACTGTATTAATTCAGTAAAGATGTTCTATTTTATAACACAGAAATCATTACACAGTAGGTAAACCATCACGCAGTAGAATAACCAATGTATTACCTGAGTTGGGGTAATGATGGGCACGCCCCCAACAATGTCAGTTCTGTAAGACACTTGCTTCTTCCCACATTCACTCTGGCGACTTAGGTTATCAGAATGAGGCTGTGAGTCTGACTGCTTTGGTACCTAAAATAATACGTAAATGAATCATTTTGCAACCAGCATTATTTAGGAGACCCTCTTTTATCACAGAATATCCACCTAATCGTCTACTTATATATAACTGACAGACACAAAAATTACGTATAATGTCTGTGTACCCCTTTAAGTTCTCACACTCTTTCTGTTTCAGTGATACTTTACAATACAGCCACCATTTACTAAGTGTTTACTTGGGCAGGTACTACTTCATACCTTCTCCCACTTAATCCTCTGATCAACCCCATGCGTAGGGTGGTATCTCCACTCTTGTAATGAGAAAACAGAGGCTCAGGGGCATGAAGAAATGTAGATTTAGATCCTGACTGTACTGTGTTCTATTTAAGTTCGTGTAACTCTCTTCCACACTCAACCACTATACTATACTTCCTGTTTATTAGAGAATTTGACACTGGATTATAGCACTATGATGTTATCTCTCCCCATCCTCCATTGCTGCCCAGGATTCTGCAGCACCCCTGAGGACAGGGATCATGGCAAATCCATCTTTACTGGTGTCAGAACAGTCTACTACTGAAAACATAGTAAGTATTCAATAAATGTTGAAAGACTGACTCAGTGGATGAATCCAAAATCAGTAGGAAAAAAAGAATAAGATACTAAACATAAACTGGGAGTCAAAATGTTCAAAATAACTTAAAGCTTATTGGAAATTTTTAAAAGAAATTCCAATACTTGTATTAATGATAAATCACAAGTACCTCACTAAAGGGGAATCAAAGAATCAAAGGCATCATAAATGTTTCACATACATTTTAGCTTTTCTTATGTGGCCTAATCTGGAAACAAGGTACTTGGCGAAGCAATATTTCTATCAAGAGACTGTCTATCTTTGAATTATAGATTTTTTTGGCTATGAATAAAATGTAATAAAATATGCTCGGCACTGATATGATGTTGAGCATGATAGTTAATCTCTCTCCACTGATTTAAAGGGCATCTGAAGATCTTACAGTGTTTCAGAAACATTATGACAACTACTGCCAATAAGCACCATAGTTGTGATGTAAAAACATTTAAAATTAAATAACCTGCCTGCCCTACAGTTAATCCCTGTAACAGGGCACTGGCACAGCTCCAGGGGACACTATTCACATTGCAGTCAAAGACCCAAACCATTTATTAATATGATGGCAAAGCAGTGTGGTTTCTCAAGCTTTAACATTCATGAAGTACCAGCTAGGAAATTTATTAAAACCTTGATTCCCAGGCTGCACACCCAGAAATTCTGACTCGGTCAAGCCACGGTGGTGTGGACAAGGCTGCACTTTCAGCAGGAACTCCAGAGGCTTCTGAGGTGGGTGCTTCATAAACCAGCCTGAGAAACACTGCTGCCAGGCCTGTGCTCTCCCACCAGGTCTGGGGAAAAGCAGGTGGACAGTGGTGTCTGCAGACAAGGTTTTACGAAATATTGGACAAACATGCTCTATATGTGTCTAAGCTGATCTTAATCCACATAATTTATGGATATATACAACTTGTCTCTTGGGTGACTTCCACAACTCCTCTCTCCCCCCTACGTCTCCCTCCTGGAGATGCTTCCCCACAAGACTTTCTCCCCAGGCCTAAGGCCATACTTACACAAGGTAGGTCACTGGCAGGAACAAAAGTGAGGGAAACAGGAAGAGAAATGAACCCTGCCAGGGAATGCCTCCAGGAGTCTTCTAAGAGGCTGCACATTTTGGAGCTTTTTAAAGGCAACAGATATGGCTAGAATTTTACTCGACAAGATTCACATAATGACATGACAGTGAAGGGGCTACAAAGGATACTACACACCCAGAAACAATCTAAGGAAGCCTACTAATGTTCTGAATGAATAGCATCATGTATTTCAATTATGACAGACAAAATGGGGCCAAGTCATCCCATTAAGAACAGAACACAGCATTAGAAGAATTTTAAACCAGAGAGCTCAACTCACATTTCAACTGTATTAGGTGAAATGTGCTAGGAGGTGACCATACGAAGTTAGTCCTTCTTTTAAGAAGTTGAGTGTTTAGTTATATATATGGACATTTCCTAAGAAAAACCTTAAATACCAGCCTAAAAATACATTGAAGTTTATACTGATTTTTCTATTTTTCTTCCAGAAATGATGGTATGTTAAAAATCCTTCTCTATGCTGTTAAGCCCACTACTAATTTGTCCTGATAATAAAATAAAATGCTAAGTATGGCATAATTCCAATGCTAGAGCTCAATAATTAACTTAGAACTGTACTTTACAATAAAAATTAACTGTGTGGTGAGCACTGAGTAATATGTGCAACTTTTGAATCAATATGTTGTACACCTGAAACTAATATATTAAACATTTCATATCAATTAAAAAAATAAACTGTAAACATTCTCCCAAAACAAGAAAAATCTAAGCAAACTACCTACAAATAATACTCTTAAAAATTCTGAATATTAGTCTAAATTCAGCCATTAAAATAAACATAATCTCAGGACAAAAAAACAACAAAACCAGCCAACTATTGAATGAGAATCAGAAAAATGACCTGGCCAGGCAGACAGCAAGTGTCAAAGACACTGGACATGCTTGCGCTCACTGCCCCTGGCTTTGCCCCTCTCCCGGGCTTTCTGTCTGTACTGTAGCTCTTTCTGTGAGAAATCTGCATGTATTTTTAGGTGTTTGCTTGTGATCCTAACAGTAGAAAAAGAAAAGGTCGTCAGAGAATGACGAGATGAACAGGTCGGAGAAAAAGGACGGGGCTCACACACTAAAACCTAAAATGTTCAAGCATAAACTACTGAGTTCCCAGGAGCCTTCTGAGGGCTCTACCCATGACCTGCCAGCTGAAGAACACAGCCATAAAGGAGAAGGCCTGGCACCTGTGGCAGATTTACCATTTTCTTAGGACCAAAGTCCCATATTCAGCTGACTCTACTTGTCCCCACTGCCAATTAAAAAAAAAAAATTGTAGAATTTTGGCCACAATTTCAAAAACACTGATTTCTAGATTAAAATCTAATATTAATTTTTAAATTAAAATCTGTAGTGGGGATAAGGCACTATTTTTTAAAATAGTGGATTTCTGCTTAGGAATACACCATATACATCTTGGACATTCCTCAATCAATAAGGGACCAAAGACCACCCTATTTATACTGTTATTACTATAAATGAATAGTTAGTTGAAAGTATACATTAAAATGTGATTTTCCCAACTCTAGTCACTGATACTCCCTTCAGGGCTGGTTCCTCCACTACTGACTCGCTCTCTTTTCAAATAAGGGGGAAAAGTTTTTTAAATGGCAGCCACCAATAAACATTCACACAGATATTAGGAAAGTAAGGAAAGCCACAGACCAGGGTGTCAAAGGACAGTCCATTAAGATGACAGGTACTATAATTAGGAAGTAGCTTAATAATCACCACTCCCTTGCCACTACCCCCTAACCACCCCTATTCTGAAACCACATTCTTCCAAAACCTAATTAGGAATTTTTAAAAGTTTTAAGTTTATATAGCACATTGTACTCAGCAGACCACTAAACTACATAGTTGACCAAAATGTCATTTGGAGCGATTTCATAGAAACATAAACTACACATATACTAAAATGTAAACTTTAATTTTCCAAAGACATCTACATGTAAATCATTGGCAATTTCCATAGGAAAGCAAGACAAATTAGAGATTCCACACCCTAATACATTTACATGTGTATTTATGCATATGACATTAAAATTGGCAAGACTCTTTAAATAAAGATTATTTCTTTATTTGAGAGTGTGTGTGTGAGCAGAGGGAGGGGCAGAGGCAGAGAATCTCAGGCGACTCCCCACTGAGCCTGACACAGGGCTCGATCTCAGGACCCTGAGACCAAGACCTGAGCCAAAACCAAGAGTCAGATGCTTGACAGACTGAGCCACTCAGGCGCCCTCTGGCAAGACTTTTTAGAGAAAAAAATTAAATGTACCTTATGTAAGCATGCAAAATTCTCTCACTGCTATCCTATAAGTTAATTGTTTATTTAAGATGGATCTTTAGCAAATGCTATCAATTCTATATTCACTTTAATTCACTTTAATATCACTATATTCACTTTGTTGACTAGCTAAGGATTTCTATATCTTTTATGTATTCCTATCTTCTAAATGTGAATTACAAAAAACATGAATTATAAGAGCATGAATATCAACTGATTTAGCTTAAAAGCTATAAAAACTTCAACATGTAAAATAAAGCTGTAAAACCACAAAAGCGCATATTCAAAAGTCTTTATACTTTGGAACATTACCCAACCTGAGTTTCTCTTGCATTTGAATAAGTTTAACAGTTTCATCTGTAAAAGATGGTTTCACACCATTAATAAAGTATATACAGCAATTCAAGAAGCCTCCAAATGGCAAAAAGCCTGAGACTATTCACTACTTTTTCTCTTAAAGCACTAAGAAACCAGTGCTACTTACTATTTTAAATTGTAATAAATGAATCAATTCAGTAAAGTTACTAGATACTGGCTTTCTAAAGAAAATTTCACATTAAAAATATATAGATTGAGTTAAAAACAATTTTAAGACCTTTTAAAAATATGTCCTTGTGAATCAGCTCAAAAAATTGCTTTCCTGAAACTGCACAAACCTAAAATAACTTCTGCTTCACGTACAGATCAGAGGCACTGCGTGGGTGTTTTCTGTCATGTGGTAACAAGCTGTGCTGGTGCAAGACAAAAACTCTGACTTCACTCTGAGAACAGCTTTAGTTATATTAACTCTTTATTGTGTTGTGATATAAATATGGAATCATTCATTTCAGATGGAAACTATCAAGTAACTAACATATGCTAACTTTCAGAGCATATGTCTTTCCAGGGCTGAGTCGTTTAGGGTCAGTAAATAACTGCACTTTAGTAAAAACACACTTCAATTTACACAAACCTCACACAGGAACTCCTTCCAGATCCTCTTCTCTACAAGTGTGTAAGGAGGAAACGAGCAAGAAGTAGGATCACGGCACAGATCCTCTCTAACTTGCCTATCATCACGAGTAAATGTGCTCAGAAAAGTCTGGTTTTTGCTTTAGGAATAAAAAAGGAGGAAAGGGCTCTTTTTTTCGGGAAGCAGTAAGGCACTGCGCTTCAGGGTCGGGCTCCAGAGTCAAACGGGCTGGGTTTGGCTCACGGCTCCACCTCTTACCAGCTGTGAAACCAGTAAAAGTTACTCAGTCCTTCTAAGCTCACTTTTCCAGATAATTTGGGTAAAACCTGCAGGGCAAGGCCTGGCACACTGCAGATAATCAATACATATTTCTGTTCATCAGAAAACCAAAAGGAGAAATGCAGGTGGCAAGCAGGAAGCTGGGGCACAGAAAAGGCGTGCAAGGCCAGCCAGCCTGGAGTTCAAGGAGGAAGAGGGGGCCAGGCAGGTTTTAGAGCCTGATACAGACTCCCGGGACCATGTGTGGGCAGGACCCTCTGGCCGCCACAGCTCGACAGACCCACTCCATATCCCTGTGCCGATTCCCACGGGTTCACCCCCCCTTCCTGCTCCTCTCTTCAAACTCTACCCTATCCCACAGCAATCCCTGCCATGGCCTGGAAGACAGGAAGGCCGACGCCCAGTAGCTGGGTCAGTGGCAGGAAGCCCCTTATCCTACTCAGGAAGAAAAAACATCCTCAACATGCATTTTTACCCTAGAAACATTACTGTATGCAGTGATTAAAATCTACACTAATATATATCTTATTAGGTACATAATGGTTTCAAAAGGCATGTATGCATGGGTTGCTGATAGTCACCTTGTACAAGGAAATGTATTCACATCATAAACATCTGCCTTTTAAACAAACTTGGAATAGGCAACCCGCTGATAAACTGGAGACACTCAGCAGGTATATTTTCAAAATGTAAAGATTATTTCCAGACATTAAAAATTTAAAAAAAAATACAAATACTTACTGTAATTTTTATAGCTTTGTTCAACACATTTACCCATTCTACTAGGTCCTGCTGATCATTAGCTTGTAGGAAATATTTCCTCATCCCTGCATTCATAACTGTTGAGAGAAAACATAAACTACAACACATGAAATTTTGCACTTGTTACATCTAAATTTATGTTTGCAGCTACCTTCTGAAAAACCATGCTAGGTTCAATACTGTCACTCTCTCGGATTTGAAAAGATCATATGTAATAATGCTTTTATCACTCAATAACTTAGGTAAAACTCTTATTTTTAATGGCCGTGTTTTTCACGAAATGGAAATACCACAATATATTTAGCCAATCCCCTAATGATGGACATTTAGGCGATTTCCAATTTTTGAAATCATATAAATTATCCCAATGAAACATCATGTACATATATCTTTCCATACTTGGGTTACCAGTTCTATAGGATAAATTTCTTAATACAGATGTGTTGGGACAAAGGGAATTCACCTTTAAAACTTTTATAGATATTGGCAATTTGTCTTCCCAAAAGGTGGAACCCATTTACATTCTTAACAACAGTGTATGCAAACAGTACCCCACACCAGTCCTGATTAACACCGATGCTAGTCAGGGACCTTGTCTTCAGCCCTGAGACTCTGATATTGGAGCTGGGGTCCGCAAACAACATTTCCTAGGACCCCTTGCCAGCTGCTAATGGGAGGTACTGATGGGAGATTAGGTGTGAGAGAGGTGGGGGGAGAGGACACCTCCTTGTAGGTTCCTGCTACCGCTGCCCTCCCTCCACCAGTAGCAACACACGCTAGCTAGTTACTGGTCCAGGCGCTTCTGCCGCTCTCTACCCAAGCCTTACGGGCTCCTCAGACACCCCTCACTAGCTTCATCCTGGCCCCCTTCCAAAGTCCTAGGTTCTGGTGATACCACCTCTCCCCTTTCGTCTCTCCAGCCATGTGGGTGATAGCAGCTTTATACAGTTTCTAATTTCTGGGTTTCTTCAGCATTCCCTTTGTGCTCTTTCAGCCTTCCCACAAATGGGTAACCAATTCCCTGTAACAAATACCCCAGGGTTTGAAATACCTAATGCAGAGTGTTTTCCTGACTGGACCCCAACAGATACAGCAATCTCTGACTACCTAATTGGTGAATAATCATATCTTGTTTAAATGTGAATTTCTTTGATTACTGAGACAAATTAGTTTTATATGTTTCTTGGCCTTTAGAATTTGTTTTGTGAGCTTTATTTTCTTTACTCATATTTCTCCTGAGTGTTCATTTATTTTGTATTGACTTGGAGAACTTTTATATTAATCACTTCTGTTTTATTCCCCATCTGTCATTTGTCTTTTCACTTTGCTCATGGTATCTTTTATCAAACAGAAATATTCTATCAATCTTCTCTTTTTCCTGTAATGACTTGAGCTTTCACATATTTAGAAAATCTCCCCAACCAAAATTATAAAAATCAACACCGTGATATTTTCAGCACTATGTCCTTTACGTCTTTATATCTAAAATCTTATTATATTTGGAACTTTTTGTGCAATTTAACTGATATATACCTGTTTAGTGACTTTCTACTTGTATAAAGCAAAGCATACCAGCATACACAGTTGTGTACAAACTACCACAGTCAACTCTTGAATCAAAGCTTAGTAATTATACTTCATGAGCATTTACTTTTAAAAACATAAATATCATTCTAGGAGCTAATGCACCTGAATAGCTACACTGTTGCAATTTTGAACTATAAAAATAACTTCCAAAGTCTCCAACAGAATATCAAATGACATACTTGCATTCAGTTGAATATGACTAAGGAAAGCGGGAAATGAAAACCCTCAAGGAAAAAAAGTTTTTTCTCAAATGCACAGGACTTTGAAATTGGAACTGAGACCAAGACACTAAACCAGAGCTTCCTTGAACTGAGATGAGGATCTGAGCAAGGAAGTCAAGTAGTTCCTTGGGAAGTGCTGTATGACAACTAGTCTGGAAACTAAAGAAATTTAAAACACTGTAAATCAGTTATTTTATATCTTACTAGAGACTGGAGAAATTATAAATGCCACTGCATAAATTAAGGTAAATGAGTAGCACAGGAGGATATATGTTAACACACTGCTTTTATTTTTAATTTCTAACAATTGGCAAAGCACCCCTTCACAATCTTGTTCCAACTCAGGCTGAGGCCGAGCTTCCCCCACCCCCCAATGGCTTCTTCCCTCAATGCTGTTCTGGGTATCTGCCGGGATCATCCGAAGAGCCTGAAAATCTAAGCACTTGGTACTACACTATACCTGCTACAAAGCAAGCGCTTAATATGTCTATTTTTGAGTGAATAACATTCATATAAGGACTTCTTTTAAGGGAAAGGAGGCAAATATGCCTCTCAAAAAGATTTTTTTTAAATGATTTATTTATTTATTTGACAGAGAGAGACACAGCGAGAGAGGGAACAACAGCAGGGGGAGTGGGAGAGGGAGAAGCAGGCTCCCCGAGGAGCAGGGAGCCCAATGCGGGGCTTGATCCCAGGACCCTGGGATCATGACCTGAGCCGAAGGCAGCCGCCTAATGACTGAGCCACCCAAGCGCCCCTCAAAAAGATTCTTAACACACCCTGCAGTCCAAATAAAAATTTAGGTGCTATATTATTGTATACAGTGCATGGCAGAAAGAAGCATAATGATATGATGGGAGGGAAAAAAATCAGAGCCTGGCGTCACTCAGACCTGACCAGCTCATGCACTTAACTAACAATGTCATCCTGCAAAACCCATGTAATCTCTCTGAGCCCCATTTTCTTCATCAACGAAATGGATGCAACCCATTTGTTCCTTGAGGGGTGGAGGTGAGAGATGTAAAGAACCTAGGACAGTACTTGGGACAAAACAGAGATCATCATCTTCATCATCATCTGGAGATTTCCAAGTAAGAAAGCATTGTGGAAAATGTAAAGCAAATTACTGAGAAGTGGCATATTAACAATGTTGGGAGGGAGGCGGGGACAGAGAAAGAAAAAAACATTGGAATAAAACAAAACTATACAAAACCTGTAAGTTGCCATGCTTTTAAATCAGAGGTTTCACAGTGTATGATGACTCCATCCCAGAGGCTTGTGTTCCTACTACCTTTTCACTTGAGTACCTCTTTATTTCATTTTAAATCTTTACCATCAGAGTGAACGTATCGGATGGGTAAAGGGCAAGCGCAAACATGAGCCTGACTGCAAACAAGTATCTCACAACCTAGGAGCAACCTAGGTTATGGTTCGAATGTGGTTACGGACCACATGGTTATGCGACCCTTTCCACATGACTTCTTTGTCAGTCTCCCTGTCCTCTCTTTTTAGTCAAATGGTGGACTTTCTTAGAAGAACCTCTAATTTTCTCATTTCTCTCCTCTCATCTTTTTCTCTGTTCTACTTTTAGATTTTGACTTTTTTCTTCTGAGTTTTCCATTGTCTTGTGTCCCTTTTCCTATTTGACAGTTCTCTCTCCTCAAATGTCATGTAATCTTGGGCTGTCTATTCATATTTAAAAACAAGGTATTAAAAAACTGATTGGAAGCTCTCCTGAAGATTTGTAGGGCTGCTAACTGCTGGACCTCACTACACAGCAAACTCCTCCAGTAGAAACACCCAGACGGCAGCACCTATGGCTCTCTTCTCTTGGGTATGCAGACTCTCATCCCACTACACATGGCTGCCCAGTGCTCCGGGACTGGACACAGGAAAAGGGTACATTCAATGTGCAGATTTTCATTTAGTCCTCCTATTTTCAGTTTCATGCCTCATCCCTCCCCTTCTCCCCAAGCACCGAGCCTCACTGACTCTATTTCTTTTTTTTTTTTTTAAGCTTTTATTTAAGTAAACTCTATACCCATCATGGGACTCGAACTCATGACCCCAAGATCAAGAGTCACGTGCTCCTCCAACAGAGCCAGCCAGGCACCCCTCACTGATTCTATTTCTAAAGATACTACACATGCCATTTCTTGCTGGGATTGTGGACAGGCAGCTGCCTAAGCCGGATGGAAGCAGGGACCAGAGGCTGTCCCCAACACAGACATCCAAATGTAGTCCCTGTTTTCAGTCCCTCCTCTTGTTGCATCCCCAAACAGTACCCAGAACCTAGCTCTATCTGGACTTGGAGTGGGAGGCAGGACCCTGACAGGCCAGCTCTTCATTGGCCTCTGCTGCGACTCTGCTAAGTCATTTTACATTCCTCTGTGCACTTCCCATCTGTATACACTGCGGGTTACAGGTATCTGCCAGGGTCCTCAAAGATGATTTGAGTGTTTCTTGTTCTCACACTTGTTTTTGAGCAATCTGAGATGAAATAATGGCAGAACAGTTCTTTATGTTGCCATCCTGAATGGAAGTTATGGTTCCATTTTAGGAGCCTCTGCCTCCCTCTCTGAAGGCACAAGCATTTCACGAATCTCTTTTCTATCTAATTTCTACTAATAAACTACTGGGAAACCAAAACTCTTAATCTTTGATTCCAAGTAATATCACCCATTCTAAATACTCCAGTAACTGAATGTCACATCTATTACTATATAGTGCTATTCCTTCAAACCATAGGTTTGAGATTTACATTAAAGACCTGTCAAGAGTACATGCCGTACACATTCTAAAACACAAAGTTCTCTGTTACTTGACTTGCGCCCACTAGCTTTTCATTCACAAGGCTCTGAGGCATTTTCCTATTTAGTCACCAAAATTATAAATTTGTAATAAATACATAAATTTTTTTAGTCTCTTAGTGGTGATAAAAGCCTTATAGAGGATTCTCTAAACAACTACCTCACATCCTGCTCATATCCTGTTCTCTTACTGGATGTACATGACTGCCATCAGATGTTATCCCTAACACAATGCCTAGAGAAGAAACTTGCGCTTTACAAGCAAAAGAGAACAAGGAACTTTAACATCAATTCTACCTCAAGAAGTTTCTTACTTTCACGTAAAGCACGCCAGTTGGCCACTCTGAATTTTGTCCTTTCCATGACGAGGGTCCACTAACATACTGGGGGCACATCAATTCTCCCAGCTTCAACTACCACCCACTACCTTCACAGGTTCTAAATTTCTCCATTCCGGATCTTCAGACTCCATGTAGTCCTCGATTACTGTCACCACAACACTTCCATTTGGATGTTTCCCCACCACATCAAACTCCTTACTGAACATTTTACCCAATCCAGCTCTCCTTGACTTCTCATTTCTTTACTGGAAGCGAACCTACCGGAAACCTCTCTCTTCCCACATGTTCAGTCACCGAGTCCCTTCACGTTTCCTGCTAATGTTGTCTGTCCTTCCTCTCTCCCCCACTGCCACCACCCATATGCAAGCCTTTAGGTAAGGATAGTTCGGGAGCCACTGAACTAATCTACCTGCATCAAAACTATCCACGCAAAAAACTTCCTTCACCTTATGTCAGCTTTCTAGATGCTAATTTCTCAGCTCCTGTACACACACACACACCCCACTTGTCAACATGTCATACCCGAACTCCCACCGGCCCTTTTCCTTTCTGGTCTGTCGCTGTTCGTTCGCAGCAGCTTCCAGGAGTGTTCAGCGGCCCGGGCACACGGTGCTCTTCTCCCCGGGACGCCTCTGCCCCTGTGATCCCACCCCCTCCCCTCTTCCCAAAGGCAGACAATGATCAAGGGTAGCTGGCCCCTGACTCCAGTGTCTCCTCACCCAGTGTGGCTTCCCCAAATCCCCAGTGAGGGTCTGAAGCTCTTCCTCTGTGCTTCTTTAATAGAATGTACACTCCTTTATCTATTGACTATAATAAATGCAATGATGTTTTCAGCTACTATGTCTGTGAGACAGCAGCCTGTGAGGCGCTTAAGGGCAACGACTGCCTCTTATTACTCTTGCAGCCCCAGGGCCAAGCAGTGTGTGCACATACTAGACATTCACGAGGTGTTTGCTGAACAAGTGGGTCAGACGGCCTCAACTACCCCCAAACTGTAAACTTCTCACTACCCACAAGCTGAAAACCAAATCCTTTCCATTATTTATACATTTATTATAAAATAATACAAGGTAGAAAGTTAAAAATTGCTGGAAATCTCACTGGTGGTAATCACTATACATGGTAGATAATGTCTACATCCGAGCAGAGGGAGGTGGCTATGAGTGGGATGGACACAGGAAAGAGGCTTCAGGGGTAGGGGAGTCTTATTTCTTCACCTGGATGGTGGTTTCAAGGGAATTTCCCTTAGAATAATCCATTAATCCATAGGTTTGTGTTGTGTAGTTTTCAGGAACTGTTTTCTTTTACAGTATAATGTAATTATATTAGCCAAACTTAAATTAACAAACATATAAAATATGGCTACTTACCAAAACAGAATTCAGCCTTTGGCCTTAGCTTAGTTGCATCGCTAACCTAACAAAAAAGAAATGAGTCACTCACTTCTTCATATGCTGCTATAACCAATTTTAAATGCTGCATGAATATCCACATGTATGATTTCCCAATAACATGCATTTAGCACACAGATCTAAAATTAAACTTTAAAGACTACTGAAAAAGAACTGCAAATTAAACACAGAATATGGCTCCCAACTGTAAGATGTTTGAAACAAATAATACTTCCATGTTCTTTTTGAATAAACTTGTATTTATTCAAAGGAAATGTGAAGATATTGAAAGCAAACCATTAAGTTTTTATGTAACACATAGAAGAAATTTTAGTTTAACATAATTTTCAAAATACCTTCAGAATACTCTACAGAAACTATGAATTCTTCCCAAATTGCGTATTTCCAAATTAGCTGTGAACCTTAAGAGAAAATGATGTGGGCAAAGGGGAGATTGTGTATTTAATCAAGTCCAAAAATGCAGAAGGCATTGATCTTCAATGAGGAAACCAAAATGGCACTGGATCCTCTTATATATGAGAATACCTTGGGATAATGGGGTCACTTTGCTAAATGTGCCAACGTTTCAGAATGTTTCACCTTCTGAAACAACTAGCTGCACCTGGTTGCTGTTACCCCTTTAAATAAAGTAGCGCTCTTGGAAGCCCATTCATGACTATTACCACCCTGCTACCCAGTGTTAGAACATATCATTGTAGCATCTGTTTTGTACCTTCAAAAAGAATTCTAAGTCTGGGGTTCCTGACTGATCCCAACTACAAATTCACAGCTCTGAGTCACACTGGAATTTGTTCCAGGAATAAATTCTGGAAAAAAAGTGGCATGTCTAAAGTAGAGTACAAACTGTACAATTCAAACTTCAGAAAGCTGTGGGACAGAGATGAAAGGCAGCAGAAGTGCACAGAGAAAGTTATATTTTAAAAGAGGAGCATAGGAGTTGGGAAGCAGATGGCCAGTCAGGCCCACTTGCTTAGTTAATACTTTATTTTTAAAAAGAGCTCCCATTTTTAAAAAGACCAGGTTACAAATGACTGAAAAGATATAAGCATACGGGCAACCTCTCCCTCAACTGCCTATTCCTCATCATTGCACTGAGAGTCAAAAATGTCTAGCAGCATATTTACATTACAGTATACATTTACTGTAAGCAAGCAAGAAGACAAGGGGTCTACAGTTTTACAGTGGAATTCTATGCTTCCTAATAATAATTGCTATAGAATTTAAGATGCAAGCTACCCTAAAGCATTTATTAAATGTCTTAATTTACAGGAATATTTGAGGTATACTTAAACAATATTTGTCTTTTGCAAATTAAATAATACGGTTTTAATTAAATAAATAATAATAAAATGTTGCCCTTTAAATATGTAATCTTTGTTGTGTAAGGGCTGATTCTTTTTGTTGTTGTCAATGAGAACAATACTGAGAACAAAGTACTTCATCTACAAAACTGTCCTTTAAACAGAGGTGCATACACTTGTAAACCAGTTTTCTCCTAAGGACCTTTGCTAACAAATTCCAATATATGCGTAATAGTATGCACACACATATGACTTAATGCTACTTTTCATATCTCATAACTTAAGCCTCTACAAACATTTGTATAAAAACCCCACAGGTCTGGCTCTTCAACATCTCTATCTCAGTTCCCAAAACACCAATAAAATAAAGGGGGGAAAAATACCTGAAAATACCGAACCTAAATTTTTGAAAAGAAAAATACTGCAAAAATTCCAGAAATATCAACAAATAAGAAAACAGAAATTAGTAGAAACAAGGTGAAATGAGGGAAAACCCATTGTTTGATCATGAAGATGGTTTTCTTCAAAATAAAACATAAGGAAACAAAAAGTCAAAGGTAATGGGATTAAAAGTTAGAAAGTTTAAATAAATACAGACTTAGAAAAAATCTTTTCCGATCTTAGTCCTTCTGATGTCCCAATCATAAAAGTTAATGTTAACTTTTACAATTTGCCACATCTTACAAGTTAACCCCATATTCTTCCTAAATTTTATCAAAGAACTTCTTCCTACACGTAGTGACCAGGTACTATTTTCAGCATGATATGAACCTGAACATCATCACTAAATGACACAGAAAGGAAACTGCTCCTTTTATTCACACTCTCATTCCAAGGAATTTTAATTCATGCATGAATGTCAAACAATATAGAAAAACTACCTTTGAAATGTAGGTAAGTTTAATGGCTCCCACACGTGATGACCCAGAAGGTAAGTTCTAGAAACAAATTATTAATATATAATTAAAATCCAACATTAATTTATTTTATAATGTTCTAAACATACTAGAAAAAGTTAAGAAATGATTTTTAGTATCACATTTTACAAATCAACTTTTTCAGTTCAAGTATTTACAAATCAAGTTGACAATGTAGATAACAAAACCAAACTCTATTGTGTTCCACCATAATGCATTCTATAACTAAAAGGCTATTTTTATCATTGTGGCTAAACTGTTCTTTAAAAGCCATAAGCATAGGGTTGTGATACAGGATCATTTAGGGTTGTAGTAGAAAATGGTTGTTTGGGAACTTGAACTAAGAACCTAACTTACCTAACCTAAATTAAAAAGTAGCAAGGAATTTACACTGTTAAGAATTTGAACCACTAACGAAGGTTTGTGAGCATTCAAATTGTGGGCAATCAAAATTGTACTTTAATATATCCTGTAATATAATAAACTGGATGGGTTACAGAGGGGGAAGATAGAGGCAGGAACACCAGATAAAAGAGTCTGGAAAAAAATAATAAAGAATATAAGGAAAACTTTGGTAGAAGATTTTAAAAGTAAAATTAAAACAATGTTAACTTTCAAAGTTTCCTCCACTGTAGATTAACCAAGATCAACTTTTTAATTAACTTTATAATAATGTACATTAAAAAGAAAACCTTTGGCTTTGTTTTTATGAATGATTAGGAGGTACGTTTCTCGAACCTCTCTATAAGCTTACTGGAAACAATTAATTATATGAAAGCCGAGACATTTCAAAGACTTAAGATTCCCAAACATAAACTGGTTATTGTTGACAGGGACAGGTCTTTTCAAAATTTTCACTCCCATATAAATTGCGTTATGTTTTGCTTTAAACTATATACTATGTTCCACCTTCTAAATATAAACCATGACTGTATATAAAATAAAATTGTAATTTTTAAGGTACACTGTTAAATGGTTGTGTTCCTATATAAAATGTTTTACGTTTAGAGGTTGCTTTGTTGTTGCTGTTTTTAGTTTTGGATAAGGAAATGAAATGTTAAAATGTCTTCAAGAGCTCCTAACTACTATCAAAGTGATTTTTTTCAAACACTGCTACCATTCCATTCAAAAGTGTTCTCTTAAGTCCTCCAAAAATTTATTATTTTAACTACTGAATACAGTTCTAAGCCTTGTATGAGGAAGAGAAATGAGAACTATGTCACGGCCACATGACATGAAGGGTCACAGATTAAACAGTGGCACAGTATAGGGAAATATAAGTAGGTAAGAGATAAAGAATATTCCAAATACCTAGTTCCTATGGATCAGTATGATTACTGCCAAGTTCAACTACAAAAAAGTAGGTTTCAAAATCTGTTCCCTGACGGTGAACAAGAAATAATCAACTAGTGACGTTTTAAGATAAAAAAGAAAATGAGCCATTTGTTTTTATGAGTTCCTACACTCTTTTTGCCAAAAATATTTTTTTCAAGTTTCTTCAAAGTCACTCCCTGGTACAGATATTCAATTATTTAATTCTCCACCACTACCCACATCCTCAACAAAATACAGAAAGCTCCAAATGGATGCCTAGTAATACACTAGAATGGATTTTTAAACCAACGGTTAGTGGTAAAGAAAGGAAAATGGAGGAAGATGGCTCCCTAAGGACAGGTGAGCCAAACTGATTTTCTTTTCATTATCAGGGTTATTATGATCAGTATAAGTGTGTTATAGCACCGTAACATAAGCAACTAGATTGAAGCAGATGAAACTGCCATTTTTTAGTCGATCAAAATGGTGGTATATTGGCAATTTCATGTGGTTCAACCTAACATAATAATCTTAGCAAGACATTTTACTAAAGTTTTCATGAGGAAATATAAGTCTTAATAGATTTAAAAACAACACAAAGCTGGTGTACTGATGGCTAATCCACTGGCTGCAGAGTCAAGATTGTAAAAGGTTCTTATCAGTTAGAATGAAGAGTTAAAATTATTAAGAACCAAATAAAAAGACAAATTTAAAATTCTGTACTACATTCAGAAGAACCAATGTGCTAATTACACCATGGAAATCTGGCTTTTAAAGAGTTTGTGCTGGGGCACCTGGCTGGTTCAGTCAGAAGAGCAAGTGACTCTTGATCTCAGGGTCATGAGCTCAAGCCCCACGCTGGGTGTTGAATCTACTTAAATAATAAACTTTTTTTAAAAAAATTGCAACTCTTAAAACAACAACAAAAAAACAGTTCATGTAGAAAAAGATCTAGCTGAGTACAAACTTTAATATCCACCCTCCCTGCTACAGCCACAGTGACCTAGTCTCCACACAGGCCACAGCCTTCCTTGCTTGGACTTCTTTGTCCATGCTATTCTTTGAGCACTGGAATACCCACTTCATCTCTTGGCCAAAATCGTATCCACCCTCTGGGTCAATTTTCAATGCTACTACCTCCATGAAGACCGTAACTCTATTCCAAATTCATGTTTCCTTCAGTGTAATAAAGAGAGTCCATTTTGTGCTCACCTTCTTCTAGCTCTAAGTGGGAAGTGCTGATAAAAGGAATTCTGAGGGGAGAATCTATTATTATGAAGAAAAACGACCAAGGAGCTTTAAATACAATTCGGGAGAATCCATATGTATCAGTCCACCAGGTCTCGTGAAGAGAGAGAAACCAGGAAGAGCACAGGCCAGAATGGTCATAAAGAGGAGAAATCCGATTTCTATTAAAAAATAATAAATAAACATGAACTTTTGATTTCTGCTGACCTGTTCCTTCTCCCACTGACTCTGGCCAAGTAAATTAAGGTTATTAATCATTGTAGGTCCACAGCCAGGCTACTACCACCCAAGAAAGGTGGTTACACCCAGAGATAAGGGTCAGTAAGCTCTATACGGGTAAGGATAAAGAGAAGACAGTCTCTAGGGAAAAAGTCTCAAAGTCAGCACTCAAATAACTACACTCAATTAAAATACAAATTATTCTCCAAAATTTCAAAGGCTGTGTCTGGATAAAGGACTAAACTTACTTTATGGAGAATCAGAGGACAGGGTAGGATTAATGCGGAGCAGATACAAGGAAACAGATTTCGGCTCACAGAGCAAATAATAATTAAAGCGTCTCAAATACCATAAGTACTTTTTCATAATGTGTAATTCAAGCAACAGCTAAAGTGAAGATCAGGGACAGACAGGTTTCCTGCATTGAGGAGAAGGTGGAATTTGTACTAAGGTCCCTAACAACTTGAATTCCATATAAACAAATATAAATGCATTAGTACATAAATATTTTGTCTAACCTGAAATAAGTACAGGGTGGTAAAGAATACTAGACCGGTTGTCAGGGGATCTAGTTCCTTCTCCATGAAACAGAATGAACCTCCCACCAGTCCCCACTCCTCCCTTGACTCTAAGTTCCTCACCCACTAGACAGGATCAGCTTAGACATTTGTAGGGACTCATCTTTGCAACATCCATCCCAATGTGAATGAAGAGATTCACCGGGAGAGAAAACTTAAAACTACTCGACAAATGATCTCTAATCCAAGGTTTTTCATAGATCTTAAAACAGGGATTCTGATTTTTAATTTATGACATTTCCCCAATGATTTGAAAGGCAACAATAAAATCAAAGTGCATTTCAATTCGTGAATGGCATCACACAGCTGACACTCAAATCTGCTGCTACAAGATGAAAGGACTACATGTGTGTGCAAGCGTGGCAACTAGCTCAGTAGTTTCTTTACCAAAAGACAGCAAGCTCAGGCGCCTGGGTGGCTCAGTTGGTTAAGCGACTGCCTTCGGCTCAGGTCATGATCCTGGAGTCCCGGACTCGAGTCCCACATCGGGCTCCCTGCTCGGCAGGGAGTCTGCTTCTCCCTCTGACCCTCCCCCCTCTCATGCTCTCTCTCTCTCTCTCTCTAATAAATAAATAAAATCTTAAAAAAAAAAAAAAACAGCAAGCTCTATCCTAGAGACAGTATCTTAAATTTAAATGATTTCAGAATTTTTTACCAGAGACAGCATTTCTCTCCCCCTGGGGGGTGGGGGTGGGGGAACGGACATATACACATGCACAAATTTTTATTGAATAAACTTAGTTTCATCTTCTGAAATTCAAGTAAGACAGCAGGAGTTGAGCATGCAGGACAGGAAGAATGCAGCCAGTAGAATTAAATCTAAACATAGACTTTTTGGGAAAACAAATCCTAACAGCCATATAGTATGTTAAATATTTTAATAATTAAAATTCTTGTGTGCTTTTGAAAAAAGGTTAACCAGCTGGATTTTACAAACCTGTGGATTATCCATGTACCATACAAAACTATCTTCTCTGGTATCCAATATGAAGTACCTTCGAAGAAATTTCCCACTGTTTTCATTTTCCTCAATGTCTAGAAAACCACAAATGCGATTCTGACGATCCACATAAGGCATTTCTAAGCCTGAACATTACACTGTAAAATAAAAACATTTGACAGTAAGTATTTCTCAGTGGACTTCAAACATAAAATGTGCCATATACAATTTGTTTAACAAAGAGCCTACTTCCCAACATGAAGTGGTGATGTACATGTGAATACATACAAAGCATGGGCAAAACCATTTTTGAAATTAAGATTATGAGTGGTTACTAAATACAACTATACACACTGATTGGAACAAAGGAGAGCCATTCACCTCAGCTGAATAACTGACCTCCTTTTTTCCCTAAACACACCCAGATGAGCCAAAAAATTAGCTATCCAAACTTTAATTTCCTCACTTATAAATTGAGACAATCTACCTTTCAGATTATTCCAGAATATTTTTAAATTCACAGAACAACAGTAGCTAACACTTACTGGCCACTAACTATATGCTAGGCTCTGTGCAAGGTTCTTTTCCACACATTTTCTCACTGAACCCTCAAAACGACCGCCATGAATAGGAATCACCATCCCCATTTCACAGATAAGAGACTTAAGGCTCATAAGGGAAAGTGATTCTCTAAGATTAGAGAACTAGTAAATAAATCAAAACATGAACCCAGATTCTTGGGCTCTAGACCTTGTATCTTAACATCTACACCACACTCTCTCTCTAAAACTCTTCGAATCGCAAAAACTAAAATGAATCAAAGTAAAATTAATTAACATCATGAAAGAGAGATAAGCAGGTATTATGTGCCTCCTGATGAAGACACAAACATCACCTATGAAGCAAGCATGTAACAAAAAAGTTTTTATCTGAATCGGATCCAGTCTCTAGATCTCCCTATGTCAAACCACCACTTTACAGACGATAAGGAACGCAGAGGAACACAGTAAACTGCACCACAGGGGTTCAATCAGCCAAAGCCAGACTGTGGGAAACAGCAGGACAAACAGCCCAGTTTCTTCAGTAAATAATTATGGGGGAAAAAAGAGGAAGGGAGAAGTTATAGATTAAAAGAGACTTCAAAAGCATATCATATTCTGATTCTTAAAGTGCTAAAATTTTTGTTGTACTGATTAAAGTTAAAAACCATGACTTGAGTAAAAAGCAGTTCCCAGCCATTTTTTTCTCTAGAAACTGTAGATATGTGACTCCTTCCTGATGGATGCAAATCTGCGGACTGTTCCTATTCCAACATCTTTTGGCAGGCTGAATTTATATATGTTAATATATATATATTAACTACTTCTTCATTTAAAGGTTCAAGGTTGTTTCACCCACAGTGGAAATTCAATTAGAACACATCCTGATATACTGCATATTTAAATCACTATTCTATATGCATCCAGAGAAATCAGACACGCCAAAAATTTTTAAACAAAATTATCCACTAAGGTCATGTATGTGTGTTATTATAAATCTGGCACTTAGAGGAGATAATTTCTTTAATGAACTTACCCAACATTTTAAAAATTTCTTAAGTGTAATCAAAACTTGAAAAATTAATATACCATAATAATGTATAGGCATATCTCCTTTTATTGCACTTCACAGATACTGTGGTTTTTTACAAACTGAAGGTTTGTGGCAAACCTTACGTGGAGCCAAGTCTACTGGCACCATTTTTCCAACAGCATCTGTTCACTTGGTGTCTCTGTGTGGCATGTCGGGGTAAGTCTCACAATACTTCAAATCTTTTCATTATTATTATATTTGTCACGGTGATCTGTGATCAGTGACTATGACTTGCTAAAAGCTCAAATGATGGTTAGCATTTTCTTAGCAAGAAAGGGTTTTTAAATTAAGATATGTACATTGGGGGCGCCTGGGTGGCTCAGTCGTTAAGCGTCTGCCTTTGGCTCAGGTCATGGTCCCAGGGTCCTGGGATGGAGCTCCACATTGGGCTCCCTGCTCAGCGGGAAGCCTGCTTCTCCCTCTCCCACTCCTCCTGCTTGTGTTCCCTTTCTCACTGTCTCTCTCTCACTCTCTGTCAAATAAATTAACTAATTAATTAATAAAATCTTTAAAAAAAAAGATAGGTACATTCTTTTCTTTAGATGTAATACTGACTACAGTATAGTTTGAACGTAACTTTTATATGCACTGAAAAACCAAAAAATTCATTTGACTTCCTTTATTGTGATACTTGCTTTACTGTGGTAGTCTGGAATCTAACCCACAATATCTTCCAGGTATACCTGTATCCCACAATAAAAACTACCCACTTGAGTGGTGACATGAGGATAGACACACACCAAAGGAATAATACTGAGACCCCAGACAAACCCATACATCTATGGCCAACTGATTTTCAACAAAGGTACCAAACATCATGCAATGGGGAAGACTTGGCCTCTTCAAATTATGGTGCTGGGACAACTGGATATCCACATGCTAAAGAATGAAACTGAACCCTTCTTCACACTATATATGAAAATTAACTCAAAATGGATTAACAATCTGAATATAAGATAGCTAGAGCCATAATACTTTAAGAAAACATGGAGGCTGATATTCATGACCTTGGATTTGGCAATGGATTGTTAGATATGACAATAAAAATATGAACAAAAAAATAGGCTAAATTGGACTTCATAAAAACTAAAAGTTTTTTTTTTTTTTTTTTTTTAAGAGACAGAGAGTGTACAAAGCAGGGTACGGAAGGGGAGAGAGAAACTTAAGCAGACTCTGCACTGAGCTGGAGCCTAATGTTGGGCTCAATCTCAGGACCCCAAGATCACAACACGAGCTGAAACCAACAGTCAGATGCTTAACCAACTGCACCACCCAGGGTGCCCCAAAACTAAAAGCTTTTTTGCATCAAAGAACATCAAGAAAATGAAGAGAGAACCTACAGAATGGGAGTAAATATTCACAAATTACGAATCTGACAAGGGTCTAATATCCAGAATATAAAAATAGCTCTTACAATTCAATAACAATCCAAATAAAAAATAGGCAAGGACTTGAAAAGTCATTTTGCCCAAAGAAGATACACAAATGGCCAAAGAGAACCCAAAAAGATGCTCAGTATCATTGGTAATTAGGGAAAATGTAAACCAAAACCACAGTGAGATACCACTTTATACCCACTAGGATGGTGATAATTAAAAGAAAGGAAAATAACAAGTGTTAGCAAAGATGTGGAAAACCTGAACCCCCTCCCATTGTAAAACGGTACAAGAGCGGGCGCCTGGGTGGCTCAGTTGGTTAAGCGACTGCCTTCGGCTCAGGTCATGATCCTGGAGTCCCGGGATCGAGTCCCGCATCGGGCTCCCTGCTCAGCGGGGAGTCTGCTTCTCCCTCTGACCCTCTTCCCTCTCATGGTTTCTATCTCTCATTCTCTCTCTCAAATAAATAAATAAAATCTTTAAAAAAAAAAAGAAAGAAAAAGAAAAAACGGTACAAGAGCTACGTAAAACAGTTCAGTAGTTCTTCTAAAGCCGAACAAATTACCATACAACTCAGCATTTCCAGTCCTAGATATACACCCAAAAGAAGTGAAAACAAATACTCATAAATATTAACAGCAGCACTATTCACAATAGCCAAGAAGTGGAAACAACCCATATGTTCGTCAACAGGTGAACAGTTAAACATATGATCTATCCAACACAATGGAATATTATGCAGATACAGAAAAAAATAAAGTACTGATATAATAATCCCAATAAAAAGTCTGGCAGAATATTTTATAAAAATTGAGAATATGGTATGTATTTTATAATAAATATTGAAATGCACATGACCTAGAAAAGCCAAATCAATGGGGTGCCTAGGTAGCCCAGTCGCTAAGTAGCTGCCTTAGGCCCAGGTCATGATCCCAGTGTCCTGGGATCGAGCCCCACACCAGGCTCCCTGCTGAGCGGGGAGCCTGCTTCTCCCTCTCCCTCTGCTGCTGCTTCCCGTATTTGTGCTCTCTCTCTCTGTGTCAAATAAATAAATAAAATTTAAAAAAAGAAAGAAAGAAAAGTCACATCTACTTCCCAAAAGAATAGAGTAGGATGACTTACACTATTTAAGACTTACAAAAAAGCTACAGCAATAAATACAGTGTAGGATTTAAAAAAAAAAAAAAAGATACAATAATCAGTGGAACACAGAAGCATCCAGGAACAGATTCTTACATATTTGTCAATTGATTTTCAACAAAGATGCCAAGGCAATTCCATAGGGAAAGGATAGTCAACAAATGGTGCTAGAACAATTAGGTATTTATGTGGGGGAAAAAATGTAACAAAATTAATCACAGACCTAATGTAAAAGTTACAATAAAGCTTCTTAGGGCGGAGCAAGATGGCAGAGGAGTAGGAGACCTGGATTTCGTCTGGTCTCAGGAATTCAGCTGAATAGGGATCAAACCATTCTGAACACCTACGAACTCAACAGGAGATCGAAGAGGAGAGTAGCAACAACTCTCTGAACAGAGAAGCGACCACTTACTGGAAGGCAGGACGTGCGGAGAAGTGAATCCGAGGCGATCTTCGGGAGAATAGACGGCGGGCGAGGGGGCCTCCCTCGGCCGCTTCTGGCAAGTGCTAGAGCCGCGGAGCACAAAATCGGACCTTTTAGAAGTCGGCTCCGCTGAGGGACGTCGCTGCAGTGGCTAAGCGGGGGGTGGGACCCTCGCGGGACAGTGTGGTCTCAGGACCCTCGGGGTCACAGAAAGACCGGGGGTGCCTGAGTGTGGCAGAGCTCCCAGGGATCGGAGTGGGGAAGCCGGCTGCAGAGACGGAGCCGAGGCGCGGGCCCTCAGCTCGGGGTGGCCATAAACTGTGATCGGTGACAGTCACGCCACTACTCCTCCAGCAGGGACCCAACAAGCGGCAGAGCCGGGGAGACTCACCTTCCTCCCCCGGGAGGAGCGGCGCGGGAGCGCACCGCAGGGATCTGCTGGGTTTGGAGACCACACAGGGTCGGGTGCCAGAGACAGAAACGCTCGGTCACAGGCCGGGTAAGCACGGAGTGCGGCCAGAGACCAGGGACACGGGAGTGACTGACTGCTTTTCTCTGGGGGCGCACTGAGGAGCGGGGCCCCAAGTTCTCGGCTCCTCCGGGTGGAGATTGGGAGGCTGCCATTTTCACTCTCGTCCTCCTCCAATGCTATAGGGAAAGCTTGCAGGAAACAAAAGCTCCAGAGAGAAACCCGAGCCGATTGCTTAGCCCTGACCTGGCAAGGGTGGGGCAATTCCAGCAAAGACATTTGGGAACCACGGCAACAGGCCCCTCCCCCAGAAGATCAGCACGAACAGCCAGCCAAGACCACGTTTACCAATCAATGAGAACGGGAGAACTCCAGCTAGAATTCATGGCTTTTTTACCATGATTCATTAGTCTTTCAAAGTTAATTTTTTTAACTGTTTTTTTTCTAATTTTTTCCCTTTTTCAACCAACATCTTATCAATCCTTTTTAAAAAAAACATTTTTATTTTTCATTTTTAGAGTCATATTCTATCCCTTCATAGTAGTTACCCTTATTTTGGGCATATATATATGCCTGGTTCTCTCTTTAAAATTTTGAGATACAGTTTCTTCTAACATATCAAAATATACCCTAAATCTCTAGTGTATGGCTTTGTTCTAGTCTCCTGCCTGATCACATTCTCTCCCTTTTTTTCTTTGCTTTATTTTAATCCTCTTCTTTTTTCAAACGTCAATTCCTTTTTTAAAATTTTTTATAATTTTCATCTTTACAGTCATATTCCATCCCTTCATTGTATCAACCCTTATTTTGTACATATATAAGTCTTTCTTTCTTTAAAATTTTAGGAGGCACTTTCTTCTAACAGACCAAAATACACCCAAAATCTACTGTGTGGCACTGATCTATGCACAAGCCTGATCATATTTGATCATATTGGTTTTTTTTGTTCTGTTCTGTTTTTGTTTTTATCTTTTTCTTTTTTTCTTTCTTTTTTCTTTCTTTCCCTTTCTTTTACCTGGTTTCAGGTCTTTTCTGATTTGATTAGAGTATATTTTCTGGGGACGTTGTTAATCTGTTAGCATTCTGTTCTCTCATTCATCTCTTCTCCTCTGGACAAAATGACAAGACGAAACAAATCACCTCAGCAAAAAGAACAAGAGGTAGTACCGTCTGCCAGGGACCTACTCAATACGGACATTAGTACGATGTCGGACCTAGAGTTCAGAATCATGACTTTAAAGATACTAGCTGGGCTTAAAAAAAGCATGGAAGTTATTAGAGACACCCTTTCTGGAGAAATAAAAATTAAAATCTAACCAAGTTGAAATCAAAAAGGGTATTAATGAGGTGCAATAAAAAATGGGGGCACTAACTGCTAGGATAAATGAGGCAGAAGAGAGAATCAGCGATATAGAAGACCAAATGATGGAAAATAAAGAAGCTGAGAAAAAAAAGAGATACACAACTACTGGATCACAAGGGCAGAATTTGAGAGATAAGCGATACGATAAGATGAAACATTAGAATAACTGGGATCCCAGAAGAAGAAGAAAGAGAGAGGGGGGCAGAAGGTATATTGGAGCAAATTACAGCAGGGAACTTCCCTAATGTGGGGAAGGAAACAGGCATCAAAATCCAGGAGGCACAGAGAACCCCTCTCAAAATCAATAAAAATAGGTCAACACCCCGACATCTAATAGTAAAACTTACGAGTCTCAGAGACAAAGAGAAAATCCTGAAAGCAGCTCGGGAGAAGAGATATGTCACCTATAATGGTAGAAACATTAGAATGGCAACAGACCTCTCCACAGAGACCTGGCAGGCCAGAAAAGACTGGCATGATATATTCAGAGCACTAAACGAGAAAAATATGCAGCCAAGAATACTATACCCAGCTAATAAGCTGTCACTGAAAATAGAAGGAGAGATAAAAATCTTCCAGGACAAACAGAAACTAAAGGAATTTGCAAACATGAAACCAGCCCTACAAGAAATATTGAAAGGGGTCCTCTAAGCAAAGAGAGAGCCTAAAAGCAGCACAGACCAGAAAGGAACACAGACTATACAGGAACAGTCACCTTACAGGCAATACAATGGCACTAAATTCCTATCGTTCAATAGTTACCCTGAATGTAAATGGGCTCAATGCCCCAATCAAAAGACACAGGCTATCAGATTGGATTAAAAAACAAGACCCATCAATATGCTGTCTGCAAGAGACTCATTTTAGACCCAAAGACACCCCCAGATTGAAAGTGAGGGGGTGGAAAACCATTTACCACGCTAATGGACACCAAAAGAAAGCTGGGGTGGCTATCCTTATAACAGACAAATTAGATTTTAAACTAAAGACTGTAATAAGAGATGAGGAGGGACACTATATCCTACTTAACGGGTCTAGCCAACAAGAAGATCTAACAATTGTAAATATCTATGCCCCTAAGATGGGAGCAGCCAATTATATAAGGCAATTAATAACAAAAGCAAAGAAACACAGACAATACAATAATAGTGGGGGACTTTAACACCCCCCTCACTGAAATGGACAGATCATCTAAGCAAAAGATCAACAAGGAAATAAAGACTTTAAATGACACACTGGACCAAATGGACTTCACAGACATATTCAGAACATTCCACCCCAAAGCAATGGAATACACATTCTTCTCTAGTGCCCATGGAACATTCTCCAGAATTGATCACATCCTAGGTCACAAATCAGGTCTCAACCGGTACCAAAAGACTGGAATTATTCCCTACATATTTTCAGACCACAATGCTTTGAAACTGGAACTCAATCACAAGAGGAAAGTCGGAAAGAACTCAAATACATGGAGGCTCAAGAGCATCCTACTAAAGAATGAATGGGTCAACCAGGAAATTAAAGAAGAATTTAAAAAATTCATGGAAACCAATGAAAATGAAAACACAACTGTTCAAAATCTTTGGGATGCAGCAAAGGCAGTCCTGAGAGGAAAGTATATAGCATTACAAGCCTTTCTCAAGAAACAAGGAAGTCTCAAAAACACAACCTAACCCTACACCTAAAGGAGCTAGAGAAAAAAACAGCAAATAAAGCCTAAACCCAGCAGGGGAAGAGAAATAATAAAGATCAGAGCAGAAATCAATGAAATAGAAACCAAAAGAACAGTAGAACAGAGCAACGAAACTAGGAGCTGGTTCTTTGAAAGAATTAACAAGATTGATAAACCCCTGGCCAGACTTATCAAGAAAAGAGAAAAGACCCAAATCAACAAAACCACGAATGAAAAAGGAGAGATCACAACCAACACCAAAGACATACAAACAATTATAAGAATATATTATGAGCAACTGGGGGGGATGGGTTAGCCTGGTGATGGGTATTAAAGAGGGCACGTTCTGCATGGAGCACTGTGTATTATGCACAATGAATCATGGAACACTACATCAAAAATTAATGATGTAATGTATGATGATTAACATAACAATAAAAAATTTAAAGAAAAAAATAAAGCTTCTTAAAAAAAATTGGAGAAAGTGCTCATGACCTTGGGAGTACACAAAGATTTCTTAATTAAGACACAAAGAGCATGAGCCATATAGTAGTTGTTATATTGGACTTAAAAAAATTAAAAACTGCTCTTTGGAAGGACACTGTTAAGAAATCCAAAGACAAGCCACAGAATGAGAAAAATATTCAGTACATATATGTCTATCAAATAACTGATACCCAAGAACAGGCAAGAAATTATTACAATTCAATAATAAGAGAGGCAACCAAACAGGAAAATGGCCAAAAAATCTGAAGAGACAAGTCAGTGAAGATACAAATAGTAAACGAGCACATGAAAAGACATTCATGATCATTAGTCAGAAAAGTATTGCAAATAAAAACCATGAGATACCACAACATACCTAATAGAATGGCTAAAACAAAAACAACCCAAAAAACAACAAAACCTGACAATATCAAATGCTGACAAGAATGTGAAACAAGTGAATTCCCTCTCATACACTGCTGGTAGGATGCAAAATGGTACAGCAACTTGGAAGAACAGTTTTCAGTTTCTCATAAAGTTAAACATACCATTACAATATGACCCAACAATTCTACTGTGAACTGAAAGATGTGTTTGCACAAAAATCTGTACATGTCTACAGCAACATTATTTTAACTGGCAAAAAGCAGAAACAACCCAAATGTCCTTTGACCAATAAATGAATAAACTGTGGTATAACCAATACAATGGAATACTACTTAGCAATATAAAGCAACAAACCACTGATACATACAACATGGATGAATCTCAAATCTATTTGGCTAAGTGAAAAAAGCCAGACCAAAAAGGCTATTGGGACAGAGAACAAATTAGTAGGTGAAGACAGAGGTTGGCTTTGAAGGGTAATATTTGTAGTGATGAACTCTTTTGCATCTTAATTGTGGTGGGATACACCACTACGTAATGAATTCATCAAAACTCAGGCCTGTATACCACAGAGTAAACTTTACTACATGCCAGTTAAAAAACAAAACAAAACAAACTACAGTGATTTAAAAAAAACCATCAGAATTGCTAGGGCTTGAGGGGCACCTGGGTGGCTCAGTCGGTTAAATGTCCAACTCTTGGTTTAGGCTCAGGTCATAATCTCAGGGTTGTGAGATCGAGCCCCACACAGGGCTCCCTCCACACTCAGTGGGGAGTATGCTGGAAATTCTCTCCCTTTGCCCCTCCCCCCTACTCTCTCTCTAATAAATAAACCTTTAAAAAAAAAAGGAATTGCTAGGGCTTGGGATAAGGAAAAGGACTACAATGTTTTTTGATGTGTAACTGTTGTGTATCTCGATTGTGGTGGAGCTTACACAATTATATGCACGTCAAAACTTACAGAACTGTGCCCTAAAATGAGTAAAATTTACTGTATGTAAATTATACATCAACAATCCTGAATTTAAAAAGATACCATACACACTCACCAGATGGCTAAAATTAAGCAAAATGACAATATGATATGTTGTCAAAGATGTGGTGCATCCAGAATTTCTGTACGGTTGATGGGAACGTAAAATGATACAACCACTCTGGGAAAAGTTCTGGCAATAAAACCAAAATAATACACCTAATCTCTGACCCACCCATTCCAATCCTAGGTATTAATGCAAGCGAAATGAAAACATATATTTATGCAAAGACTAATTCACAAATATTTATAGTTTTATTTCTAATAGCCTCAAACTAGAAACAACCCAAATGTCCATCAACACACAAAGGGATAAATAAAGTGTAATCTGTCTATACAATGAAATACCATTCTACTGTGTGAAGGAACTACAGCCACATGCCACAATATAGTCAAAACTCATCAAACTGTAAACTTTAAATGGATACAGTTTATTGTATGTAACTTAAAGTTCTAAAAAGTTAATAAAAAATATCCAGCAGCAATAAAAAATTCATTGATAAAATTGACCATGCAGAACTTTTTTTAAAAAGCTTTTGCATGGCAAAAACCTGATAAGCAGTCAAAACCAGTAGAAAATATTTACAACTTATAATATGATAACATTTAAAGAGCTTGCAAAAAAAAGGGAAATATTATCGAAAGTTCAAGAGAAAAATGGGGAAAACGCATGAACAGATATTCTGCAGAAAAAGATATAAAAATGGCCCTTAAACATATAAAAAGATGCTCAACTTCATTCATAATAAGAAAAATCTCAAAATAAGAGATACAGTAGGCATTGCCACTGACACCATAAAAAAGAACCAGACTTCATGTGCCTAAGAACATGACAGCATCCATGAAACACTTCTGAAAAAAAATGCTTGAATTTGACCAAACCTCTAGATCTAACTACCAACTGATAGGAAACAGAAAACAGGGGGAAAACATGTTAAACCACACCACAGGGATTCAAACAGCAAAATCCAAACTATAAGAAATTTCTCAGGACAAGTAACATGATTTCTTCAAAAATAAATTCCAAGGGAGCAGGGGGAAAGGAACAGGAGGAAGAACCTATAAATTAAAAAACTAAGAGGCACCTGGAATGACTCAGTCGGTTGAGTGACCGACTCTTGGTTTTGGCTCAGGTTGTGATCTCAGGGTCCTGATATCCAGCCCCACGTCAGCCTCGGGGGGGGGGGGGGGGGGGGGGGGGGGAGTGTGCCTGAAATTCTCTCCCTCTGCCCCTTTCCCTGCTCCCAGGTGCACTTGCTCTCTCTCTCTCTCAAATAAATCTTTAAAAAATAAATAATAAAAGACTTAAACACAATCACAACATGTGGACCTTATATAAATCCTGTTTTTAAAAAAAAACCCTGACAGGGGCACTTGGGTGGCTCAGTCAGTTGAGCATCTGTCTTCGGCTCAGGTCATGATCTCAGGGTCCTGGGATCAAGCCCCGCCCCCCCCATCGGGCTCCCTGCTCTGTGGGGAGTCTGCTTCTCCCTTTTCCTCTCTCTGTTGCTCCCCATCCCTGCTTGTGCTTTCTCGACTCTCTCTCAAATAAAATCTTTAAAATAAATTAAATTAAAAAAACACTAACATATTTAAGAAAACTAGATATTAGGATACTGCCTAATGGTATTAAGGAAATGGATCTTTATTTTCAGTGTGATAATGTTATTGTGGTTATGTCATCAAGAAAATGAATCCTTATCAGTTAGAGGTATTTACTGATACAGACATAAAATATTACCTGCATAATCTAGGGGGAGGGAATGAAGAAGGCATGGCCTGGAGTGACAGTTGCTGGAGCTACATGATGGGTACTATGGTTATATAATTCTGTCTGCTTTTGTGGACGTTCACAACCCTTCACAACAGAAAAAAAGCTGCGTTACAGAGAGATACCATGTCTCACCTATCTCACTGGCAAAAAGTCAAAAGCTTGCCAATACTCTATATTGGTGATGCTATTAGATAACAGGGACTCTTTTACGCTGCTCATGAAAATGCAAAATGGTGCAACCCTACTGAGGTGAATACGGCACTATTTAACAAAATCACATATACATTTATCCCATAACCCAGTAACCTCACTTGGTATTATAATTCTGAAAATACTTTATATATATGATAGTATTTGATGTGCACTATAGGATAATGTAAACATATTAATGCTGTGATTATCTTGCCGTAACACTAATATATAGAATATACAATATAGAATATAAAATGTGATACCATGTAACATATATAATATAAAGTAATACAACATTTATTTGTTATTAGGAACCAAGATTTTCATGGTAACAGAAAAGATGTATAAATAAAAAAGGCAAAACTCTACATAATACATCTGAATTAGAGATATTATGAACTCATTCTTTGAAAGTATGATAGTAACAGAAAATCATCACTTTTGCAACCTTATCACTGATTTAAGTAAGGATCTTCAATGAACACTAAAACCAATATATAACAGGTTGTTAGAGAACAGAATATTCACAGTCTCAAAATATCTACCCCACAATTTTCTTATTAATATCAAAGAGGAAAATGTGTCTTTACAATGAGAGATCTTATAGCCCCCACCTTTACCAAATGCTTAATTATCTAATGACTCTAGATGCTAGGTACTAACGAATACTACCTCTTCCTAAACAGATCACATATTATATGATTCCAATGATATGAACTCCATATGGGCAAATCCGTAAAGACAGAAGTAGATTAACACTTGCCTAGGGACAGAAGGGGTGAAGGGAATAAGGAGTTGCCTAGGGATGGGAGAGGGCAGACTTCATTTTAGGGTAATAAAAATATTCTAAAATTGATTGTGGTAACAGTTGCACAATTCTGTGAATATACTAAAAACCACTCAATTGTACACCTTAAATCAGCAAATTATATCTTAATAAAGCTGTTTTTCTAAAAAAAAAAAAAAGAAAAAGAAAGAAGGAAAGAATTACAACTGTTTTTCATTCTAGATCACACCAGAAACTCTAAGAAACACTTCATCTCCCAGACCTCTGAACGTTATTAGTGTCCCAGGACGTGGCCCATGGACCTCTTCTCTGTATACACGCAGTTCCTTGGTGAGCTCACTTATCTACACAGGTCTACATACAGATGGTTTCCAACAGCTCTCTCCAGCTCTGGACATCCAGCTGAACTGCAGACTCATGTACACAACTATCTACATATCTACTTACTTAATCCAGAAGACATCTCAAACTCAAAAAACAGCATCAGATATTCCCCTTAGAAACCTGCTGTCTCAGTCCTCCTCCTCTCAGTAAATAACCACTCCCTTCTTCCAGCTGTCAGGCAAAATATCTTAAGAGTCAGACTTGCATGAATCTTCTTTCTCAGCAAATCCTGTTGGCTCCATCTTGTAAATACATCCAGAATCCCACTACTTCTCATCACTCGCATTTGGAGCCACTCTGGCCCAAGCCACCATCACCTCTCAGCTGGACGACTGTTCCTTGCTTCTGCTCTTGCCCCCTTCACTTTATTCTCAACAGAGCAGAGTGGTCCCATTAAGACATATATCCAAGTGTTTATTCAGTAAACACATACTACTACTGGCCAAGCACTGTTCCAAATATTTAAATATTAGTTTATTTAATCCTTGTAACAAATTTACAGATGAAAAAACAAAGCACAGGGAATTTTAAAAATAACTTGTCCAAGGTCATAGGTTTAGGAAGTGGCACATTCAGATTCAAACCAGAGGAGTCTAGCTCTGGAGCCCAGGCTCTTCAATACCAGGTAATGTCACTCTGCTCAAAACTCTTCAACTTTGGCTATTTATTAGAATTACCTAGCAGTTGTTAAAAATCCTGATGCCAAGGCTGGACACCACCCCCCCAGACCAATTAAATCAGAAACTCTGGAGATGGGGGGGGGGGTGCCTGGCTGGCTCACTCAGAAACACATGTGACTGCTGATCTCAAGGGTTGTAAGTTTGAGCCCTACATTGAATGTACAGATTACTTAAATAAATAAAACTTAAAAAAAAAAGAAGAAGAAAGAAACTCTGAAGATGGGATCTAGACATTAGTACATTTTTAAATCTCCCCAGATAATTCCAGTGTTCAGCCAAGGTTAAGAACCATTGTTTCAATGTGATCTCATCTCATTCAAGTAAAAATTAAAGCCTTTACAAAGACATAAAGGCCTCACCTACACACCCCACACCCTATCCCAGTCCCCCCTTGGTCACTCATCTGGCCACTGGACTCTGTACTATGTCAGACAAGCTCCCCACTCAGGGCCTTTGAACTCAAATATCACTTTCTCAGAGAAAGAGCGACGACACCCAACTTGACACTATCTAAAATTGCAAATGTGAACTGTACTGCCACTTCCTATCTGCCTTTCCTGCTTTATTCTCCTTAGCATTTGCTGCTAACAAACAGTATCATTTACGTATTTACCTATTTCTTGTCTGTTTCTCCACACTGGAGTGTAGGCTCCACAAGAGCAGTGATTTTTTTTTTTTTTTGTATTTACTATTGTTTCTTCAATGCTTAAAACAGTCCTGATCCATGGAAGGCACGCAATAACTATTTGTTGAATGTAGTATTAAGATGCCCATAATAATTGTAACAAATATTTTCTTCCTCCACAACTGTTTTATTCAATTATAATTAACATAGTGTTATATTAGTTACAGGTGTACAATATGGTGATTCAACAGCTCTATACATTACTCAGTGCTCACTGTAGTAAATGTACTCTTGATGCCTTTTGCCTACTTTACCCATCCCTCATCCACCTCCCCTCTAGCAACCACCAATTTGTTCTCTGTAGTTAAGAGCCTGGGGTTTTTTCTGTCTCTTTTTTCTTCGTTCATTTGTTTTGTATCTTCAATTCCATGTGAGTGAAATCATACGGTATTTGTCTTTACCAGACTGACTTATTTCACTTAGCATTATACCCTCTAGATCTATCCATGTTTTTGCAATGAATATTAATATTTCAGTTTCTAGATAGAAAGCTGCTTTTTCCTCGTTAGACAAGAAATCATTTAGCAGATTTAACTGACTGGTTTGCTTAGCCAATGGAAGGAAAAAGGTTCAAACACTATATTTCTATTTGTATTTCTATTTTTAGTAAAGCTAGTATGAGGCAAGAATAGATAAAATTATATTATTAAAACCTTCCCGCAAATGTATCCTCCAGTCTAAGGTATAGTTAGATCATACAAACAGTCACCAATTAACATTGTCACAGTTAATACTTCATCAGTGAGGACCCAGGAAGTAAGCCAAAAAAACAAACACAAAACAAAAATCACAGACCAAAAAAAGGAAAAATTAAATTCTGCACAGTTAGACATCATTAGGCCCACAGGGCTTCACTATTATATGTTAACCAACTAGCCTTGTTGTCCCAAATTTGCTAACACAAAGTTGAGGATTTACAGACCTCAAGGACCAAACATTTGGGAAGCCCAGCACTGACACCCCTTCCCTCACACACACCCCCCTCAGGGCTCTGGCACCATAATCAACACTTTACCATCATTTGATATAAGCATTTGACAGAAGAGAGGGAAAAAATTCGAAGTCTTCCAAGTCTTCAGGGAGAACACTTGGGAAGGAAGGAGGTATTCACCCCAAAACGGTGGCAGGAGCCCTCTAAGAGAATCATTTACCAAGAAGTGTCTATAAGGAGAGACCAGCATTCCAGTCTTTAGTTCAATGCCTACTCATGAAACAGACTGAGTGGCTGGTCTGTACTTATTTGAGCAAGGGGGGGGGGGGGGACAAAAAAAAATTAAGAAATGTAAGGGCACAAAAAGGGGGCAGATTTATGCAGCTGGCATACCACTTGGCATCATAAGGAAGTGAGTTTCCAGTGGGTTACATGGAAGCTGCAGGAGATAGCTAGACTTGAGCTGTCTTGCTGTTACCAGAAAATCTGGCTGTAGAGAGAAAAGATCCCCCAAGCACCTCACCCCCAGGAACCAGGCGGTGCGACTGACAGGTCAGGCACAAGCAGGTGGCCGTGTAGGCCCACAGCAAATTTCACATCCAGGAATTATGTGCAGTGAGAAGTCTCTGAGAGCTCACCAAAAATTCCAGTGTGGGCGCCTATCAGTGGACATCAATGGTTTGCCACTGCTAATCAAAAGAGGGCTTTAACAGCACCCGGTAAGATAGACTTGTCTTTTTCCATTTTTCTTCTTACAAGTCCCTGACGAAGTAGATCCCAGAAGAGGAAAGAGAAAGAGGAATCCTGGGAGCATACCACAATTCCTCCCCACTCCAAGTATTTCAAGTAATAAGTGGCCTGACACTGGGGCAGGGGAGGAGAACTTTAAATTGGAGATTGAAGGTTTAAACTGAAAGAGACAGACTGGCGCTTTTAATAGCTATAAATGATGGAAAAGCTATCATCTGTCCATGATGTGATGAGGTGGGGAGAGAGGGGAAAAAGGAAGACCCCACAAAACATAGTTGAAAGCAGTGAATGGTGAAAAATAAAACTGTCTTCTGTTTGTATTCCCCAAGCTCAGACTACTCAACAACCTGATGGTATATGGAACAGCATCACCGCCCTTAGTAATGAGAGCAAACACCAGACATGAAAATTCCCATGGGGGATTTACTGTACTGGATAAGATGCTACATTAGAAGTCCTCTGAGACTGCTTCTAGTTCTAAGTGCCTGAGATTGTCTTTTCTTCAAGAAGAGGGTAAACTGAACACAGAAGACAGAGTTCAATGGTTAAACTATAAGAGGCTAGATTATGTAAAAGCATAAAACCACAACTTTTTGAAAAATAAAACTATCAGACTGACAATAATAAGATTCTCATGTAGGAAAAAATATTTAAGACTCTAAGGCTTATTTAAATGCTAAAAAAATATCCCAAATGATACTGATTTTCTTTTACAGTCAAAAGACATTCCAATTCAAATTCTGATATAAAATCCCCAAAACACGGGGCACCTGGGTGGCTCAGTCGGTTAGGCGTCTGCCTTCAGGTGGTCCTGGGGTTGAGCCCCGCATCCGGCTCCCTGCTCATTGCGAAGCCTGCTTCTCCCTCTCCCTCTGCCTGCCACTTCCCCTGCTTGTGCTCTCTCTCTCTCGCAAATAAATAAAATCTTAAAAAAAAAAAAATCCCAAAACACTATTTCCCTGAATCAAAGCAATTCAGCTAATCAAAAGTCTTATCAAAATAAACAGCAAATATGTTTGCTTAAACATTTTCTAGGAATTAATTACAAGCTCACATATTCTTTATTACACAGCAGCTACTAGGAAAAAATATTACTCAGAGTTCAATGGTTTAATGTTACTCATTAAGCATAACTGAGTCCTACTGCTATAACAGTATCAACAGGAATTTTGATTTTTAAATAAAAACATCCCATATTTTTGTTTCTAAAAATAATTAAGCATTACAGACAAGCATCTAAAACCACCAGAAGTTTCTGCCCTAAGAACTCTTTTCGATACCATGTTAATACCTTTCTAAATGCTGTGTACCTAACGGTCAAAACAAACTCAGTTTTAGTATTTCTTTCCTACCAAAACCATTTTATTATATTATTGCAGGTCAGAAATATGAAAATCATCTTAAAATGTAAAATCAAAATTTAATATTAACAAAAGTAAAATGCTCAAGCATGTGGAGAAGTAGTATTTGTATATTACTTCACTTCAAAGCTGAGGCAGTTACTACTACTATAGTACTTGAAGTTTTCGATCTCATAAAAGCACAGTGTTAACTGTTGTCACATCTGAATAATTACTATATTGTATTCAGAAAACGATCTCTTCCATTCTTAAATGACAATTATTTAAACAAGAACAACAATTTAACATCCAGCAATATTTCAATATCAAAGTCTAACTTAAATTATGCTAATAAATTATTTCATAGATTTCACTCAGGGTTACAAATTATCGTACAGTCAACATAACAGTAAGTTTCGCAGTAAGACTATACGAACTTTGAGGCTTAAGTCTTTTTTGTTTTCTTTTCAAACTGCATTAGACATTTCTAGAGGAAAAGCCTCTACAAAAATGTAAAATGTTTCCATCTTTCCTAAATATTTTCCCAGGAGTCTTCAATATTGTCTCATCCTATACGTTAACAACAAATACGGGGGACTGCCCACAGCGGCTTTTTAAAGAAAAAACCCCAATGCTATTTTAATGTCCTTAAACATTTCTAAAAAGGTCCTTCCGGCTTATGAACTCATAGCAGTTTCCTAACAATTGTATACTTATCCTGTTTTACTGTCTCTCCTGGTCTATGACAAACTCAAATTGACACACCACCTCTCTTTCCTATTTTGCTACATTGCTAAAACTGGAGAATAAAAAGATACAAACCTGCTACTTCCCTCCTCCCCAAAGCAACCACAAAACTACTAATTAGCAAGATAAAGTGCCATATGAAGCAGTTTCAATTCATATAAATCACTTCTTCTCAAGTCACAAAAGTTACCCACTACTTACCACAAAAAGCCAATTCAAGCTATATCCCTTGATATTCCTTGATATGGCTCTCTCTTCAAGAGAAACCCATCAATGGATATTCCGTAGGGTTTATAGCACTATAAAATAAATTAACCATTAACTCAAATTCTGCTAAGCTCATTCTTGTTTAAACATATAAATATTCTAAAATGTAATTTTCCTTGGGAAGATTTGGTCGAGATGAGGACTATTTAAACAAACTCTATTTGGGGAAATATTTTTTTTGCCACAAGTGTATTAATATGAAAATTAGAAATATGAAAAGTAACAGGCATTTTAGTCAGAATGAATCTTATTATTTCTGAAATAACAGTTCTTCAAGTCCTTCACATTGTGAAGAAAAATGGAGCTTTACAAAATGATTTTCTGCAAGTTCTCCGATTCATAGAAAGCTGAGCCAAATTTCCCTGTAAAGTGTTTCAATGGCATTAAACTCACACAGAAAGTATGTAAGCCGAGTCCTTGCGGGGGGAGGGGGCGGGTAATAAAGCAGACTGATCAGTATTTCTAAGATAAAAAGACAATGGTTATAAACCTCACAGCGCGCTACTTGTTCCAGTCATTAAACACACAGGAAATAAGACTTTCTAGTTAGTAAACTAATTCACAAAGGCAATGACTTCATTGCCTTCATTCAGAAAGTCCTGCTGAAACAGACAACAATCAATCGTAAAATAAGAAAGCAAGTATTACAGGACTGGAAGGTGAAAAAGGGAGAGGAAAATGGCACAAACTGCGCGCATATTTCTTCCTTAAACCTCCTCTTGGATCTGCCCCCAAACTGAACAACCGAGTGCCCGGCGCAGGGCAGATGCTCGGCTTCGGGGCTTAGCATGACTAGAATTCAACAACGGCAATAAACGCTATAAATAACAAGACCGTTTTCACTCTGACAACACTTTCCCCTCTGATGATCTATCCAGGAGGGTCAATAGAAAGTATCTGAAATAAACCACAAACCACTCAGGACCTCCCCAAGGCGCTGCGGCTGGCAGCTGGCCTCGAGGCCAAAGGACCAGGATTCTTTCTGGTCGCTGCCCTGGTCCTACCTGCGTGACCTTGGGCAAGTCACTTTCAACTCTCGCCCTGGTCATCTGCACCATGAAGGTGCGAAGATAAAGCATGATTCTACGGCACAGGGCGGAGTCGATTACTGACTCGGCGAGTCCTAAAGTGAAAGCGCATTAAGCCATTAGAAAACGATGCCCAAGGCAGCTGAGCCCCCGGGGGCACAGCCCTGGAGGCTAGCCACTCCGACAGGCGTCGCCCGCCGGGAATCCCCGGACAGCTGGCCGGCGCAGGGCGCCCGGGAGCAGCGCGCGACCGTGCTTTCCAGCAGAGCCCCCGACCCGCTCGTCGGCGACCGCGACCGCCGCCGGCCTCCCTGCCCTCCCCCGCCGGACGCCGCCGAGGGCTGAGGTCAGGAAAACAATAAAGGAGTCGCGGGAAAAGGACACCGCCCCCTCCCGCCGCCCCGGAGCCCGCGCGCAGGTGAGCCAGCGCCGCGGCCTCGCCCAGGTGCAGCCGCGCGCGGCGGACACACGCGGAGAGGAGCCGCGGGAGAGCCCGGGACCCTGCGCCGCCCGCCGCCCCTCACTCACCAGCGCCCGCCGGCCCCTCGGCGGACGCGCGGTCGCCTCCCTGTTCGCCTCAGCCGGAGCAGCGCTCCCGGAGCCCGGCCCCGCCCACCCCGCCCCGGTGCGACCGCGCTCCTCACGCCCCACTTCACGTCGGCCCTCGGCCCGCAGCACCCGCACAGCCGTGGCCCCGGCTCCCACAGGCACCGAACTGCCGGAGCGGCGCCCACGACGGCCCGTCCACACACTGCGCACGCGTGCCCGCGCCGGCTCAGCCCCCAGACGGCGGCCGAGATTCCGGAGCGGCACTCCCAGCCCGCGGAGACTACAAGTCCCGGCAGGACCCGCGCGAGTCCCGGCGGCGTGGCGGGCCGGGCCTCGGGCGTCTTCCTGGTTCCAGAGGGGGTGGCCTCGGCGCGTCGGAGCGGGCTGCGCGTGGACCTCTGGGCCCCTGCGCTGCGGTGCCTCCTGGGATTGGTAGTCTTCGAGGACGGAGAGGCTTGGCTCGGAGTTGGCGGGGGAAACTCGGGGTTCTCTGATGTCTTCGCCTAGAGCTCCGCGGCCCAGGGATCTTTAAAAATAGGCTTCCTTCCCTTGCGGATAATTTGTTTGCAGGCTGTCCTATAATCGGTCCAGGAAGCATAAATTCACAGGCTGCTGTGTGACCTGAAGGAAAACGCTTTACAGCTCTGCGCACCAACTCTTGGCTCATAACCGTTTCTCCCTAGAACTATTAGCTCAGCCTCCTACTTGATAGGACAGGGGGCTTAGAGAATCTTAAAAAAGGATGAATTCAAATTCTTTCAGGAAATATGCAGCATAAATATGTATTCTCATGACCATTCATAAATATTTAACATTTGTTGAGCGCCTGCTATGTGCCAGCGCCTGTGATAGGCACTAGGTGTACATCTGAGAACAAGACAGACACCATCCTGCCTTCGTGGAGCCTGCAATCTGTGAGGAGAGCTAGTCCTTAAGCAAGCAAGATAATTTTAGATTTTAATGCAATGGAGAAATGGCACCAGTTAAAGAGGTGGAGGGGTACTCTAGAGAAGGTGGTCAGGGAAGGCTCTCTGAGGAAGTGATATTTGAGCTGAAACCTGAAAAATGAGAATTATTCAGACATGCAAAGAGCTGGGAAAGAATTATATGCCACACCCTCCACAGTGCGTGACACACATTAGGCTCTCAATAAATATTTGTTCCGTCTGTGTCCTTCTTTCCCTTCCCCACGGACAGCTTTAGATCACACCCTTCACCCTTCAGGATCTTTATCAATGGGGCTCCTGGGTGGCTCAGTTGGTTAAGCGACTGCCTTCAGCTCAGGTCATGATCCTGGAGTCCCGGGTTCAAGTCCCGCATCGGGCTCCCTGCTCAGCAGGGAGTCTGCTTCTCCCTCTGACCCTCCTCCCTCTCGTGCTCCCTATCATTCTCTCTCTCTCAAAAAAGAAAAATCTTTATCAACACCTTTCAGAACATCCTTCCTATGTGAAGATGTAGAGGAGACAAGTCAATGTCCAGTGGTAGGACAGGCTGTACAGCCGCTGAGACAGAAAACGCAAGGTAAATGCCATGACCCGGTTACATGGCAGAATCCTGACTACTTATCTTTATTTGTGAACTAGGCTCAAAGTCTGGGCACTCAGGTTGGCCTCCTGACTCCATTCTGGTTATGAGGCAGAAAATTGGATTTGGAGTTTGTCTTTATTAGGATCCTAAAGATATGATCTCATCTGAATCAAAGGAGAAGTGGAAAACAGCCCTACACTTACCTGTGGAGACATACCTGTGTGACCTCAGGCAGAGGGTGACACTTTGCCTTTCTTGACTCTCAGTGATTTCAAGTGCTGAACTTAAAGAATGTTCTCAGAGTCCGCATAAGCCGTTGGAGGTGAATACATCTTCCATGGAATGCTTCTGTCCTGGCTCTTTCAGACTGCTCATTTTCCACATTTCCAGGAGGATGGTTCTGTTATCTTTTGGGAAACCTTGCTGTGTAGCCTTGCTAACACTTATCTTCTTGAGGCTTCATTTCTTCATCCATATAATGGTTGAAAGCGTTTGGCCTGATGATAGTTTCTAAACTGGCCAGAGCACTGTTTCCTTTGGTTCAAACAGTCGGTTTAGGGTTTTTTTTAAACGGTGTGGCTAACATTTAAAAATAGGAAGATTTCGGGGTGACTGGGTGGCTCAGTCAGTTGAGCATCCGCCTTCAGCTCCTCCGGTCATGATCTCAGGGTCCTGGAATCGAGCCCTGTGTAGTGCTCCCCTCTCAGCTGGGAGGGGAGGGGCAGTAATCAGATTCTCCCTTCCTCCCCGCCCCCCCCCCGCCATGAGTTTGCCTGAGCATGCTCTCTCTCTCTCTCTCTCTCTCTCAAATAAATAAATAAAATCTTTAAAATAAATAAGAATAGTAAGATTTCACATAAAAATCCAGATATCACCTTTCTGATTCCTCTAGACATTTGAGCTTGCCTTCCCTGACTAGAGGGTCTGGAAGGAGTCTCCGGCTCTGGAATCCTAGAAGATTCTAAGTGGGATATTTGGGACATACTTAAACCAACAAAAACTCCTGTTTACCTGAAATTCAAATTCCAATTCCAATTTAGCATGTATTTGATTTGGAAACCCTAGCCCAGAGATCAGACCTCTGAAGCAGAGAGCCTCTAATTCACTCTGGGCAGGACATTATTGACTGAGTGATTTTAAATTATTCCTTTGTGTTTTTGGTCTAACAAGCCCCAAAGGTTGTTTGATATTGAGAGCCACATGTACAGATAATGAGGAGAGCCAGAAAAGTGATTCAAATTGGCCAAAGACACACAGCCAGGTAATCCCAGGGCTCCTTTGAGGTTGCAGTATAAACAGAACCTGTTAACACCCTTCTGTATGGAAGGCTCAGGGTCAGCCAATAAATGCAGTGACCAAAATAATAATAATGATGATAATAATAATAACCATAATAATACTGCTCTCTGTCCTTTTCATCCACCCTTTTTTTGGATGAAAAATTATTACATAACAGTGCTCTTAGTTTTTGTTTTTTTGTTTTTTTTTTTTAAAGAAGAAGTATGTGGAATATTCCCTTGTTGAAATTACAGTCTGAGAACAAACCCAGAACATTCAGGACCCACAGACAGCACTGAGGAATGCTGGAATATTCCATGGCTACTTGTCATCGGAAGAAAAGGAGGAATCTGAATTCAAGAATCTGCAATTTACCTTTAAAACATCACTCTCCCCCTCCTCATCACACCTTGAGTGTGTAAAGCACTTTGATATTGCATTCGAAAATATTTATTGAGTCCCTTCCATATGCTTACATGCAGGATCCTCCACATAGAATTAACCCTTTTGACAACACAAAGTAGAGCAGTGTAGACAAGTCACATGACTGGCCCCAAATCACACAGAAATTTACTGAACACGTGTCACCTCTGAAATCTTTGACCTCCCCTCACGGACACTTCAGGCATTCCTTCCTTGCTTTATATTTTTCTCCTAACAATGATCACTTTCCTACACATTATATATCTTACTTCTGTGTTTATTTTCTGCCTGTCACACCAGAGTGAAACCTGTAGGTTTTTTTAATCTGTTTTGTTCATCGCTGTATCTTCAGTGCCTAGGACAGAAATATTTGTTCAATGATGAAGGCCACCAGCCTGCTTCATGGACAGTCAGAATCAGAAGTCAACAGAAGAAGTAACTCCAGAAGTAGACCCCTGTTCTCACTAGAAATCAGAACCAAGATAGAACAAGAATTAAACCTGAACCAAACACTCTGCAAACCCAGCTTTGTTTCTGTCGCGTCCCTTCCAGAAACTGGGTGGCAGAGAGTGAAAAACAGCTCTTCCCTGTTTTTTAGTGTAAAAAATGAAACTCGCAGCAGTTGATAGGGTTGCTGTTCCGGTTAAGGAGTCAGAAGGCTGGCCCTCCCGACCTTCCCATGCACTGGGCTTCAGCCAAGCGGTAGGAACGATGAGTCTCAGTAATTACCCAGGGTGGGGCGGGATTCAGTGACCTGCCCAGAATACAGATCAGGTGACTGGATGCTCCTTCTGGAGCTCATTCTTGTGTCCCTAGGCTGGAGCGCAATCCTTCAGGGAGGAGCTATGAGAGACTTGTCCACAAGTCATGCTCACAGCGGTGTGAGAACAGGATTTCAGAACAGGTCAGCAACCAACCCCAACTCCAGGCTTGACAAGAAAAAAAAAGGGATCAGGGGAGATAATTGCCTCCAAGATTTTCAGGGAGCAGGACCAGGTATTCTTGCCTTAGGACCCCTATTCCATAGGACTCCTAAAATTCCTCAGCACCCCCTGTGATCTCTGGGGTCTGATGAGGTTCCAGCCCCATCACACACCCCAGTAAGTTCATACTTTAATTATCCTGACCACATGTAGCAGGTCTGGGATGCTGGTAAACCCTAAAGTTGTGGAGCACAGAATGCCTGCTATCATCCAAACATGTGGTCTCTTGCTCCAATGTGGCACGAAAACATGAAAAGGAAGATTTTCTGAAGCCAAGGTGCTTGTCCAGGGCCACAGCTGGGTAGCTAAGTAGAGGAACATTCTAGAAGGTAAAAGGCTCTTTCTTCCAGACAGGTCTGGGAGAGGATCTGGGAATGAGTCCCTCTTGGACTTTACTCCTCAGCCTATGGGAATTCCTCCTCAGACCCCTGCAACTCACCTGTCACACTCTAGCCAAGCTCCTCCTTGAGTTAAAGGCCACTGGTTTCTCTCACCCATCTGGTCGTTTATCTGAAGAGTATATTTGCCTTCAACAGCAAGAACCAATGCCTCAGGCGTTTGGGAGGGCTGCCATGCTCTGACCCCCAGAAGAAGAGAAGCAGAAGTCACAGCTTCCACCATAAACCTCATGGACATTGTGGGTCCCACCCCAGGAAAGGCTAGAAAGGAGCTAGGACTCTGAAGTCCATCTACACTGACCAGCTTACCTTATTTCTCCGAGCCTCAACATTTCCTCATCTGTAAAATGTAGTTGATAATAATTCCTACTTTACAGCTCATCCTGAGTCTTAAATGAAATAACACATATTAGCAAATATGTACTCTTAGCGAGGTGTCTGGCACACATTAATGGCTCTACCAATATCCACGACTGTATTACTCAGTTTAGTCCAGTTCCCGAGCTTGCCTGACCAAGATGGATGATACATTTAGAATCTCTCACCTGGGCAGTGGGTAGGTTCTAGAACTACTTTGATTGCTGTGAACCTCACACATATCTAGGGTGACTGGGATGGAAGTACTCATCGTGGTCTAGGATCTTGGGGAGTTTGGTACAGCTGGAGAGCAGTATGGTGTGGACATGGTACTGGGGAAGGATGAGGGGCTCCTTCAGAAGGACCAAGGATGCCCGTGTAAGGGGGATGTGATGGCTAATTATATGTGGCAGCTTGACTGATGCTTAGATAACTGGTTAAGACATTATTTCTGCATGTATCTGTGAGAGTGTCTCTGGTAGAGATTAACAGTTGAGTCGGTAGACTGAGTAAAGAAGATCTGCCTCCCCAGTGTGGGTGGGCATCATCCAATCCTTTTAGGGCCTGAATAGAAAAGGCGGAGGTAGGTGAATTCATGGCTGTCTGAGCTGAGGAGACATCCATCTTCTTCTGCCCTCAGACGTCGGTGCTGCTGGACTCAAACTGAAATACACCACCAGCCGTTCCGGCTCCCCAGCTTGCAGGGACCAGATCATGGGACTTCTCGGCCTCCATAGGCACGTGAGACAATTCATATAATAAATCTCCTTTCTCATATATCTGTATCTTTACGGCTCTCTGTCTATCTATATCTTTCTATCTCTATCTCTATTTGTCCTAATTAGTCTGTTTCTCTGGAGAACCTTGACTAATAATACAGGGGGACTTCAGCTTGCTTTCCCAAGTGTACCTCACATCCCCTTCCCGCTACAAAAGTAAATAAATATAAATAAATTGACTTAGACTAGATCAGGACGGCCATGGCTTCTTCATCATTTCCCATCCTGTCCGCCTCCCTCAGAAACATTTAGCTTTCACCTAGAAGCTGGCAGGTTCCCCCCCCAGCCCCTCCCCCATCACAGACTAACAGCAGGGGCAGCTCTAAAAATAGCGTGGCTTCACCGCCCCCCCTGGCGTGTAAACACATCTTTGTTCCGGCCAGCATTTAATAACTGTACTTTATGCTGAAACAAAAGCTGTAATTAGAGCCCAACAATGGAAGGTGCAGTCAGCTCTGAACAATACTCAGAATTCCCATGGTGGTCCCCCCACCCGCAGCTGTGAGAAGCAGCAGTCTCCAGCACGAATTCCATTCACAATTATTCACCTAGTCCCACCGCGGCTTATTCCAATCACGGCTTTCCTGCCTCCTCAGCGGGGCTACAGAGAGGCTGAAAAGAGATGCTAAGCCTGGGCCCCTGCCAAGAGCAGCCTGTGCAGGTGTGCGCGCTGAGGGGGGCGCGGAGAAGCCTGCGCAGTGGCCCCAGGACGAGCCAGACCGCCCCCGGGGCTGGAGACCTCAACAGCCACCTCTGCAGCAGTCCTTCATGCGCGACTTCCTTCAGATAAAAGAGAGCTTTGCACTGATTTCCTTATCCGGCACTGCAGTCTGTGCATTCCAGCATAAGCCCGGAGGCTGGCTTCCCCTGCCAGGTTCAAGTCCTGGAACGGTGGAGAGAGGAGGTCTTTATAATAGAGGGTCTACCGTCTCAAGCCCTGGGGCAGAGTAGGATCATTGGGATGCTTTTAAGAAAATTCTTGGGGCAAGACCCCACCGGCAGACCAATTGAATTAGAATCTCTGGCAATGAGCAATTGACATTGGTATCATTTTTTTCTCTGTTTTTGTTTTGTTTTGAGGTATAACTAAAATACGGTGTTATGGACCGAATTATGTTCCCCGCCCCCCCACCACCACCAAGTTAATAGGTTGAAGCCCCAACCCTCAATGTGACTGTATTTGGAGATAGGGCCTTTATGGAGGTAATTAAAATTAAAGGAGGTCATAAGGAGGGGGAGGGGCTGATCCAATAGGATTCATGGCCCCCTTAAGAAGAGACACCAGAGCTCACTGTCCCCACTCCTCTCAGCAATGTGAAGACTCTGGGAGCAGGCAGCCATCTGCAATCCAGCAAAACCCTCACCAGGGACTGAATCACATTTCCTTGTCAGTAAAACTGGACTTCCCAGCCTCCAAAATTGTGAGAAATACAGTTAAAAATATTAAAAATACTTAAAAATTTTAAATATAAAAAAATTAATTTAAGCTACTCAGTCTGTGGTACTTTGTTATAGCAGCCCAAGCTGACTAATACACATAGCAAAATCTACAACTCTTAAGTTTAAAGCCCAATAAACTGTAACCACCACTCAGATCAAGATACATTTCATTTTTTTAAAAAGATTTTATTAAGTAATCTCTACATCCAATGTGGGGCTTGAACCCACAACCCCGAGATCAAGAGTTGTACACCTTACAAACTGAGCCAGCCAGGCGCCCCAAGATACATTTCTAACACCCCAAAAGTCTTCTTGTGCCAGCCAGATATCACCACTATTCTGATTTCTATCACCATAGATTAGTTTGACCCCTTCTTGAACTTGATGTAATTGTAATTACACACTATGACACGTACTCTTTGGCGTCTGACTTCTTTTGCTGAACATTGTCTCTGTGAGATTTATCTATGTCCTTGAGTGCTGTAATAGGTCTGTTCTTTTTTTTATCATTATGTAATATTTCATCTTGTGAATAAAGCACAATTTATTCTCCTGTTGATGGACATTTTGATTATTTCCCCTTCTGTTTCTTTTTTCATGTTGCTTTCTCTGCCCAGAATGGCTTTTCCCTCTAACCCTATCCCACCCCCTAATTTCCCACAAATAAAACCCACCTTCCCTGAGAGGCAAGCTTTAATACCACAGTCAAAACTCATCATCTCTTGAAATCTTTCTGGACTTTCAGAGAGAAGTGACTTCCCCTCCTCTCTGACCCCACTACTGCCATTTTTAAATTATAGGGGTGCCTGTACCAGGAGACCATGATTTCCTCAGGACAGGGACCATGTCTTCATTAATTCTGTAGTCCCAGCCCCTAGAGAAAGGAGGGTCAAGAAACAGCGGCTTTTTTCTGGGAAGCGGGTCCCCTTCCAGGAAGGGCAAGTATGCCTGGGGGCTTTGGGAAGGGAGGGCAGCAGAAAGCAGGCAGTTCCCAGCCCTAGAAAGGGCCTTGAGACTGGAGGACAGCCTGACAGGAAGTCAGTGGAACAGACTGGGCATGAGCATGGTGTGCAGCTACCCAGGACTCACTCCTGGTGACCTAATCCCAAGCCCCCAGGCTTACCTCCAGATGCTGAGCCCCACATAACACCTGTGGAGATGGGCTCAGGCGCCTGGGAGAATGGAGCCCCTGGGCAGGGCATCGGTGGGCCCAGCTATGAGAGACTAGGGACTGCCGTGTCCTGGCATGGCCTGGAGCACCATCTTGAACACAGCCACATGGCCCTGGTCCCTCTTGGCTGCCGCCCCCTTTCCAGTGGGGTACTTGGATCTGCCCAGGAAGCTGGTCAGAGGAGGCCAGCAGTTTTCATTGTATTTCCTGCCGCAGGATTCCTTTTCTCTGATTTCTTTCTTGTCTTTCACATAAGCCAACCAAGTGTCAACCACTATGGTTCAGCATCCAATAGGGCAAACCAATAGCACTCCTCAGAAAGCTCAGTCTCTGCAGCAACAGCTCTTTATCAATTCGGGCTCTTTGTTGTAGAGAGATGATTAGCATTGGTTAGAAAAGCTGCTTTCACAAGTACCAATATGATCACATCTCTGTGATTTAAGCTTTTTGACTCATGATGCTGTAGCAAGGGGATGCTGTTGGTGCCAGACAGATCTGAGTTCAAATTTACTGCTTGCTGGCTGGGTAACTTCATGCCACCCACTCAAGTGTCCTGAGCTTCAGTTTCCTCATTGGCCAAGTGATCCCTCTGCTGCTCAGAGATTGTGAGGATGGGGCTCAGTGCACAGCAGGTACTCCATAGTAGCTCTCATGATAGTGTTTACTGGGCCATTGGAGAAGGTACCTGCCCCCCTCGCCCCAGCCCTATTCCAGGATTCATCATCTTTATTTTCTAACAACAAACAGGCTTTTCTCTGGAAGCTCTCCTGGTTATCCTGAAATGCCCTCCCCCACTTCATTCTGGTGCCCACATGCTGCCCGCCAGACTGTTTGTTTTGGATGCAGGAGGCCAGCCAGGGAGTGGCGGGCCTGCCCATGCGGTTCCTTAAAACAAAAGTTGCTCCCTGAGTCATTGCTGGGAGAAGCTAGCCTATCCAAGCAAGCACCCACACAGGCATGTCAGAGGTAGGATGCCCTCTGAGCAGGACTGTTGGTGGTTAGAGTGGGGGCACAGGCAGAGTGATGGGGGGCAAGGGCTGGAAAGCCAGGCACAAAGTGTAGGCTTGATCGTGGGAGAAATGGAAAGGGGACATTGAAGACTTTCAAATAAGAGAGGGCACAATCAGAGTTGTGGGTTAGAAAAGTCTGGACTTTCTGGAAGGGAGGACATCCCCCCTTCCATATTCCAGCCTCATCTCCTTCCTTTGCCTATCACAAATTTTCCGCTCTAGCTAAACTCTCTAGCCAAACTCCTAGACAGACTTTCTGTACCTCTGTCCCGTTGAAGTGCTCTCTACCTGGTGACATTTTCCCTTATCTCTCAAGGCCTGGCTTGATTATTTCTCCTTCAGAACTCCTTCTCTGCCCCCCAACACATGTTTCTTGCTCCCTTCCCAGAACCCAGGGTTCTCTCCTAAATACCCAGTGGCCAGAGCCACTCAGAACTTGCTGCACTGTGTGGCTAATTCTCAGAGCATACATGCTGTAGAAAGCACAGAACTTCTGCAGTGAGAGAACCTGAGCTCAAGTTCAGATTCTGTCCTTAGCCACTTGCGGTCTTCAGCATCGCACTCAACCTCTCTGAGACACACTTTGCTCATTTGCACAATGGGGCAAGGTGATGCATCTCCCAGGCCTGTGGTAATTATGAAGGGAATGTAAAAGCACTCTGTAAACAGTGACGTCAAACAAAAGCTGGGAAAGTTAGGGGCTGCAGAGACTGGAAGACCTGGGGTGGGAGCCGAGCTCCGTCTCCTACTTGTTGACTGTCTCTAGACAGGTCACCCAGTCCCTCTGGGCTTACTCTCCTTTTCTGTATGTGGGGAGCTTAGTTCCTGCCTCTGGGATTAACGTGAAGATCAAGTATGTTAAGAGATCGGCACTGTGCCCAGCACATAGTAGCCTGGCACCGGGTGCTAATGCCCTGCCAAAGTACGACAGTAGTTTGGATGGGGGAGGACATATGTGTCTGTTGATTGCCTGGCTAATTTAATTCCTGACCCACCAAATACAGGGGTGGGTGGGTGGGTGGGTGGGTGAGTGCCTTGGTGGACAGATGAGTGTTTGATTAAATGAGTGAATCAATGAGTGAATGACCAAACTGATAAAAAAAATAAAATCAAATGAATGCCTGAGTGAATGAACAATGAGTGGAGTAAGCAAATCACTAGTGAATGACAAGGGATATGGTAGTAAATGACTGTTCTCCTTTGGCCCAGAGGCCCACCTTGTCCCCCTGGCCTCGGGGGTATGAGTAAAGCACTGGTTACTTTGAAGACCCTCCCTTAGCAGCAAACAGTTGCCCCTGCCACGTAACCAGGGTAACCAGGTTCCTGGAGAGAAGCAGCATCCGGCTGGCTCCTCGGAAAGAACATCTGGGACTACGTTGGTGACAAGGATGAATGCATCTGGGACTCCATGGATGAGGGACAGTCCCCACTCTGAGCCGCCAGCGTGAAAGCTCAGGCCAGGCGCTCTCCTAGCCTGGTGTGGGGCTGCATCCTCAGCACTCCCCAAACTCCTGCCTCGGAAAGGCACCACTGTTTGCCTCACTAGAGCAGATACAACTGGCATGGGCAAGCTAGAGGAGTGGGTTAGAATCCCAGAGAGAGGGGATTTGGAGAGAGGTGTGGGCATGGCCCCTACCCTGCTGATCGTGAGCCTGTGGGTGAGGAGACAGCTCCGTCAGTCACAGCATCACCCGCGGGGCAAGGAACAAAGATGCATCTGCGAAGGCCCCCTGACTGAGGAACCATTCACAGTCAGGCCTCTTTCTTACAACCAGGCTTGGAGGCAGCCAGGCGGTGCTTGCCTCTGACAACCCACTTACAGATAAAGAGGCCCAGATAGGCAAAGAGTCTTGCCCAGGGTATGAGAGTGAAACAGCAGAGCATGAAAAAGCCCAAAGTCTCTCAATACTTCCCACCCTTTTCTATAGGGCTCAGTACAAAGCCGAGACCCACTTGCAGTTAAATTAAAAGTCTCCTTAACGTCTTGCAAAAATCAGTCAGGTCAACCAGCTGGCTGGTTACCTACCACTGCCTAATTACCCACTCAAGACCTTTTGGCATCTGGCTTCTTAGTACTTCTTTAAGGCAATGAAAAAGCCATAGATTTTCAATCCCACTTGCGGTCTTCAGCATCGCACTCAACCTCTCTGAGACACACTTTGCTCATTTGCACAATGGGGCAAGGTGATGCATCTCCCAGGCCTGTGGTAATTATGAAGGGAATGTAAAAGCACTCTGTAAACAGTGACGTCAAACAAAAGCTGGGAAAGTTAGGGGCTGCAGAGACTGGAAGACCTGGGGTGGGAGCCGAGCTCCGTCTCCTACTTGTTGACTGTCTCTAGACAGGTCACCCAGTCCCTCTGGGCTTACTCTCCTTTTCTGTATGTGGGGGGAGCTCAGTTCCCTGTACCTCCCTCAATCCCCAGGCCAAAGGGAACAATCATGTGGGCCAGACCCTGTTTTAGATCCAGTTGTAGACCCTGTTCTAAGCATGTTGTCTCGTTGAGAGCTGACAACAGCCCGGTCTGGCGTTTCTCCCATTCTACAGTTGAGGATACTGGAGCTCATGCACCTAGGAAGTAGAAGAGCCAGTCCTTGCCTTTCCAGGCACACCGACCATGTCTGTTTTAATAGACATACGAGAGCACTAAGCTTCATGGAAACACACACACCAGTTCTCTTTCCTATCATAATCCTGCGTGCACAAACTCCCCAGTGGAAAGACCAAAATAAACCCTTGCTCATCAAAGCTAGGAAAGAATGTCATTGAATCTAGTTTCCAGCTATCTGCATTACTTACATAAAAGGGGACCTTCTAGGAGTATGTTAAGAGTTGGTGATACCATTCTTTAGCACCCAGAGACTCAAAAAAATGTTATTGTATCACCATTGTTGTTACTGGTTGGAATATTTAATATGCACCAGTCCATAAATACACATGATCTCTATGATTCGTTTTCTACTTGGAGTTAAAATGAAATTTAGAAATTTCCGGTTTAAGTGGGAATTTGAAATGAACTGAGTTAAGAGCATTCTCAAGGGCTTGGTGGAGAGGAGTGAGTGAGGTGGGTGATTGCCCAGGCCTCTGATACGTGATCAGAAAGGCAACTGCTATCTATCGAGCTCTTCAGAGGGGCTGTCACCATAAGGAAGGGGGCAAGTATTCTTTCTGGGGCTAAAGTCCTGAACCACACATCCATCCAGCGAGCCACTATACACACTACCACCATCACCCATTGCCAAAGCCAAATGGATGTGTCTTTTCAGAACCCTTTTATTTCTTTTAGACTTTAAAAATAACTCACACTATATATATATAGAACATAAAGAAGAAAGTGAAAATCACTCCCAAATGCTACCTTTCAAGTAATAGTCACTCAAAAATTTGGTGAACATCCTTCCAGACACCTTCCTACATAGATACTTCTCCTATTGATAAAGCTAAACACTTTTGTAAAATGATATGTTGCTCTACATACCTTTTTTTCCCAAAATGCTTATTTTGACATACTTATAGGTTCTTAGAGAGCTGCAAGGGTAGTTCAAGGAGGCCCCTGATACCCTTCACCCAGTTTACCCCAATGGGTACATCTCACATGATCAAGTACAATATCAAGACCAACTAACATCAATACAATATATGTGTCCAGTCCCAGCATCCACTGAGCTTTAACTTTGGTTGTTGTATTTTTCAGGTCTAAAACTCCCCTTGGACTCTTCTGTAATCTTCAATGTGTTTGCTGAGCCTCCTATGTTCTCACTGACCATTTCCATTTTTCCTTTGTTTCAAGCATGTTCATAATTGCCTATGGTAGCCCTTGCATGGTGGCCGCTCTAAAATCTTTGTCAGATCATTCTAGATCTGTGTCATCTCAGCGTTGGTGTCTGTTGGTTGTCTTCATTCACTCAAAGTGAGATTTTCTGGTTCTCAGGTTGACGAGTGATTTTTAAAACCTGGGCATTCGGGTGTACTATGATATTCTGGAGCACATTTCCATCTGGTGTTTTAGCAGGTCATCTGCGGCACCACCCCGGCAGGTGGCAAGAGGCCACCTTGTTACTTCCGGGTAGGGACGCCATTCCAGGCTCTCAACTCAGGCTCACTGACACCAGAGCGGGAGGTGTTCCTGTTATGGCCGGGCAGGCCTGGAAGTTCTAGCTCTCCACTAGGCCTCGGCTGACACCACTCTGGCTGTGAGGGGCAAAGAGGCTCGTTTTGCTCCCCACATTACCTCTACTGACACTGAAGTAGGGGGTGAGTGAGCAGCAGTAAAAGTCTTAGCTCCCCACTCTGTCTCCTCTGACACCACCCCAGCAAGGACAGGGCTAGAGGTGTCTTGTAATCTCTGGATGGCCGACAAGTCCAGGCTCCCTGGGTGTTCTGCACCAACATTGGGAAGACAGGCTTGTTACTACAGGTCCCATCTTTCCACTTGGCCTGTTTTTTGTTTTTGTTTTGTTTTTAAGATTTCATTTATTTATTTGATAGAGAGAGACAGTGAGAGAGGGAACACAAGCAGGGGGAGTGGGAGAGGGAGAAGCAGGTTTCCCACAGAGCAGGGAGCCCGGTGCGGGGCTCAATCCCAGGACCCTGGGATCATGACCTGAGCCAAAGGCAGATGCTTAACGACTGAGCCACCCAGACTGCCTGCCCCTCACTTGGCCTGTTCTGATAACCCTGGGAGTGAGGGGTTAGAGCATCTCATTACAGTCAGGTGGTGGAGAAAGTCGAGCTCTCCACTTAGCCTTTGCGGGCTCAAGTGGAGATGGGGCTGCAGTTTTCTCTGTGATGTTCGGCTAAAGTGGGTGGTCATTCTTCAAGAGGTTTCTGTTTTGCTAGGCTGGCCCCCTCACCTGGCTCTTTGGCTAGACAGCACAGGCTTCTCTTGGGCCTTTTTTGGTCTGTACCCATTGGGGTTTCTGAGTTGCCAGCATCTCTGGTACACAGACTACACTATGTGAGGCAAAAACAAACAAACAAACAAACAAACAAACAAAAAAAAAACAGGAGCGCCTGGCTGCCTCAGTTGGTAGAGCATGCAACTCTCAACCTCGGGGTTCCAAGTTCAAGTCCCACGGTGGGTGTAGAGATTACTTAAAAATAAAATCTTCAAAAAAATAAATAAGGGGCACCTGGATGGCTCAGTCAGTTAAGCGTCTGCCTTCAGCTTGGGTCTTCGTCCCAGGGTCCCAGGGATAGAGTCCAGCATCAGGCTCCTTGCCCAGCAGGGAGCCTGCTTCTTTCTCTCTTTGCCTGCCATTTCCCCTGCTTGTGCTCTTGCTCTCTCTCTCTCTCTGTCAAATAAATAAATAAAATCTTAAAAAAAAATTCTCATTTTGCTATGACTTCCAGTGTTTGTCAGCATTCTCTGCTGATCAGCAACAGAAGGAAGCATATTCCTGCCTCTAACTCAGAGACCTCTTACTGGCCTTTAAACTCCATGAAGCCTGCTGGGTCCTGAGTAGAAATGGAAGACAGTTGATTCTCAAAACTAACACCTTTCACGTGCTAAAACCATCTGGTATTGACAAGCACTCGCCCAAGTTGGCCCCCTTCCCCAGATTGAAAATCCCTTACCCCTTTAACTTTGACTCACAGGTTTGAGTGCCTACTCCCCTTTGCACGGCTCCTCAGAACCCTTGAGCGGTGGAACCCCAGGGCAGAACACAAAGCTCTGTTCTGTAATCCTCGAGGGATGTGGGGAAAATGATGCTGGCGTCTTGTCTGAGAGGTGCACGTTGGAGCATCAAGGTCCCTCCTTGATCAAATGAGATGCTGTACATACTCTTGGACTTTTTTTTAAAGATTGTATTTATTTGAGAGAGACGGGGGGGGGCGGTGCACAAGCAGGGGGAGTGGCAGGCTCCCCGCTGAGCAAGGAGCCTGATGTGGGACTTGATTCCAGGACCCTGAGATCATGACCTGAGCCGAAGGCAGACGTTTCACTGACTGAGCCACCCAGGCGCCTACTTTTGGACATTTTTATAGGTCTTGGTAATAGAAATAGTCAAGCAAGGAGCATGCATAGAAATGCCTTGTCCTGGGGCACCTGGGTGGCTCAGATGGTTAAGCGTCTGCCTTCGGCTCAGGTCATGATCCCAGCGTCTTGGGATCGAGTCCCGCATCGGGCTCCCCGCTAGGCGGGGAGCCTGCTTCTCCCTCTGCTTCTCTCTCTCTCTCTCTCCCCCCCTCCTCTCTCCTCCTCTGTCTCTCATGAATAAATAAATAAAATCTTTAAAAAAAAAGAAAAAGAAAAAGAAATGCCTTGTCCTGCGGGGGAGGTCCATCCATCCCTCACTCTCTGCAGGCCGAACCAGCCTCCACCAGCAACCCCCGGCAGTCTCTGGGGATGGGAGAGCTCCTGTCACAGTCTGGGGTCACCGGTTCTGGCAGCCCCTGGGCACCTCATGATGGAGGAGGCAGGTGGGTCAGTCCACAGCCATTCAGTCCACAGCCAGACTGTCACTGTGGCACACAAACTCGTAGAAGGGGTCCTGGAAGGTGTTCAGTCCGCCCTTGACCTCGGGTTCTAAGACATGTTCCATCAAATCCGCAGGTGCCAGGTTTGTGAGGGATTTTCCAGCACATGCAACTCCTCTGGACCTCTGCGCTAGGCACAGGGCCTCGGTTGGGGTCCAGATCGCCACCCCCGACTAGCAGAGGCTCCGTCCTCTCGCCTGTGTTCTCTTGAGTCCTCTCCCAAGTCTCGACTTCTCAACCTCCCTCCCTCTCCCTGGTCCTGCCCCCAAAGCTGGTTTGGGTCACTCTCCACTCCATTGGATTCCGGGGTGCAGGGCATGATGGGGAGAGGGGCCCTCACAAAGACCCACACTTGGGGTGATAAACCTAACATTTAGACCTTTCCAGCCCTGGAGGTAAAGCTGTGGCCAACAGATCTCCTAGGCATTATTATGCAAAAGAAGGTCCTGTCCCCTACCTGCCTTCAGGCCCTAAAACAAAAAGCCCCTCCTTAGGATCTTGACCTCCAGCGACATCCCTTGCATACTTTTATTCCACAAGTATTTACTGAGTGCCAGTCACTCTTCTAGGTACTGGGGATCTATCAGTGCAAAAACAAAGATCCAGTTCTAATTCTTTCAAAGTTTATGTCCCACCTAGGTGGGGTAGGTAGGGGTGGTGTGGGAGGGACAGAAAATGAACAATGGACATAATGAATGAGTAAATTATATGGTACATGGAAAATGACACAGTCACTCCAAGTAAAAGGAATTAGTGATGCCAAGGAGGGGAGGGTGTGGTCAGGGTTGGCCTCCTGGAGCAGGTGAATGAATGAGTGAGCTGTGCAGATAATCGCGGGAGAGGCACCCAGGTTCGTTTGCTGATGGGAAGAGCCTCCAAGAGCCGGTGAGGTGGCATATTTGAAACTTCAGGTGCTAAAAAGACAGCATCTGGACCTATGAGCCTTGGGAAACGATTCAAACCAGGGCAAAAATCTATTAGCTCTAAAATAAGAAAACGGCAATATGGTTATGAATAAATGTTTAATCAAATGTCCACATACAATGTAACGTGTTGTCAACTTACTTAGTTGTGAAATTGAGAGTTTGAATTTCATGACATTGAAAAATAACAGACTCTATTTCTTTCACTTCACGAAAAGTTTCCAGATACACATGATTTGCTAAGAAATTATAGGCAAGTATTATACATTAAATACTTCGCATAGCCAAATAATTTCAAAGGTAAAATTATAAGAGCCCTTTTGAATTTTATAGGAAAATTCTCTTTAACGTGGAACGGGCTGAGTTTTCATGTTTGATGGGACAGGGAGTGGAACCTCTGAAAGCGAGATTGAGCCCAAGATGATCTTATAATAGTCCTGCCCACCCGCCTCGCGAGTTAGTACCAACCCACGAAAGCAGGTCACGTTTCAGGCTAGCCCGAGTTAGTTGTGGGACAAAACGCAGTGCCCACCCACTCCATGCAGAACTGACTGCTTCCAGTGCATTGATAGCCTCTCTGAGCTGAAGAGGTGTTGATTTCCCGATTTCCTGGCATAAAACTTTCATTTCCATTTGGAATCTCATTTCCTGATGGCCTTCCCTTGTCATTTCTGGGCTGGGTCAGTACATCTCCTATCCTGAAGATACTTAAGCAAGATGATGAGGGAGGACTCTTCCTCCCACCCAGGCAACATACTGGAATTCACGGGATTTGTCAACTGGGAAGAATCTTCCCGGGCATTTAGCAAACACCTACTGTGTACCTGCCACTGCGCTAGGCACCATAGTCTAAGAAGATAGAAGACCACCTGCTCTTTTTTTTTTATTGTTCCAAAAAGACATCCTTTATTATAGTTGTCAATGTAAAATGCTTAAATTGGTATCAGTTGTGTGTAGTTAGCTAATATGCAAGTTAAATACTGTTTAACAACCTTCAAACATGACACTATGTAAAGCCCGGCTGAATCATCATTTTTTCCATAAGGAGGTGTTCCTGGGCCTATGAAATAACATATATAAAGTTAAAGGCTCAATGTTTTTCAAAAAGAACTACAGTAATCTAAATATGCTTTAATAGACTTGCAATATATTTAAATTTGCATTGTTCGACATGCTAGCTAGTAGCCATGGGTGACTGTTTCAGGTTCAACTTAAATTAATTAAAACTATGTACAATTAAAAATTCAGTTCCTCCATTTGCACTAGCCTCATTTCAAGTACTCAGTAGCCACATATTCAGGGTGGTCTGTATGAACATTTCTATCATCACTCAAAGTTCTATTGGAAAGTGCTCTTTTTTTTTAAATTTTTTATTGTTATGGTTAATCACCATACATTACATCTTAGTTCTTGATGTAGTGTTCCATGATTCATTGTTTGTGCATAGCACCCAGTGCTCCACGCAGAATGTGCCCTCTTTAATACCCATCACCAGGCTAACCCATCCCCCCACCCCCCTCCCCTCCAGAACCCTCAGTTTGTTTATCAGAGTCCATCGTCTCTCATGGTTCGTCTCCCCCTCCGACTTACTCCCCTTCACTCTTCCCCTCCTGCTATCTTCTTCTTTTTCTTTTCTCTTAACATATGTTGCATTATTTGTTTCAGAGGTACAGATCTGTGATTCAACAGTCTTGCACAATTCACAGCGCTCACCATAGCACATACCCTCCCCAATGTCTATCACCCAGCCACCCCGTCCCTCCCACCCCTCATCACTCCAGCAACACTCAGTTTGTTTCCTGAGATTAAGAATTCCTCATATCAGTGAGGTCATAGGATACATGTCTTTCTCTGATTGACTTATTTCACTCAGCATAACACCCTCCAGTTCCATGCACGTCGTTGCAAATGGCAAGATCTCATTCCTTTTGATGGCTGCATAATATTCCATTGTGTATATATACCACATCTTCTTTATCCATTCATCTGTCGATGGACATCTTGGCTCTTTCCACAGTTTGGCTATTGTGCACATTGCTGCTATAAACATCGGGGTGCACGTACCCCTTCGGGTCCCTACATTTGTATCTTTGGGGTAAATACCCAGTAGTGCAATTGCTGGATCATATGGTAGCTCTATTTTCAACTGTTTGAGGAACCTCCATACTGTTTTCCACAGTGGCTGCACCAGCTCGCATTCCCGCCAACAGTGTAGGAGGGTTCCCCCTTCTCCCCATCCCCACCAACATCTAAGACCACCTGCTCTTGAGCCACGATGCTCCCAAGTTCAGTTAGGACTGGGCTTGATTAGAATATCTGGTGCTTTGGAATAAACTGCAAGTCCTCAAGAAGAAAGGGGTGGTGGGAAGCCCCTGGAGTGGACAGCAGAGATGTCATTGGCCTCCCACCTCCCCAGTCCCCCTGACCCAGGGAGAAAATCCCCTATTCAGAGACTATGTCTCTCTAACCAGGAGCCTCAGCATCACCTGCCGCTTGTTAGAGATGTAAATTCTCCGTTCTCATCTCTAATTCCTTGAGTCCCACTGTTGGGGTGGGAGCGCAGCAGTGTGTTACAAGCGGCCCTCTGGGTGAATCTGGCATGGGCACACCAGAGCTTGAGAACCACGGCTCCAAATGAGGTCATCTGTGTAACTTCGTCCTTGTTCTAACATCACAGTGTCATGCACAGAAGTCACCTTGGACTCTGGGGAGCCCTGCGCCAGGGGGTCTTTTCCCCAAAAGTCATAATTAATCCCTTTAATGGATCTGGAAGGTGACACGATGCAGCAGGTAAAGGTGCCTGAAACCAGACGGTCAGCTCTGTCATTCACCAACTGTACCTCCTGGGCAGGGCACTCTGGCTCCTTCAAGCCTGATCCCTGATCTGTAAAGTGACCATCATAACAGTGGAAAGAACCTCGTGGGGTAACGGGGATAAGCCCTTGAGAGCTCTTAACACTGTGCCTACCACAGAGTAAACACTTGAGCCATCCTAATGACCAATAACCATTTTGTAAATTAAGGTTTATACCCACTGGGTCTTCTTATAAGAGTGGTCATGACTTTGAAGCATTCATCCCAACAGAATCGTAGAGGAAATGTGGCTTGAAGACTCCTTGATTTGAGCCAGTTTCCCTGTAGGACAGGAGAGCAGACAGGGCCCAGCCTCACAGTCTCTGAACCATAACCACCTCCAGTTCCCCTCAAAGCGTGAGTGGCTGCTTCCCCCCTTTCTCGTCAGTCCTCGACAAGCAAACCAAACGAAGCCACCTCTGTCTCCTGCCAGAGAGATGGTGGCTTTGGGGATCCTCCAGTTGTTGGAGGAAGTCCTTTTTCCCCTATAACAGGCCTGAGTGAATAATAAACCATCAGGGTTGCTTTCCTATTGCCTTTGTCTACTGAGAAAATCTCTGGCTGTAGATTCATATACTAAAGAACAAAGAAGGGGCGCCTGGGTTGCTCAGTAGGTGAAGCGTCTGCCTTCGCCTCAGGTCATGATCCCGGCGTCCTGGGATCGAGTCCCGCATCGGGCTCCCTGCTCGGCGGGGAGCCTGCTTCTCCCTCTCCCTCTGCCCCTCCCCCCGCGGCTTGTGCTCTGACAAATAAATAAATACATAAATCTTAAAAAAAAAAAAGAATAAAGAACACTTTCAGCATTCTTACCTTAGCCAAGCTGATGGTTCATCTGTACTGCGTACTCCAAGTGTGTTCCGTGGCCTGGCACAGCGCACACACATTTATTCTCCACCTTCCCTGGGATGTGCGCAGAAAGTGAGAGTCAGCATTTACAAGTTGTGTATAGCATTTTGATGTTGCAACATACAAACGCACAGTGGCAGAGGTTGTGTTTTGTAAGTCTTTGTTTTTCTAGTCATTCATTTTTTTATCGTATTTTATAGAAGCGTCAGTCTGAGGTGGATGGGGGACAAAAATGCACCTGGTTCCAGCATTACCTCTGAAGGCCTTGGAGAGATGCGGGGATCAAGAACATTCAGGATTTTGAGGACTGGCTGTTGACTTCCAGAAGGAGATGACCCTGCTTAAACAAAGAGTTTCTCTGGCCAGCCCCCCAACCCCCTCACGCACGGTACTACAAATTTTGAAATTCTAGAATGACTCAGGACATCCTGCTCTGAAAAAGGTGTGTGTGTGTGGGGGGGTAGGCTTATCACAAGGCTAAGACTCTTCTGGGAGATTTTCCTAAACACCGGGGGACCAGGAAGAACTTTCCAAAGGCTCCTTGACACTTGGCCAGAGGAGCAGCCAGGCTTAAGAAGGAAACACAGGCTGTGCAGAGGTGAGGGCAGAAAGATGCAATCGGTTAGTCATGCCATGAACTAGGAGGGAGAAGGTAGGAGGAGAAAGACCCCAGAGGAGCAGCTGTTCTTGCTTCTTCTTCACTCTCCCACCCCTGTCTCTCCAGCACCCTCAGAGGAGAGTAAACAGAAAGGTGGCAGGAGAACCAGGTCCACTTCCAGAGCTTTCCACTGACCCTCACTCAGGCCATCCTGATGGAAAATCACTTCATGGGCTTCCTGTGCCTTTTTACTTGGCTGGCTCCTGAGATTTTCCAGACCAGTGAGCAGTGAAGTTAGGTGTACAGCAGGAAGAAAACAGGCAGCAGAGAGCACCTGGATGGGTTCAGGGGAGCCCTCCCCCGAGGAGGTAACTGGGAGCTGAGACTCGAGTGATAAGCAGAGACCATCTATGCGGGGAACTGGGGAGCCCTGTTCCAGGCAGAGGAACAGAATGTACAAAGACTCAGAGTGGGGAAAGTGTTTAAGCAGTGGCAGGAAGCCTAATGTGATGGGGCATGTGGAGAGAGTGAGCGCACAATATGAGGTCCCCGAGTAGGCAAAAGTGGGGTCCCCAGGATCCCGTCCATCAAGGGGAAGAGTCGAGATTGAATTCATTATATTCAGTGCTCGCTTCGGCAGCACATATACTGAATTCGTTATATTCAGTTAGGGTTGCCGCATAAAATACGGCATGCCCAGTTAAATGTGAATTTCAGATTCGTTTTGGGACAGGCTTGTATTTTAAAAAATTATGCATGGTTTATCGGGAATTCAGATTTAACCAGGCACCTTGCATATTGGTTGCTCAATCTATTTCCAAGTCCTATTTGGGATGCATTGAGGGCTTTAAAGCAATGGCGGGATGATCTGGTCTGATTTGTACTCTATTTGGGGTTGTTGGGCCTGCCGTGTAGATTGTGGGCTATGGTGGGGCGGGAGGAGACGTAGAATTGCAAGTCAGGAGAGAGTAGAGGTGCGTGCCCAGGCTGGTCCGCCGAGGAGCACAGCCAAGCAGGTGAGTGTTCTCTCACAATAGATGAGGCCCGAGGCCCATCCACTCAGGACCTGTTGACTGAATCCTCAGGCAGAAGGAATCCCACTGGTCGGTCCAGCCACCGAGTCACAGAGCCCTTGCCATCCACGACAGTGCCGCTGGGCTAACAAAACTCCGAGACACCCAGAGCATGGGAAGCCCCGGGACAGCCAGCATCCTGCCTGGTTGTCACACCGATGGCTCTCCAGGTAGACTCAGAATACATATGACAGAGAGGAGGAGTTTCCGGAGAGTCATGCTTGAGTTCCAGTGAATTCGCCACGTTCCCAACTGTGAGGTGTGGTCACACCTGGGCAAGGAGTGGAGGGGGCGCTCTGAAATAGGTCAGCGGGTTATCTGGGGAACAGCTGTCCTGGAGAGAAACTTCGGTGGGTGCCCACAGGCAGGCCTGCCAGGAGCCTGAGGGTCCCAGGGCCTCATCGGTGGGTGGGCACCTCACACATGAGTCCCAATGCCAGTGGTTCCCAACGCCCAATTCCCCACAATGGCTCGCTGTATTATTTCTTTGGGGGAGTTTCAGGGGGAAAGTGAGGTCTTTGGCTTGAATCACTTAGTGACACCAGCTGCCTGCAAAGTCCCAAGAGTGGTGTTTCTCCACCGTCCAGGTCAAGGTTGAGGTGGGCCCGTGGTCCTGAGATGCAGCCTTGGGTGCCAGAACATTCCAGGCGGCGTCTTGGACTACAGCCATGCCGTGCTGCCTGTAGAAATGGGCTCAAGTGCTCCCCACTCCCTCCATGTCCTGCCTTGTCACTGGACCCCAAAGCAGCTCAGTTTCCCCCCATGACACTGTTAGAGTCCCTTGGGAAAGAGTTCCTTCGGCTCTGTCCAGAGTCCCCCCCGCCACGGGACTGGGGCTTAAATCTGGGTGACCCGGCAGGCTGAGCAGCAGACATCACTCGGGCCGCACAGCTACTCACAGAGCCTCTGCAGGCACTTCCCCTCCCTGCAAGGAGACACCTGCGGGCTGACACCTTGCTGGCTCATCAAGCACACCCTCTGTGCTTGGCCTCACCTGGTTCCTGCTACCTGACAGCCAATCTGTCCACGTGCGCAGGACCCTGTCCGCGTGCGCAGGATTTTAGATTTACAAGCCACCCTGTATTAGTGTCCCGTGGCTGCTCTAACACATGACCACAAACCAAGTGGCCTAAAACACGTGTCTCTTCTCTTATAGTTCTGGAAGCCAGGAGGCTAGTCTCACTCAGGGCTCGAGTCAAGCTGTTGGCGGGGCCAATTCCTTCCGGGGACCCTGGACGACAATCTGTCCCTTGCCTCCTGGAGCTTCCAGAGACCACTAGCATTCCGTGGCACGTGGTCACTTGACTCCAATCTCTGCCTGTATAGTCGCAACCCGTCTGCCTTTCTGACCCACTGCCTCCCTCTTGTAAGGCCCCCTGTGATTATCCTGGGCCCACTCAGAGAACCCAGGATAATCCCCCCAACTCAAAACCCTTAACTTCATCACACCTGCCTTCACACCCTTTTGCCACATAAGGGAACATCCACAGCTTCCGGGGCGTGGGATATAGGTGTGTCTAGGGATCATTATTCGGCCTCCCACCCATCCCCATTCCTCACCTCATTTCATGGTCACAGTGGCTTTGTGCGGCAAGACACAGAGGCTCAGAGAGGTTAGGTGATTTGCTGAAAATCACACAGCTAGAAAGCTGTAGGGAAGGGGAGGGGAATCCAGGTCTCCGTGATTCTAACTGAATGTAACAGATTATATAATAAAGTCAGAGGAGTACAAGGTAGCCACAGTATGAAAAAGGTTCTGCTTTTCTCTCCCCAATTCCTATGCCCCAACATGCCCCAACAAAGCAGGCCTTTGTTCCGACTTCTTTCTTTCAAGGGCTAAGAGTTGAGTGTCTGTCTGAGCACAAAAGGGACACCTGCAGACTGTCCTAGTTCAAGGAGTGACCCACATTAGAAGAAAGAGCTAAGCAGGCCACAGCTGGGTCCCAGCCTGGATGGCAGTTCAAGGGGTGCTAGCACAGCATGCCCACGTATGGTCTGGTAAATGATTTTCTCAATTAACCCATGAGTCAATAAACTTCCTATTATTTAAGGAGATGCCCCACATCCTAGGGACCTTCAGCCTTGATTCAACAGCCAGGAAAAAAGAAAAGAAATGGAGCAGAAAAAAGACTCTAGAGCAATATCATTTTGTTTTAAATAAGGCATTGTCGATTCAGTATTGAGCTGGTGTCGGAGGGGACAGCAAGCATTATTCACTGCCTGGGTATCTCAAGGGCACATAAAGGAACAGTCACACCTGCCTGAAATGAAATGCGCGCAGGCCACAGTGGGACGTCCACAGTAAGACATCAGTGACTCATGCAGGGCTTGTTGGGGAAGCCAAGCAGCTGGCCGTGCTGCTCAGTGATGCAGAGATTAAAGAGAAGTTAATCACTGTGTTCGAGACTCACTGAGCCTTTTCTGGCGTGCCGGGTCGACGCATGACTCCCCGGCCGCCGGCCGCCGGCCCATTGCCCTGGCATGACGCCTGGCTTCCTGCTGGCTTTTCATGATGCACCTGAACGTTCCTTCTCTGTATGGGAGTTCAGGAGTAAATCAGGCCCCTTTGTTGGGGTGAGAAATGGGTCAAGGGACGGTGTCTCTGGGTGGCCAAGAAACCAGGAAATCCTGTTCAGTGAAATCAAGGTTAAAGCTACCTTTGCTCTAACTCACATGGACTCTGAGAGTGGACTGACTGGCCTCTCAAATGTGTCAACAGGTGGCTGGGGATGTGACTGGGACATAGAGAAGCAGAAAGGCTCATCCCTGCCGGTGGGAAGTACATTGTGACATCCATCCTTAGAGAGCATTTTAACAATATCAGATTGAAGTTGCACATGCCTTTGGATCCATCAATTTCATCTCAAAATACAAGTAAAATATGCATATTTTAATGGAATCATAGATACTTTTAGAAAATGTTTTGTTTTTCTAATTAATAGTGATTCTGGAAATCTTGCCACTAGCATACCTCAATAATAATTTTTTTAAAAGATTTATTTATTTATTTGAGAGAGAGCACGTGAGCAGCGGGGAGGGGCAGAGGAAGAGGGAGAGAGAATCCTTAAGCAGACTCCCTGCTGAGCACAGAGCCTGATGTAGGGCTCGATCCCACAACACCGAGATCATGACGAGAGCCAAAATCAAGAGTTGGATGCTTAACCAACTGAGCCACCCATGCACCCCTCGAGAGTAGCTTTTTGATGATTGTATAGGATACATATGTACCATATTCTATCTAATCCCTGCTGTCAGATAATCTAGGATCATGCTGATGTTTTATATCATAAACAATGCTTCAAGGAAAACCTTTGTAACTAAATTGTTGGTTATTTTTTTTAATTTTGTTTTTATTGGTATAAATACCTAAAGTGGATTTGTTTCATCAAAAGGGTATGTAGTTCAGTATCTTTTGTGGGGTGATAAAGTGCCCCCAAAACTTAGTGGCTAAGACAACAATTATTTCTTGTGATTCTGAGGATTGGCTGGAGAAATCCTTTGCAGTGTGATCCCCCTCTGGGGTCACTCATTGGAGAGCCCACTGGGCTGGAAGGTTTTTTGTTTAGTTTTGTTTTTAAGATTTTATTTATTTGACTGAGAGAGCACAAGCAGAGGGAGAGAGAGGCAGAAGCAGGCTTCCCGCGGAGCAGGGAGCCCGATGCGGGGCTCGATCCCAGGACCCTGGGATCATGACCCCGGCCGAAGGCAGCCGCTTAACCGACTGAGCCACCCAGGCGTCCCTGGGCTGGAAGGTTCTAGATGGCCTTGTTCCACACGTCTGGCAATTGGTGCTGCCAGTGGGCCAAGGCCCTCGGTTCTCTTCCGTTTGGTCTCTGAGCCTCCAGCAGGCTGGTCAGCACTGCTACATGTCCTGGTCTCAGGGCTACCACAGGGCAAGAGTGGGAGTTGCAAGGCCCCTTGTGCCTAGACTTCCGAACACACACAATGTTCCTTCTGCCATATTCTATTGGCCAAAGCCAGCCCTGGGGCCAGCCCAGATCCAAGAGGGTGGAGAAATAGACACTGTCTCTCGATGGATAGAGCAGCAAGGCCAAGAGGCACGGACAGAGAGGTGGGATTTCCTGGGGCCACTATGGTGATGATCTACCACAGCAGTTTACGTCCTAGGCCTTTCCTAATACATTGCCATATTGTCTTCAGGAAGGCAGTTCCAATTTATACTGCCGCCCTCCGCGGTCCTTTGGGGATAGTTATTTTCAGACAAACTGATGCACCTGCGGATCCCCTTCTAAAAGCGCGTGCGCGTGCGCACAATATGTGATAGCAGAGCTTTCTGTCCCCCAAGTGGCCATAGTCACACCCCTGGGTGGTGCCAGGGGCCTGACACACGGTCGACGTTCATACGGGGCAATGAAGGGATGGTCGTTCCCTTGGGACAGAGCAGCGGTGAGCTCCACTTTTCTGCCCGGCTGTCACCCCTGCCCACTCCCCCTCACCTCCCCTTGGGGTCACCACCAAAGCCTCTTAAGTGTGCTCCGTCCTGCTCTGCCCCCCCCCCCCCCCCCCCACTCCTTTTGCCATATATCACCCAAAGATTTTTTTTTTTTTTTTCACAACGCCAAGTTCATCGGGTCAGGCCCTGGCTGAAGAACTCTTCAGTGCTCCTGGCTGCTCTCTGGAAAAAGACCAAACTCCCTCCTGTGGCTTCCAGGTCTCTCTGAGGTCCGACTCACCCTCCGCTCCAGCCGTTTCTTCTATTTATTCTGCTGGCTCTGGCCACTTGGCCTTCTTCTGTGTCTTCTAGACATGGTTGCACATGTTGTCATCGGGGCTGGAGGCTTTTCCCAAACCCCCAACTCCTCCTCTTTTCATTTTTCATGGCTTTATTGAGATAGATCACGTATCACACAATTCACCCAGTCACGTGCAGGGTTTAGTGATTTTTAGCATGTTCAGAGCTGTGCAACCAACACCATCAGTCCATAGTAGAACATTCTCATGGTCCCGAACAGAAATTCTGTGCCCCTTAGCTGTTGCCCCAACCCCCCAGTCTCCTCCTCCACCCCAGCCCTCAGCACCCACTCATCTACTCTCTGTCTCTGCTCCGATTTCTCTGCCCAAACTGTTTTAACTCCATTCCTACTTCTGCTCTCAGCCTGTGTCACCTCCCTGCGGAGGGTCCTTCCTAGGCCCCACTCCCCAGCCTGGGGTCTCGGTCAGCTTTCTCCGCTTTATTCTTTCAAAGAACTGGGCTCCCTCTCCTCAGGGCTCTCAGGCATCCATCAACACCTGTCTCTCCTACTCTGTAGGCTCCATAAGGGTAGGGCCTGTGTTGTTCACCTTTGAAACCCTAACCCAAGGCAACAGCCACTAGAAGTCTGTGGAATGAAAGAATGAGTCAGGGAACGAAAGTACAAAGGGCACATGACTCATTCAAAGTCACGAAGTAGGGCCACGGATGTCTTTTGTCCTCTATCCACTCAGCCCCATATGCTAGCTCCCAGCCACGTGTGGCCACTGAGCACTTGAAATTCGATGAAGAAATTCAGTTGTTAACTTTATTTCATTTTAACGTATTTAAATTTCAATAACCATCAGTGCTGGTAGAAGAAGCGGGGTAACAATGTATCCCACCATACAGAGCTGAGTTTGCTGTCCTGGCATTAGGACCTTCTTTCTCCTAGCATGCCTTCTCTCTGCTCTCAGAGAGGTGGCCTTCACCCGGCAGTCCGCCAATGTTTGGGGTGGCCTCGGGCTGAGCCTCAGGCACAGCTGGCTAGGGATGCCACACTCTTGGGGCCCTGGGGAGAGACTGAGAGCCTCCGTACCTGGAGGGGGTTCCAGAACCTGGAAGGACCCGGTCCTCGCTCCATGCTGGGCCTGCTGTCACTCCGCTCCTACTTGCACTTATAGCCATTTAAATTTAAATACATTAAAAGGAAATAAAAGTAAAAATTCAATTTCTCAGTCCCACTGGCCACAACTCAAGTACTCAGAGGCCACACATGGCGAGTGGCTACCATATTGGACAGGGCGGATACAGGACATTTCCATCGTTGCAGAAAGTTCAGTGGACAGCGCTGCCCCCGAGGATTCCTGCACAGAGGTTTCTCCCTCTCTGCCTCCTTCAGGGGAGGCTGCCCTCCCTGCCCCAGCTCTTCAGGCCTCAGGGTCTGTGGACCAGCCTCTACCACATCCTACACCAACAGCCTGTGGGCAGTTGGAGTTTGGGCCTTGCCCCCCCCCCCCCCCCCCCCCCCCCCAACCCCAGCAGCCCCCAGCACTTCCCCTTGCCAGCCTAGGCTTGCAAGAGCAAAAACTTCCTCTCTCCTCTCTGGTCTCACAGACACACCAGCCTCCAGGATGCAAAACCGTCTAAAGAGGAGAGAGGAAAAAAACACCGCTTACTCTTTCTAATCCCTTCTCATTCCGATGAGCCTATGGAAAAGTAAGACAGTTCATTTCTTCCCCAGACGCTCCTTCTCCTGCTTCACAGGCTCAGCCATCCATTTCCGTTCTCCTCCACTCATGGCATCAGAGGACTCAAAGATTGCAGCTGGGAAGGTCCACCAAGAGCACCTAGTTTAACCTTTCATTTTGTATAAGGGAAATTGGGCCCGGAGAAGGAAAGAAACTTGCCCAAGACCACACAGTGTTCATCTTAACCTTCACCAAGTATGAAAGGACTCCAAGCCATGAGGGAAAAGCAGGAATAAATTGTATTAAGTTCCTGCTATGCGTTAGGTGCTTTATAAATCACACATCAACTTATTTAACACTTAACCACAGGGTTTCTTGGGACACCTGGGTGGCTCAGCCAGTTAAGGGTCTGCCTTTGGCTCAGGTCATGATCCCAAGGTCCCGGGATGGAGCCCCACATCGGGCTCTCCACTCAGCGGGGAGCCTGCTTCTCCCTCTGCCTGCCGCTCCCCCTGCTTGTGCGCTCTTTCTCTGACAAATAAATAAAATCCTAAACAAACAAACAAACAAACAAAACCACAAGACTTCTTGCCAAATTTAGATTAGGCTCTGAGGCTCAGAGAGATCAGGTGACTTGCCTGAGACTACATAGCAAGTAAAGGGCAGAGCTAGTACCCAAACTCTTGTGTTTGATTTCAAGACCTCAAGGAGTTGCTGTGCACAGAGGGAGTCCTGTTCACCCCTCCTGGAGGAGAGGGTCTGGGGAGGTGAGCCAGATGGCGGGCGTTAAGAGATGCAAAGAGAGGTGGTCATGGGTGTGGTACACAACAGGTTATGCTGACCAGCACTCATGGTCCCTGCTTTGGCCATTGTGACTGTAGGTTTTAAAACTCTAGTCTACGAAGTTCTCACAAAGAGAAGAGCTTGTAAGATCATCTTAAGAATTTTTTTTGTCTCAAGACTCACGCTTCCCAAGTTCAGAGATGTTATGATGTGAGCACTGCAGACGTTCAAAGGACCAGTGCCTCACCCAGGATGTACGAAAGTTCACTTTCAACTACCAAGCGAGGAAGACTCCGCAAGATAAAGTTTTTGGTTGCAAATTTCTGCCGCGAAAAGTCTGGTTCCTGGTTTTTTTTGAGGCAGACCTCGCCCCCTAGTGGAAAGGGGTGGGCTCTGGCTTACGGCGAACAGTTCCCACATGCGAGGGCGCCTCCCTAAGGTTCTGCTCTTTCCTATTGCAGGAAAAGTGGCTGTAAAAACAAAATCAGCCAGTGCGGTGAAATAGATTCACAGTTTTGGTGGTGGTGTTGGATTTTTTTCCGCCAGGTAAAGAAGGCAGTCGGGTGGGTGTGGTACAGAGGGGGACCCTGCGGTGGGATCGACATCTTCAGGTTGGAGTCTCCGGGTGCAGTGGCAGATGTCCTACATCAGGGTCTTCCAGGACGCCTGTTAAAGCACAGGTCCCTGGTGGGGGGGCGGGGGGGGGCGGGGGGGGGCGGGGTGGGCCCTAGACCACAACGTCCGCCTCTCGCAGGTGGGGCCCCGGCACCTGCTCTTGCACCAGCTCCCAGGGGATCCGGGTGAGGATTCAATCCGAGAGCCGCGAACCTGGAGACCTGCCTGCTCCCAGCTGTTTGAGCTCCCACTGAGGAACCGGGGACCCATAAATGCCTTACTCCCTGGGGCTCAGCTTCCACTCCCACCAGATGTGGAAAATACACCTGATTCATGAAGGGCTACAAGAATTCATTGAAAAGGTGGGAGTCAAGTGCCTCATGGGTCAGAGGTGCTTAGTAAGCGTCTTCCAACAAGAACGGTCACTCCAGCTCGCCGGGCCTCAGTTTCCCCCACTGTACAACGAGCAGGTAGAAATGACGTCAAAGGGCCTCTCTCACTAACACCTCAAGAGCTCCTTCCTCTTGCTCTCTTGTTTTTCTGTTGCTGCTTCTGGAGGCAGGAGATGCAGCCCTGCCCTTCAGACCCTTACCTGATCACTTTGCGGTTGCCTTCCTCCTACTTCCTTGGCTTTTGGACCCCTCACAGCTTTACTATTCACCTCAGGGAGGCATTTTTTGGGCACTGCTGTGTGGCAAGTTTCTCCCACTCCTGCCAACCCCAGGATCATGAGTTTGCCTCTTCCACGGGGCTAAGCTAGAACTGTTGCTTCGCTTGGAAGGTGGGCAATCATTCCTGTCTCAGAGCCTCCAGACAGCTTCTTCTCTCCTGGACAACTGCAGCCTTGCTTTTCGGAGGTTTCTGGTTCTTATCTTCTCCGCCATCCCACAGGACTGTGGAAAAATGCCACGAGGCTGCTCTTTGTTTAGAGCCCGTAACATCATGCCCACATCTGGCTGCACGGCGGCCGGCGGCCCGTAGAGGGCCTGTCCCACGCATGGCCGGTGCCTCACGGTCCCGAGAGGGAGGCGGAGGCGCTGGTTTAGGTCCTTTTTTCAGACAAGCAATGTTCACTGAGGGTAAGCAACAAGTGACTTTTCTGACTTAGCACAATTAGTTTGGAGGTGAGGCAAATAACATCATCTTCTTCCCCAAATACTATGCTCCTCTGTTAAAGAAACCATTCTGTTTCATTCCTGAGGGGGAAAAAAAAAATCAGGTTCTAAGGAAGATGTGCCTCATCATCCCATTTTGAGTGGCAAAAAAACTCTAAGTGCCCCTAAAAAGAATTCCAAGAGGTTGTCTGCCAGACTTCTGAGTGATGGGAGTCCCAGTGGCATTTTTTTCTTCTTTGTGTTGTCTTATTTTTTTTCTTTGACAAGCCAACGTTATTAGAAACAACATTTAGTGTTTTAAAAAATGAAAAATGAAACTATCATGCGTATTTGGAAAGAAACCATAGTTCCCTATGGAAACATAAATGAATCTCTTAAACAAGATGTTGAACATAAGGATGCAGGCATGGAAGACCAAGAGCTGTAGGATACTGTCTATTCAATATTCAAACTAAATGGCCAAACTAATTAATGGTGACAGTTGGGATAGTGTTTACTTTTGAGGGGTGGTGACCGGCGGGGGGGGGGTGGCTGGGGTGTGAAACGTGCTCTTTCCGTTTTTGATCTGGGGGCTGGTCATATGTGCATGTTCACCTTATGGTAATCCATCAACCTGCATCATAGATTTTAAGTGGTTTTATTTTATTTATTAAAATATTATTTATCTCATGGGGCACCTGGGTGGCTCATTCAGTTAGGTGGCTTCCTTCAGCTCAGATCATGATCCCAGGGTCCTGGGATCGAGCCCCACATCGGGCCCCCTGCTCAGCTAGGAGCCTGCTTCTCCCTCTCCCTCAGCTGCTCCCCCTCCTTGTGCTCTCTCTCTCTCTCTCAGATAAATAAATAAAATATGTAAAAAATATTATTTATCTGAATTCCTGAGGATTTTGATGCAAGGTGAGTGCCTCCCTTGCCTCACCCTTGCCCCAGCCCTGCAGGGATGGGAAGAATAATCGAGGCAGCGCTTTCCAACACTCTACCCTCACTGGGCCACACTGACCAAGTTATCAAAACCCTTTATATCAAGGATTTGTCTGGAAAGCACGGGGGACTCCAGGGATTTCAAACAGTATAAACACAATACAGAGAACTGATTATGGGGATGAAGGAAGAACTAAGAAGGCAAACAGGAGAAAGGGGAAACCCCGAGACCAGCAACAGAAGGAAGCCTGCACTGCCCCTCAGAGTGAAGGGACACAGACCCAGAAGCAGGGCCATTTTGGTGGCATTGGGACCATGGCATGAGGCTGCCAGGCAGAAGCCATGAAGGAGACACAGCTGTTGCTGAAAATGTCTGGCTTCTCCCAGTCTCTTGTCTTTCAAGTCCCCGCTACCTCTTCCCATGGGCTGGACCTGGCCAGAAGCAAGCTGGTGAGGGAGACAGGATAGGACTTGCAGAAGAGAAGTGGGGATGCATGTGGGAGTGAATGTACTGGATCCTCTCTTCCAAATCTTCCACTGGGCTGCCTTCCCATCTTCCCACCAGCCTCTCTCCCTCCCAGGTCACCCTGCACGGGGCATCGGTCCTATGCTGGGAAGGGTTTCCCTCGGCCCATGTCTGATTCTAAGGTGATCACTAGACTAAATTTACCCACCTTGTCGTATACACAGCATCAAGGATGCTCCATCACTTTTCCAAAGACACTGGATAACCCGCTGCGGTGGACACACCTTGAGATGACCCCTTGTATAATCCTCTTCCCTTGAGTGTGGGTGGCACACGTGACTCACTTCTAGTCCAGAAAATATGGCTAAGGTGATGGGATGTCACTCCCAAAGCTACCTTACATCATACAAGACTCTGTCTTAGCAGACTAGCACAAGAGAGACTCTCCTGCTGGTCTTGAAGGACAAACAGCCATGCTTCAAAGTGTCTATATAGAGAGAGATGCCTGGCAGGGGACTGTGGGGGCCACCGGGGCCTGGATGGCCTTCTCCCAACAGCCAGTAAGCAGCCAGGCCCTCAGTTATGCAGCTGCAAGAAAATGAATCTGCCGACCTCATGAGCTTGGACGTGGGTTCTCCCCAGTCATGCCTTCAGATGAGAACACAGCCCCGCTGCCCCTGGGCTGTAAACTTGGGAGACCCTGAACAGGGGACCCAGCAAAGCTACCTGGACTCCTGACCCATAACAATTGTGAACTAATAAATGTGTGTTGTTTTAAGCCACTGAATTTATGGTACTTTGTTACACTGCAATAGAAAACTCATGCACAAAGTGGGAAGAAAGCCTCTCTAACTCACTTCCTCCAAACCACTGAGCTCCATTTAAAAAGGTGGATGATCAATAAGTCACTCTGTACCTTGTAACTGCTCCCTTCCCTTCCCGCTTCTTGTTCTGGCTGCACCAAAACTGAGGGACAGAGGTCAGGTGTGTCCTGTGCAGCGGGTAGAGATGCATCGTGAAAAGGAGAGCACTTGGTGCTCCCAGTTGGAGTATGTTGTCATTGCTGATGCTCCCATTACAATGCTCCTATACAGGCAACAAGTTAGAGCTGGCCTACGGGTGCTCTGAGGTCAAGGATGGCGAATGGAACTCAGGTCTGGTATTTTCCATCCACAAATGATACAAATATGGTGCTCTGGGTTGAATGTCTCCCCAGAGCTCCTGTGTTCAATCTTAACCCCCAAAGGTGATGGTATTAGGAGGTGGGGCCTTTGGGAGGTGATTAGGTCACAAGGGCACCACTCTAACCCTTACAAAGTGGTCCCAGAGAGCCCCCTTGTCCCTTCCACCATGTGAGGACTGAGCGAGAAGATGGCCGTCTACGAACCAGGAAGCGAGTCCTCTCCAGACCCTACCCTGAATATGCCAGCATCTTGATCTTGGACGCCCAGCCTCCAGAATTGTGAGCGATAAACATTTGTTGCTTATAAGCCCCCCAGTGTGTGGTACTCTGTGACAGCAACCTGACTGAGACCGTGAGCAAAAGTTCTACTAAGACCATGGCCAACTAGGAAAGTCAGCTGAATGCTTGAGCAGTCCCTTCAATGTCATTTTATTTTCTTTTATGCAGATTGGTGGAAGAAAAAAAGTCCCGTAGATTCTTCTGGAAATTGTCAAGATATCGGGAAGATGAATGAAAAACTTGCATAGATTGGGATGCCCACAGTTTGGACTTTCAAGGCCTAAAAGATGAAACAAAACAAAGCAAATGGGGCTTTTAGGATAAACACACTTGCCCTCTTGAGGAGGGGAGAGAGGCCTTCACAGTTGTGTAAGGTGGTCATTCCCAACTCTGGCTGCACATTGGAACCACCTAGGGAAGGTCTTTAAAACAAACTCTAAAAAATTTAAATGTAACATAAATACAATGAAGTACACGCTTCTTAAGGGTCCGGCTTGGTGAATTTTCCTGAGTGAGTCTTCCTGGGTGACCATAATAAAGAACGTTTCAGGCACCTCAGAAATCCTCTTCATATTCTCTCCCGGCCAATATCCTGGCCTCCCTGCGCCCACCTCCACAAGGGAAATTGCTATTCTGGTTTCTGACATCACAGAGAATAGCTTGGGAAGCTTTAAACAACACCGACGCCTGGGCCCCACCGCGGAGTATCTGGTCTCAGGAGCTGGGTGGCGCTCAGGCCTGCAGACCATGCAAAGGGCCAAGTGTTCTGATGTGCAGTCAGGCCTGGGAATGACTCCCTGGCTTAAAGCTGAGTCCCATTCCCTACACGGCAGCAAGGGAGGCCCCAGGACGTCCTGGAGCTCACAGGTTCCTTCTAGGACTACAAACAGGCTCTCTGGCAATCTTTGGATTTCACCTGTCAGGAGCCAGGCCAGGTAGGGGATCCACCTGGATGCTGGTGCGGCCACTGAGGCAGGTGGGCCAGGCCATGGATCTTGGTGCGCATCCCAGGAGATGTGCAGACAACAGTGGGGGTGGGAGTGGCAGATACACTCCACCAAATCTCCCCTCCTCCAGTACAGTACCCTTTGACATTTATAAAATGGATCTGGTGTTATAGTGAGAGTTTTCAATGTCCTCAGCTTTTCATTCAAGATCTCTCTCTAGCGTGGTGTGGAGCTGTGATTATCTTTTAAAAAGTGAGCAAGGGTCCCCTGGAGATCACTGGAGATGTAAGGTCAAGGATCCCCAACAAGGGGTGGAGGAGAAAAAGAACACAAAGGACATTAAGGAGAAAAGTCAAAGACAGACACTCACATGGCTTTTGCAGGATGGCTTGACGAACCCAAACTTCTGGGTGATCCGGTTGGTCCTGAACTCCTGCCACTTGCCGTCCACCAGGGTCTGGGCTCTGATCTCGTACTTCACCAAGCGCTCCGCTCTCAGGCTAACGGGGCCATGCTCACCGAGCAAGGACGGGAACCCCGAGTCAGTGTGCCTTACTCTCTGCAAAGAGGGTGATCCACCTTAGGTGGAACTGAAAGCGGAGTGACCCAGAGATAGCAACACCTGGTTCATTGACTCTCCTGTATGATGTGTGCAGAGAGCAAGAGGGTATTCCCCCAGGGCCCAATTTCCTAACAGCTGCTACTGCTGAGTCAGCTTGCTACGGAGCCCTCACCATACAAAACCACTGGCTCACAGACTGGTGTTTGGTGAACCCAGAAAAATGGTTTTAGGTCAAGCTGCATTGAACTGGAAGGTCTTCATTATTGCTTGGCCCCAATTTAAAAACCAACATAGTATTCGCATGAGCATTTCAACGGGCGTTGTTATAGGATTCATCTCTTCCATCCAGTAAAATCCATTATGTAGGGAAGTGCCTGAGTCACTGAAGACCAAGAACTGACGCAAGGAAGAGATGTGACTCACTCAAGGGCACGTAATGAGGTGGTGGCAAAGCTGGGGCTAAAACTCTCATTTTCTTCACTCATGCATTTATCCACTCATGATACAAACATACGTCCCCTGCATGCCAGGTACTACGATTAGTGGTGATAAGAAAAAGATGAATGGGATATGGTTTCTCAAGGAGCTCAATGTCTTAGAGACTTATAAAGCAAATCCTAGGTGGAACACAGCAGTCCCTGGTCATAGTTGTCATGGTTAACGTCATCATCATCACAGAGCGCTTTTTGTGTCAGGCCCCGTTCTATGGCCTTTGCACAAATTACCCCGGTAATACTGCCCACGGCCAAGTGAGGTAGGTCCTATTACCTTCTCCATCTTAAAGCTCAGGACGCTGGACGTAGGGAAGGAGGTTCATTGGCTTGCCAAGGTCACGCAGCTCACCACACAGCCTGACTTCAACTCTCTGCTCTTAAACACAGTGCTCTTCCAAAAGTCTAGCAAGAGCACCGAGGCGAAGCCATCTGCCCTCCTGACTTCGCCAGTGTCCTGCCCACGGCCCTACTCTGCCTCTTTCAACAATTCCATTCCCTCTTCCCTTGTGGGCACTACGTGTTACCTCCATTGAAGAGGGGCCATCGGTAAAGGATCATCCACCACGTACAAACTGAAGATGAACTGAGCCCCAAGTGTAGAGTCAGAGTCTAGAATTTAACCCCCGCTTTGTCAATAGAGGCCATACCAACATGAAGACATGCAACTTGGAGATCTTCATCTGTTAAACAGGCCAACGATAGCAACCTCCCAAGGTTGTACAAGTCAAATGACATCACGTTATATGACCATGATTAGCACCAGGCTTACAACACGTCCCATGTTCATTATTAACGAATGATTAATCAATTATTATTGATTTAGTATGAACTGACTCTGTACCTGAGACACAGCTTTGCTGGGCTCTGTCCTTACCTGCATGTAAAAACTATAAGAGGTAGTATCATGTTTGATCCCCTTTATCTCAAAGAAGAATCCATATATGGCAATCATTTCTGAATGAGTTGTATACTCCTAAATTGGGAAGGATAAACGACAAAGTGACAGAGAAAAGAATCTTCAGTGTTCAACGGCAAGAGGACACAGTAAAACAGATTCTAGCTAAAACAAAAGTGACTAATTTGACAGCTGATTTAAAACACAACAGCAATAGGAAGAGCCAAATTGTAGTGACTTCACAAATCCCCCAGGTTAGCACTCAGTGACATATTAACGGCTCTGTGCATCCTCTAGTGGGGAGAAGAACGAGTTAGGCATGTTCTTAGATGTTCGGGGGCCTGCGGACCTTTGGAACAAAGCATTTGCTCTAATTTGATGGGCCTAAAAGACACTCCATACTCATGGTATTGTGAGGTGTCCTGACCCCTGCGGTCGGCGGTCTGTCTACTTAGGCAGGTCTCTGCGAGCAAGGGGGGAGACCCAGCCCATCCAGGCCTGACCCAGAGGGGAGTCTCTGATGATAGATTCAGAGCCCCACGTCCCTGAAACACAAATTCTTTTGAGATCACTACTGGGGTGGCTTTTAAATATGTCGGAGAACAGCAATTTCTTGGAGAACTGTGCCTTTTCAGGGAACCCAAGAAGAATGCAGCCACTGGCCCTGCATACTCCCCTGGTGACTGAGCCTTGCAGCCAAGCTCCCTGACCCCCTGCTGCTTGGATTTGGGGGACCCATCAAAACATCCACCCAGAACTGGTTCCCCCTCGCCGGGCGCCTGGGTGGCTCAGTCGTCAAGCGTCTGCCTTCGGCTCAGGTCATGATCCCAGGGTCCCGGGATCGAGCCCCGCGTGGGGCTCCCTGCTCGGCGGGAAGCCTGCTTCTCCCTCTCCCACTCCCCCTGCTTGTGCTCCCTCTCTTCCTGTGTCTCTCTCTGTCAAATAAATAAATAAAATCTTAAAAAAAAAAATAAAAGGTTCCCCCTTGTAATGGTAAACACAGGGTTGGAGTGGAATCTCTCATCGAGCAGTTGGCAAGTCTTGACATTTGTGGGGACGAGAACAACCAGTTCATCCCAGTTTGCCCAAGCCTTTCTTGGTTTTAGAACAGAAAGCCCTGCGTCCCAGGGAAACTCCTCCATCCCTGGAAAACTAGAACAATTGGTCCCCCTCAAGGAGACATTTTGGATGTGCACACCATGTCAATGAATGGCCTGTCCCAGGCCCCTGTCTTGTGAATTTCATTTCCTAGGATGTGGTGAACATGCAGAAGGAGACACGACAATTTCCTTGTCTGCCCTGGCCTTGCTAAGAGAGGTAAGAAGCAATTATACAAAAGTCCTTAACCAAGTGTGGAAGGGGACGGTCCTTCCCCTTGCGTGGGCCCAGTGGCCTGTACCTGGTTAAAGAGCAGTCCGAATCTCAAAGCCTGGGTGGTAAAATCTTTCACGTGGGCCATGTCGCCCCCGCTCTCCAGCTGAAAGAGAAGCACACAAGCTCACCTGGACACCTCTCTCACCATCTGTACATCGGTTCGCTGATCCCACAACCCCAAACCTGCTTGAAAAAGAGTTCTGTCTCTGGATCCCACACTCAGCCACTAATCCAGGCTGTAGTAGTTGTTGAAGCCTACTATATGCTCAGTGCTTTGAGAGGATGCAAAGGTGAGAACGAGAAACATGCCTGAGCAGTCTCACCGGGGAAATAAAATGTGTACATAAACAGCCTGATCACAATGCAGAGAATGATGATGGCCATAAAGTCACAAGCATGATCCCACATGGCAGGCTCAGGACACTGGCAGCAAGGGGCTAAAGGAAGGAGGTGGGCTGGGTCAGAAGAACAGAAATGGTGGAGGGGGGGGAACTTCCTGAGGTGTCCCCAGTCCCAAGGACGGTCTCCTGCCTCAACTCTGCTCTTAGAGCATAGATGTGAGTTATGTCCCACAGAGGCTTGGTTCCATGGAGTCATTGTCTGCTGTGCAGTGACACTGGGCACTATGGTTTGCACATTACAATAGGGATTTGTTGGGCTGAATTGAATTTTAACCAGTGACTCATAAATCCTCAGAACTCAAACACTGCCCTACTTCATCCCTAAAAATGCACGATTAGAAACACACGAAGTACTGCAGTTCACATAGACAATTCACAAAGGGAGAAATGCCACATGGGAAAAATATTCATTAAATAGTAAATCTAGTGATAAAAGAAATGCATATTAAAAAACGAGATTTCATTGTTCACTTCTCAATTAACAAAAGTGATCCGAAATAAAAACGCCCTACATCACTGAGCATGTACAAAGTGAAGCAAGCTCATTCATTACTGGGGGAAGAGTAATTTGGTCCTAAATGTTTAATATGTATCAAGAACAAAAATGAATGTTCCTTTTTGGGCCAGTATTTTCTATTCTTGAGAATCTCCTATAAGAACACAATTCTAAGTATAGTAAAATAAACTGTCACATGCAAATATGTTTATCATACAGTCATTTATAATCGTTACCAATTAGGAACACCACAGATTGTCTACACTAAAGGAAAGGCAAAGAAGCATTGTTTATAGCAGATGCTCTTGGTGGAGGAGTTTGCAGCCAATAAAACACAATGAGGTCTTAGCAGTGGTTGTCTCTGGGTGATGGGTCTGAGGGTAGGTCTTTTCTTTTTTTTCAATTTCTCTGCATTTTAAAAATGTCCAATAACAAGCACCCATCACATATGTGTTTCGGGGGCTCGGTCAGGAGGGCGGTGCAGCCAGTGCTCCCGGACTCCATCTCAGGCTCCGGGTCAACAGTGTGCAATACGCACAGCACCTGGGTTCCTCCTAGCCTGGCCTCCTCCCCCTCTGGCCCGCCAGGCTTGGCTTTCCCCACTGCCCTGGAGGAGGACCCCGAAACCTCCCAACCTCAAAGGCCCAGAGGTTTCAAATGCAAAACACATCTCCAGAAAAAGCCAAGTCAGAAAAGCAATAAATTTCAGTAATTGTTTCCTTGCTGAGCTGGCCACTCACTGCGTGGTAATGGTTGGCCGTAACCCGGATCAGCCAGGACTCCGGGAAGAAATTAATGTGCCTTAACTCCTCCAGATTTTTGCCTTGGAAGAAACACAAAGAGAACATTTTTATAGATGTATTCAGCACAGACCGGCAGAAGTCTAATTTATGGAGAGAAAAAGGAGGAAGCTGAGGGTTGAGGATTGGAGGGTCTAACCAGGGCCCCAGGGATCATAAGGTGCGTGGAGCCCAAATGGGACGGCACCGAGCACTTTCCCCCAAAGTGTTTACAGCCCCCTGGCTGAAATCCGGCCCAAGAAGGGTGGGTTGGGGTCTGATCGTGGGTGTCTTTGGGATGTCTAGAAGCAACTTGGACAAAACTACCTGGGGTCCATCAACTATCCCTGGGTTTTAGAGTTACGCATTATATCTGGACAATATCCTTTCATTTGCAAAGGTCTCCCTGGGGGGCCACCTGGGCAGCCCCAGACACACTCCCCAGTAGCTTTCTCCTCTTTCCAACTCACAAAGGCCTCTGCCAGGCCCAGCGCACGAGGCTGAGGAAGCCAGGTCTGGAGCACAGACCCACACAGGCTTCGCCCCAACGGCCGAGCGCTTGACCTGGAGGGGATGCTCCTCGAAGAGCCGGGGCCCATGGCTAGATGACACTCAAGCAGCCCTTGGCAGCTGCACAGGCTTTCAGGATCCACAGGGCCCTTCATCCACTACCGTATTTCACGGAAGCTCTGACTACACCCCACTTTACAGACAAGGACACTGAGACCAGGCAGGTACGTGACTTTCCCAAAGTCACACAACTTGGAAGTGACAATGCCATCGCTCAGCCTATTCCTTTAAAAATGCCTACTGGGTCTTTCCCAGGAGTTGCTGGGCGGGTGGGGGTGGGGGAGGCAGGTCCCCAACAGCCTTCCCAGGAGGCAGTCCCTCGGGCGGGGCTTACCTCTGATGATGCCGTGCAGACGCAGGCAAAGGAAGAGCGGTACCAAGCTCTGTCCTGTGTCCTGATCCAGGAAGGAACACTTCTTGGGGAAGCTTAGCAGAGGTGCAAAGAGGAACAAGAGATGCATAAAACTGCTTTCTAGAATTGGCGAGGGGTAGTGAAAGTCATGTCAAAGAGAGTCGTGGTTTCACCAGCCAGGGGTAGATGGGGCTTGGTTCTCTCTGGACCGGTGAGGGGTGTGGAAGCAGAGGGCCGCTGAGGCAGCCCGGGCGAAGGTTGACCCCAGAGGTTATAATGAGACACTGGTTCTAGCCCCCTTGCCGCCCGCCACTGAGCCGAGCAACACGGCAGGTGCACAGAGCGTACTTATGAAGTGACTGACGGTAATGAGTTGCCTTATAGAGGATTTCGAGATAACATTTTCTCACTTGGGTCTCACAAACTTCTTGTGGGCCAGACAGGGCCGGTGTCATCGGCTCCATTTTACAGATGAAAAACAAAGGCTCAGTGAGGACTTGAACCCGGGACTTCGGATTCCTCCTCTCCACAGACTGCCCTTTCAATAGTGGCCAATGTAGGCCCTTCAAAAGTGCTTTCTGGTAGGATTAAAAAGGAGGAATGTGGGTAACAAGTTCTAGTAGTTGTTTCCCAATCACACCTTCAGCGGTTACTGCCCATACTCAACGCCAGTTAATTTCCACACGTGGCTGAGGTCAGGGCTGGGTTGAGATCAGATTCCTTTTGAGAACACGCATACATGTAGACACACACCCACCACTCTTGTTTTGAAACAACTTGTTTCATTAAAGGGTCACTTTTCACCAATGGGGACTACAGGGGTAATTTTCCCAAGTCCCTTTGGAAACGCAAAGTCATTCCCTCAAGGCAAAGTCCGTATGAGACCAGCCAAGGGCTCTTGTAGATTATTTTTCCATGAATCAAGAGTGATGTCCAAATCACACCCTGTCTCAGCCAGACTGAATGCACCACTGGCCCCGTGTCCTGCCTCTGCTGGAGGTGCCCGCCAGCCTGCTGAGGACCATTTGCTTTCAAGTGGGAATTCTTGGGACTCTCCGTGTGAGTGGTCCCAGGAGATAGTTTAGGGATGCTGAGGTGTTGTGGGAGGGGAGAGGGGCACCACGACAGATGAGTTGATTCAATCCAATGATTAGTCATTAGAATCCACCGGGTGCCGGTCTCCGGGAGTGGACAGATCAGGCAAAAAGGAAGAAAGGCTGATACTTTCAGGAATGCAGTGCTATTGATCTCGGAACCAGCCCTCCACTACCCGGGGCGGGTGGAGCTGGGCTAGTGTGGGCCATGCCGGGGCCCCAAGAACACGGTATCTTAGCCTCCTTCCCTGCCTCTCTCTCACCATTTAATGAAGGCACAAGCTAGGTGCCATCACGCGGGGTGCAGGTGTCGAGGAGAGAATGCTCTGGGGAATGAGCCGGCACCCTTGGCAAGGGCCCCCACAGCCCAGCACTGCCCCGAGAAGGGAGCACCTGCTGGAGCTGTAGGTTATGGACAGTTTCAGCTCAGAAGGGAAAGGGCAGTAAGAGAGCAGCACCTCTCCTGCGACTCGGAAGCCCCCGGGCACCAGCTCTGCAGCTTGGTGGGAAGGCTGCTGGGACAGGAAACCAAGGCCCCTGAGTCTCCCTGGGATTGCTGCTCAGACCCGACAGCCCATCGGCCCAGAGCTCTCTGGACAGACCGCCTCTCTCCGAGGATTTGGGGAAGAGCTCCGTTGAGACACGTGACCGGACTTTAAGGTCCCTCCGGATCACAGGCCATGGCCCTGGTGGCAGCTGACGCGCAGGTCGCGAATCTGCTCATCCATCGTCCAGCCACGCCTCGGCGAGCTCAGCCCTGGAGTCAAGACACAGCAGGTTCCGGTCCCGGGCCGGCTGGCCATCAGTCACGTGACTGAGCCTCCCTGAGCTCTAATCTCCTTCCTGTCACGTGGGGACAACGGCCACGTGTGCCTCCGTGGGTAGCTGGGAAGAGTAAAGGTGATGGGGCTGGGCACAGTACACCAGCAAGGGCTCCCCACCTCATGATGACCGCCACAGTCCTCTCGTCCCTGGGAAAGGGACCTGGACTCAAGCCAGCTAAGTGCATGGCGTTCACGATCACTGCCACCCTCTAAATGGTCTAAGCCAGGGGCCACCTCAGAGGAAGAAAGTGGTGGCCTCCCCTACTGATTTTCTAAAATCTGACAGCATAAGCATCAGAGGGCTGTGGTCCAACACCTGGACCCAGTAGGTACAGCCCCGCCCCTGGAGCCCGGTGAGGTCGACTGTCTCCGAGCCAGGACTCTCCCCAGGCCTCCTGAGGACAGCCCCGTGCGTTTTCCCCTCCCCTGGTTCCTCTCCACTGTCTGGAGGCGAAGGTACCTACTATCTCCGGCTCAACCATGAGTGCATTCACCCCACTTCACACAGAGTGAGAGGAAGCTGACGCTAACTCGGGGGCCTCTGTGCATGGGTCTGCCGGCGGGACTGGGTGCTGGCATGGCTTCGCCTGGAGCTCAGTGCTGTCTGGGCCAAGATCTCTCTGGGTTTAGCACCGACTTCTCTGGGGCAAGCTTCGGGCCATGGTGTTTGCCTCTTCAAGTTCTTCAAGAAACCCTTGGGTCACGAGCCCTTCCAGAAGGACAGCTCATAGGCCTTGAGACTCAAAGACACACCCAGGCTGGCTCCGGGTCCTGCTTTCAAGGGCCCGGGGACAAATCCTCCACAGACTTCCTGAAAGGCAGTGCCTGGGACAAGTGCCCCTCTGACCGGGACAGGTTGTGATTGTAGAGCGGCTCTTCACTACAGCCCTCTCACTTCCCCGATACCGTCACATGTCGGCCATTTACCCTTCCTGTGAGCGTCTGACTCAGGGCCCTACTGCCCCAGGACTTCAGATTTTAGCCTTAAAATACACACTTCAGAATTCTGACACATGACACTCCATGGAGCCTTGAGGACTTTATATTGAGAGAAATAAGCCCAACACAAAAGAATGAATACCATGCAATTCGACTAGGGTAGTGTGGGATTCACAGAGAAGCAGAGCGGTGGGTGCCTGGGGCAGGGGGATGGCTAGCCTTTAATTGCTGAATGGATACAGGGTTTCCGCGTGGAAAGATAAAAACTGGAGATGGAAGGAGGTGATGGTTGCCCAACAGTGTGATGTATTTTTTTACTGCCACTGAACTGAACACATAAAAATGGTTAAAATGGTCGATTTTATGTTCTGCATATTTTGCCACAATAAAAAAGGAGGGGGATTAAAACATCACTTCATTTCTATGAACAATACATGAAATAATAGCTTATATTTTAAGGGGAAGTTTGGAAAAAAAAAGGTGCACACTTTGGGGCAAAAACTCACGATGACAATGGAACCCGGCTTTTTTTAAAACGTAACTTGGTGTAGACCTGGGCACCTTCAGCCAGCCAGGGGCCAGGACCCGGGCCGCCGTCTGCTAACGTACCTCTTATTTACCGAATGTATGGTCCGTCTCTGCTTCTGAGGTGGTAAATGCCACAGAGACGGGGCTCGACATCTGTTCTGTTTGCTCACCTTCTCTTGGCGCCACTTGCAAGGCCTGGCGCTCAGTGGTCTTGCAATGTGTTGAGTGAATGAATGGGGTGAGGAGCTGGCCCCACCAACTTGGCAGCCTCCATCCTGCACCTCCCCTCCCTCCACTTACCCACAGTGTCTCTTCGAGGAACGCCGGCTCTCCCCGTCCCCGGCGCACGCATGCGCACACCCATGCACGCGGACCAGGCTATCGCAAGCTGATTTTCCGGGGCTTTATGGGGTCCCACCTGCTGTTGTTGCCTGCTTATTTGCCAGGCCAAGTCCTGTCAGATATTCACTGCGACCCTGTTCGATGTCTTGACAACCCCAAGTTGGTCTTGACCTTTGCGCAAAGGCAGGACTGGGTCTAGAAATCCCGTGTAATGGTCATCTTTTCGGCCCTTTGTAAGGACCTCCTGCATCAGACCCTTTACACCCCCCCTCGGGCTCCTGCCATGTCTCTACTCTTACTGAAGAAGACACGCTGGGGCTACCCAGTTTGGGTGGAAAGCCAAGAAGCCACAGGAGGGAAGTGAAAACTTAGCAAGGCATAGGGATCAATAATATTTAGGGACTTTAAAAACAAAGGAGATTCAGCTTCCAGAAAGCCAAACTCTCGGGGAGCAGAGACAGTGTGGTCAGAGCAAGAGAAGAAATAAAAAAGTCAAGAAACAGCTAAGTCCGGTCATGAGAAGCCCTGTTGCCCCCAAATACATCCACCTCCCTGCACAGGGCTTGGCTATCTGAGACAGAACCATTTAATGGCTCTCATGTCTGTGACTCATGGGTTGTTTCAAAATGAATGTTCTGGTTAAGAGATCAGAGTTGTCACACCAGGGGTGTCCAGTTTCATGATGACTCTGTGGCCAGATCTGCAAATGCCACTTATTAATCACAATAGACACATGGCTTCTGGCTGCCCTGTCACACAGCGTCACAAAGCATGTCCTTGGAGACATCGGCAGGCTCAGGTGTCAGGGATGTGGGGTGTGGTGGTGTGGCTCCCCTCACAGAGCATGGGGGGAGCATAGTGTCGGGTTTGTCAGGCCAGTGCCCACTCACACGGTCAGCATGTGTTCTTGTTCTCTCTGCAAAGACAGAAGCTCAGAGGAGGAATCTGTCCAGTAGGCAGGTGAGATCTGGGAGGGCTTCCTGGAGGAGTCCTTGGCCAGTGCTGTAAAGATTGGGTCAGATTGGGATAGGGCCGAGGAAGGAGGGGAGACTCAGCTGCAGTGCTCACAGACATCTGGGAGTTGCGAACATGTGGAAATTAGCTTTACTGGCGGGGTTCAGTGACCTCCTTCTGGAGAAGTTGTAAGCCCACTGCTGGGACCCATCCTTGTGTCGGAGAGGGGCCCATTTAGTGATTAATCAATCTGTTAAGGGTTAGAATTACAGGTCTATTCATGACTTTCCCTCAACCCAGAGAATCTCAAAATAGAAGATCAGGGAGACCCAGGTCAGCCGCTACTCCACCACCGCGTTGCTGACGGATCCTGAGCACGCCCCTTGCCTTCCCCGGCCATCTGTCCCTGGACGGAGTTTATAGATGCTCCGTTGAGTGAAAGGGAAGGCAGACCTTAAAACATGTGTACTGTAAGATTCTATTTATACAAAGTTCAAAAGCAGCCAAGACATCTTGAAAGGAAAGGAAGCCAGGATGTTGTTCGCCTTTTTCTGGGAATGGTGGGGACTGAGATAAGACGCTTTAGGTGGCTGGCTGAGTCTGTCTCTGGGGCCGGGTGCTGCTTACACAGGTGTGTGCGCTTTGTGGAAATCCACTTCAGGTCTGTGAACTTTTCAGTGTGTATTTTATACTTTGATTAAAAATGCTTTTTAAAAAGTGAAAAGGGGGTGCCTGAGTGGCTCAGTTGGTTAAGCATCTGCCTTTGGCTCGGGTCATGGTCCAGGGGTCCTGGGATCGAGTCCCACATCAGGCTCCCCACTCAGCAGGCGGCCTGCTTCTCCCTCTCTCACTCCCCCTGCTTGTGTTCCCTCTCTCGCGGTGTGTCTCTCTCTGTCAGATAAATAAATAAATAAATAAATAAATAAATAAATAAATAAATAAATAAATAAATAAAATCTTAAAATAAAAAATAAAAATAAAGTGAAAAGTTTCCCTGCCTCTGGCTTTACTCCAACTGAGGAGACTTTACAGCTTTCCTGGACTTCTCAGACTGCTAACTGGAAAGAAAAGGTGACTTTTCCTCTGTGGACAGAGGCAACAGCTTTGTTTACCTTTTTTGTTGTTGTTGTTTTTCCTACAAGGAAATGTTAAATTTAATTCTGGCCAGCCTATTTGTTTTTCTAAATTAACCATTGCCAGAAAACAGACAGTGGGTACTGAGGGGTGTGTGTGCGTGTGTGCGTGTGTGTGTGTGTGTGTATGAGTGTTCCCTTCCTATAATATTATACTTAGCAATGAAAATAAGTTGGAAGATATTCGTACACATCTAGCTAGGCAGAGAAACTTCCCCTTCATCTTTCCGTCAGTGCCCCTGGCATAGAGTGTGTGTTCAGTAATTATGTGTTGAATGAATAAAAAATTGAAAAAAAAATCAAGTAATAAAAGAAGATGGGAGAATAAGAAAGGCTTGGACCTGTGTCTTTATTTGCAGGCACTGTTCAAATACCTTCCCTCCTGGCTTGTTTTCTGGACATTGCTAGGATCAGAAAAGGGGCATCTGGTCTATTTTTACCCAATTACTGCTCCAAGCCCTCTGATTTGGATGCTGGGCCAACTGCCAGGCAGCAAAGTGACCTGCTGCAGGTCAGCCCCAGGGACCCTCAGGTCAGGGTGGCCAGTACGGAGCAAGGGCACCACCACCACCCACTGCCATGTCTGGGGTAGACCTACCAAGACGTAATTTCTCCCTGAGCCTAGAGAAAGCCTTGGAAGCCTTGCTTGTCTAGAACACCAAATGGGCACCCGCCCTCAGTCAGCTGCCCAGGAGACCTGTTACTTCTAGTTGCTACAGACAAGGCATTCTCTGAATTTTGCATCAGCATATGAAGACCCGCTTCTGTGAGGGGAACCAAGCTACACAAGAATGACTGATGGGAACTCATCATTCAGTAAGCCCGTCCATGCATAGCACAGTGCCAGGAAGCTAGGGGCGAAGTAAAGGCCCAAATGCCCTTCCTTCAAGCTGCTCGTGATGTTCCTGGGGAGGCACAATGTAGGTGCACACCACGTGGTTGTGGGGACTGGTCACAGAGGCTCTCCGGGGAGGTCCCGCCATGGACGACGGGCAGAGCGGGGCAGAGGGGGCTGGGGTCAGGTAATCAGAAGCAGCGAGTGCTGATAACCGAGGTTAAGGAGTCTGGGGCCTCCGGGAACGTGCATTGGGGAGGTGGAGGCCATTGACGAGGGAGCACCTTAAAGGTGCCACTGTTCTGGGGCAGAAGAACAGGGATGGGAGGAGAACCACCCACCATCCTAAAAATGGGCTCATGGTCCTCAAGGTTGGGGGTGGGCCTAGGCGACTGCCAGGGAAGGGCACCAAGGCCCAGATGGTCCGTCTCTTCTCCCGGGGGGTGGGGGGCACGAAGCTTGCTGGAGGGCAGCTGGAGGGAAGGCAGGCCTGCGGGCCGCTGGGAATCTCTCCTGCGCTGAGGTTGGAGAATACGGGCCCAGGTAGGCGGTATGGACACCAAATGGAAACTCACAAGTGGTTTCCAACCAGGACCAAGGTGGCATCGGGGGCTTGGGAGATGCCGTGGAGGGGAATGTGGGCTCAAAATGAACCAGGATAGATGGGAGAGAAATGGAAAAGCTAATGATGGCAGGGAAGAGCCTCAGGACCCCAGCTCAGGAAAACTGAGGATACCCCACTCTCAGCAGAGGGGGCTACACACCTGAGAGCCTCATTCCCACTGTTTCTCCCACATTAAAAACACAGTTTCCACATCCCAGCTCATTTCCTACCTCCCAGTTCTAAGACGTTTCCAGTATGACTGCTAACTTGGAGCCAAATAGCAAGTTTTCCTGGTGCATGTGACTCATAGGAAAAAGTCTCTTGGGCTATTAAAAGAGTGGGGGGTGGTGGTGGTGGTGGTTTAAGCATTTGCGTTCAAAGCAAATTATATAGAAACTAAGCAAAGTGCATGTCATTCTGGCACTGAATACCACTTTCCCCAAATAATGAGTCAGGAAAAATGAGCTCTGTAGTTAACGTGGTACGCAGATGTTCCAGAAAAGGATTAAATGCTTCAGAACAATGCAAATGAAACCTGGCTCAAACAGGTCAATCCACTGATGAATAGTTGGAAGATGTGTTTATCTGCGAAACTCACATGTGCACGAGAAACGGAGCCTCTTGGCTTCCTTGAACACACCTTATCGTGCCTGGAAGCCCCATTCCTGCTGAGGTTGGGGGGAAGGTGCCTCAATCTGACAACAAAGGTAATGCCTGACTTCCTCCAGGCAGATCCTCGGAGGACCTCCTGGGACTGTCTTTGGTGACAGGGCCACCACACTCCACAGCCAGCCTGAGTGACGCGAGCGTATTTACAAAGTATTAATTGAGGCCAGAGAGCCCGTAACCTACCAATATCACCCTCCCCCGGACCCTGCTCCCTGCCCTCAAGCTGCCACAGCCGTGGCAGCTAATGGGGGGCACTCTTGATTGAACAGATAGAAAACTCTCACAGCAGAGAGTGGACCAGGGAGGGGAGGATGCACTGCATGTCCTCAGCTAACAATAACACTGAACCTAGAGGCAGCCTCAGAATCTTTCTGAACATGGTGTCCAGGGAGCTATTACTGAACCAGCTGGAGCGGGCACAAGAGAGGAATCCTATTGGCCGTTCTAGGAACAGGCAGCAAAGTGTCTTGGGATTTAGCAGGCCTGAGTTCAGGTCAGACCCCATCACTTGCATAATCTCTGACAAGATAGTTCATCTCCACCTTGAGTTTCTTCATCTGTAAAATGGGAATGAAACCAGCCCCGGAGTCTTATGAGATTACAAATAGAAAATGCTTATCAGAATTACTGCACTTAGTATGCATAATTAAATGGTGTCCATTATACTGAAATTATTATTTTTCATTGAAATTTTGAGATCTAGAATTTCTAGAATTCATAAGTTTAGAGGGTATAAGAAACTGAGCTAATTCCATGAAACCTTTGTGCATTCAAATGCTTTGCCATTTGTCTAGAACATTCAGAATGTCATATGCTACCGTGAAACGTAAGTGAAGATGACCTGGTCTCATTTAGATACATTTTAAACATGATGTCTTGAAGGTCAGTGTGGTTTGGTAATAATAAATTTTGCTGAATAAAAGGAGTACCTTGTGCAGCATGTCTCTTACTGGACAGAACAAGTGGACAGAAGCACATGGTTATCTCAAATTATAACACCTACATATTCTTCACGTTTTCAAGTAATCCAGTGTCTCCAAGGTATCCCATAATCTTAAATCCCATAAAGAAAATTGCATTCTGTGCACTCTGGATGGTGCAATGAAAAATCACATCACTGATGGTTTTCCTCCAGGATGTTATGAGTAAAACACCAGTATATGTGCATTTCATCAATCCTAAGTTTGTCATCAAGCACTAAGTTATGTTACCTGTTAAAAAATGCCAGCACAGTTTCATGCACCGGAACCGTCTGGATTTTGTGGTTCAGTTGCAAGAAAACCCACGAAAGTAGTGTTTTCAAAAGATGAAACTCATTAAAAGTGAACAACCTGGCCAAAATAAAAGAGAAGAGATTTTAGGAATAGCAACAACGCCATTTTTAAGAAAAAACAAAAAGTTAAGAGTTTAGGAATGAGGCAACACCACCCCTGAGTCTGTAGGTCACTTCAGACAGATGTTAAATCATGTTCTCAAGGTCATGGGACCCGGTGAATGGCGGAGCTGGGATGTGACCCTCAGCAGCCTGACCCCCACCGGCTGCACTGCCAAAGCAATGGGCAGCTTTAATGAGACAGGTGTGCCCGAGATGTTTTCATCTGTTCTTTCATTTAATTCCGTACAACAATCCTGCAAAGTTGGGATATACTCCTTACTCTTATAGATACATAAATTCAGACTGACCCTACGTTTAATTAAAATTTTAATGTTTCGTTCGTCGTGGTTTTTTGCATTAATTTTGATTTTAAAACATTGCACCGCAATATACTTATCTCAGCAGCTGAGGTCTTTTGGTGCCCCCCTTAAATTTCGCACCCGAGGTAAATGCCTTGATCATCACCTCCTAGTCCCAGCTGGGACTGAGGGCAAACCAACTTAGTAAGTTCGCAGGATCCTGGGGTCAGAGCTGGGCGTGGGTCAGTCCAGCCCCAGGCTGGCTATGGAGCCTCCTGCAGGCTGCTCGGTGGCTCCACAGCCCCAGCTCCCTCATCCGTAGATAGTGGTGATAGAAGATGCTAGAGGCTACGTGAGTGGCACACGGATTCCTGTCCCTGCTCTAACAAACTGCCATGAACCAAGTGGCTTAAAACAACACACATTTATTATCTTATAGTTCTGGAGGTCAGAAGAACAAAACAGATCTCACTGGGCTAGGATCAAGGTGTGGACGGCATTTTTTCTGGAGGCTCTACGGAGAATCATTTCCTTGCTTTTTCCGGCTTCTAGAGGCTACTCACACCCCACGGCTTGCGGCCCCTTGCTCCATCCTCAGGCCAGCAGCACAGCACCTTCCAATTTCTTTCCGGCTCTTAACTTTCTTGCCTCTGTCTTCCAGGTGCAAGGATCCTTAGGATTATTATTGGGCCCATCTGGGTGATCCAGCACACCCTCCCCAGCTCAAAGTCATCCACCTACGACCTTCTTGCGCCTTTGCCATGCAACCTAACATAGTCACAAGCTCTGGTTGGGGTGTTGACATTACCGAGCTGACGGCACACACACGGGTCATTAGCACAGTGCCTGGGACGGAGGAGCGTGCTAGCGAACGGCAGGTCTGCCTCCTAAGTGGCAGGGCTGGGTCCCGGCTGCAGAGCCCACCCTCCCCCCGCAGTGGCATGAGACATTATCTAGAAACAAGTGGTGAGAAAGAGCAAGTGTCACCCCCACAACGTCAACTCTGTAAAGTAAGGAGGTCTCCCAAAGAGCTTCTCTAAAGCCTCCAACAACTTGACTATCTAAGAGGTCATTTCAACATGTCTTAAACCCCTGGATGTTTCCCATCTTGAGCACAGGGACGGCACGCTGGCTTCCAAACCTCTCATAGCTGCTGCACCCACCACTTTGAGTGGTCTTGGTGGGTGGGACCCAGGCTAAGTGGTGACTCTAAAGGGAAGTGGAAATGTCACCCAAACACCTTTCACACTATTTCTGGCCACAGGAGAATGTCTCTTTGCTCTTATTTGTTTTTAGGCCACCTACAGATGCATGGGCTTTGACACTGGCTAGACAGGACCAAATTTGTCACTGTCTGGGCCATGATGGTGAGAATGACGGGGGAGGTCACAGAGCTACCTAGCATATGATGTGCCCACATAGAACTCCACCAGTACACTAACCAGCTCTGGCTGGGGAGCTACGTGACTCCTGGTACAAAATCCAAGCCCCAGGTCCCAGGTCCCTGAGGAGCGGGCAGCAACATGGGAGGAGTCACTGGGGGCTCCATGAATCAGGGTCCTGGTTTTACTTTTATTATGATGGGTAACTGTTCAAATAAAGCCCCCTGTCTTTAAAGATTTATTTATTTGAGAGAAAGAGAGAGAGCGTGTGCATGCATAGTGGGGGAAGGGCAGAGGGAGAGGAAGAGAGAATCTTAAGCCAACTCCGCACTGAGCGTGGAGTCTGACGTGGGGCTCGATCTCAGGACCCTGAGATCACGACCTGAGCCGAAAACAAGAGTTGGATGCTTAACCAACTGTGCCACCATAGGCGCCCCAAGCCCTCTGTCCTTAGGCTAAGTACCAGTACCCTAAAGTACTGGTTCCTGTTGAGGACATTCAAACATATTCTCATTTACTTAGGAGCTCTGATGGCCTCACAGAACCCACAGAGATCCTAAACTTCCCTCCGACACAAGTGAACATCTGGACTGTTCTATCTGTGTTTACTGGTGCTCACTAGTAGCCATTGGGAGGTAACTGGTATTTGTTCTTTGAGAGAAAAATGTTAAAAAAAAAAGAGAGAGAGAAAAATGTTAACAAGACACTTTTATTTTTTTAGCAAATTATATGTAATAAAGGCCCCCATTTGAGTACAGACTACAGAGAAAGCAGTATCAGTGCAAACAAGAAAGCATGAACAGGGATGCCTACGGCAGTACTGATGGCCACAACAGAACATGAAGCAAAATAAAACAAAAGGCTATTAGGAAGGGAATGAAAAATTGCTACCTATTCATTCACTGGAACCCTGTACAACATCAAATTTAAAATGCTAATTAGAAGGGCGCCTGGGTGGCTCAGTTGGTTAAAATGCTAATTAGATATGTAAGTATCAACATGGAGAGAACACATCACATTACATCAGTATGTAAGTAAGCGGCGGAACGTCGCCGTCGCTATGAGAACACTGATTTGAAGTTTAAGCTTTTACGAAATGATATTACACATTATTTATGGCATGCATATATGTAGTAAGACTATAACCACACGGATGGGCTCATGCAGGCCCACGACAATGGTCTGATTGTCTTTAGGGAGCGAGGCCAAGAGGATGCTGGGGAGGGAGCATGGTTGACTTCGGCTTTATTGGTAATGTTTTCTCTCTTATGACAAAATGTCAGTGTTCATTTAGGGAGGTGGGTCCAATTGTGTTTTCTATTCTCCCCCTACCTTTAAAATTTTTTTACAATAAAAACTAACCATCAATATCCTTATTGGTCTTGATTATCAATAGGGAAAAATGAGTCCTCGTGCAGAGCACAGCAGTGGGTTGAGCCGGTAAACACCCGAGGCTTTGAGGTCACTCAGACCTGTGTTCAAATCCCAACTCTCATGCTGCACGCAGGGAATCTGAGCCAATTCTTTCACTTCCCAAAACCTCCACTCCGCAGGTGAAAATGCAGGTAACAGTACCTACCTCACTGGGTGGCTGTAGGAGTTAGGCTGATAACCCACTCAAAGTGTCCTGTGTACCACAAGTGCTCAATAGTTGGTAGATAGCGTTGCCATTAGCCAGAGAAGCATCAGCTTGAGGAACTATTATGTTTGAGAGCCATGCCCCACGGTGCTCCAGATGTGGGACAGGCTTGCCATGGAGGACAGGGGAGGCTTCTCCTGGGAATTCCTGAGCCCTCAAGCCAGATGGTGTCATGGGCAGGAAGCCAGGGAAAAGTGGGCAGAGCCTGGGTTGTAGGACAGTTTTCTGTGCAGATAGGAACTGGACAGCTGACGGAGTTTTCCACTTCTCCTAAGTCTACCAGGAACTTGGCTTCCAGAAAAGCAGAACTTGGAATGAAGCTTTCATAGTATTAGAGTTCACGGACCAGGGTAACGTAGTGGTGACCTCTAAAGAGAAACTTAACCGTCAACCCAAGGCCCAGGCAAAGAAATAAAAACCCAGAGGCCCCGGAGGTCAGGAAAACTGTGTGTATTTTATGCGACGCTGTTTACGAAACCCAAAGGAAGATGAGGTCGAAGGGGCTTCAGAAAGGGAAGGTGAACGGTGCAGAAGCTGAAGCATCTGATGAGATGGACGTTGTTCCCATGAAGCTTAGAGACCCAAACACCATGACCACAAGCCAGGGGACGGGCCACTGTCTACACTAAGTGGGCCCGGGAGATGGGCCATCCCTGACCCCTCATGGGCTGGCATTGCCACACAGCCGCTCTGGGGCCATGTGACTTGCCAGGACAACCCAGTCCTAGCAGAGTTCTGGTTGCTGGGCAGCGTGGCCTCTGGAGCAAATGAAGAGAAGGGGCAGTGTGGAGGGTGGGAGACTGGACTTTGGAGCCTGAACCCTGGGCTTGAGCCCAGCCCTGCTTTTTATTGTCCCTCTTATCTTAGGGACAATAACTGTACCTATCACACAGGACAATAGGGGTTTGGAAGGGACAGTGCACAGAGCACGGCACATACCCCAAAGTGCTCGATAAACATGAACTCATCCAAAGGTTTGTTCTTAATCAGCTGCAGTCCAAGGTGCCAGATCCACCAGCCGATGAGCGTGCCCAGGTGAGGAGCCCGAGCCTGGGTAAATGTCTCACAACCCTACCAGGCACCGGGTGTGGCCGGGCCCCATCTTCCAGCACCCACCTCCCTCCAGCTTCAAAGCAGGTGGCCGCCAGATATCACCAGGGCGGCTGAGGAGAATCTGCCTCGGGGAACATGAACTTGAGGTCTGGGCGCAGTCGGCCCAGTGTCTCCAAGGCACACAAGCTGATGACGTGCTCGAGGCCACGCAGGGCTCTTCCCTCCCACCGCTGGGACGGCTCTGGACTGCTGGGGCTGCTGCAGACAGCTCCTGGGGAAGGGCCGGAGGAGCAGGACCCCGTTCCCACATCAGTCATGTCTCCTCAAGCTTGTCGTCTAGACGTTTGACGTGGAATGTACTTGACCTCTTTCCCTGGCTCGTGTATGTTCTGTGAGGCCCATTCCATCACCGGGGTTCTGGCTGTGGTCAGAAAATTTTTCCCTTTTCTTGGTTAAATGCTACCAGGGTGCAGCAGCTCAGTGTTTCCAAGGGAGGGGCAGTTAGGAAAAGTCTAAGGGGTGCCATGTTTATCTTTTCTTCAATGGTTGTGTAACCTTTGCTCTGCTGGAGGGTGGGGGAGGGCACATGTGGGGAAAAGCAGCAGGGAGTGGGGAAGAATGACACCAGGAGCCCACCCAGGGCCCCTCGGGGGGGCTCCCGGGCTGGGGTTCCCGAGGTCCACCTGATAATACGGTCTCCCTCAACGCCAGCACTCTGTTCTAGCAACCTCCTTTCTCTTCAAGTGTGAGGGCATCGCAAGCCACTCAGTAAATTCAAACCAACAGTGGAATGAATCTGTCCAGGTCTAATTTCCGAAACCAGAACGCCTTCCATCCCATAAGCATGAGTAAACATTTCATCTCTAACATACAGCTAAAATGTTTAGAATTTACTTCTCGCTTTTGAAATTCACCCTGGGGGGATACAATCTTGGTAATTTGGCAATGGGTATCAAGAGCCTTTTAAAGAGGCCCAAAGAGGGGCACCTGGGTGGCTCAGTCGTTAAGCATCTGCCTTCCGCTCAGGTCATGATCCCAGGGTCCTGGGATCGAGCCCTGCATCGGGCTCCCTGCTCGGCGGGAAGCCTGCTTCTCCCTCTCCCACTCCCCCTGCTTGTGTTCCCTCTCTCGCTGTGTCTCTCTCTGTCAAATAAATAAAATCTTTTAAAAAAATAAATAAAGAGGCCCAAAGAGTCCTGACAAGTAAATGCAATCTGTCACCCTAAAGCAGACCCTTCATTGGGTGAAAGAATGTCATGAAGGAGAGTACCGGGCCCATGATGTTAAGCATTAACATCAGTGCTGCATTGCCTACAGTTGATAACTGCATTGTGACCACATTAAAAAGTTCTTTTTCTCAGCAAATAAACACCGAAGCATTTAGGAGAAAGGATACCTGATGTATGCACCTTGCCCCCAGAGGCTTCAGAAACAAGATGTGCGTACGTAGCCACACACAGATGCAGATGATCGAGCAAACAGCAGAGATTGAACAAAACAGGGTAAAGCGCATATAAATACTCTTTGTATCATTCCTTTAATTTTTATTTAAGCTTGAAATCATTTTCAAATAGACTGTTTTTAAAAATACTTTTCACTTGTGACAAAAACAAAGTCCTCTTGACTTTGTAATGGCACTTCTAGAAATTTAATGTGGGAAAATAATCTGAGATAAAGACATGTTTGTTGAGGGATGTCACCAAGGTGCTATATTTATATTGGTAAAACACTAGAAATAACCTAAAAGTTCAGGCACCTGGGGCCATTTCCATGAATTACTCGAATGACCAGAGGAGCCAGCCAGGAGCCAGGCATTTCAGGCAGGAGGGAGAGCATACCTGTGGGTGGCAGGTGCTCAGCAGGGCTGGAATCTAACGTAGCCCCACGGATGCCTCGTGGCTGGTGAGATGGAGGGGCAGATGGGCACACCAAAGGCCCTTTGGCTACAGACACTCTTGGTGGGGGTCAAGAGCAGACACAAGACCCTGAGTTAGAGGTCCCTGCAGTGGTCCAGACAACAGCTGATGGAGGTCTGGCCTCTGGCTGGTGCCCAGGAAGAGAAGCCCATAAAGATGGGCTGGGTCTGGAAGTGTTACTGATGCACTAGGGGGTGAGTGCCAAGTGGTGTGTGGAAGGACTCCCAAGGTTCTAGCTTGAGCCGCTGGTGGAGGAACACAGGGTGGGGCCCCAAGGGTTGGGTGTTAGCTTGAGTTGTCAGGTCAAACAGATGTCTGGGTCAGAGCTGTTCAGGAGAGGGGTCAGGGCTAAAGCTAGGAACTGATTTAGGATGAGAGGTTTTATTTTCTGTTTTCTGATTTTCTCTGTTTCCCATTTTCCACAGTGAATGTATATTAATGTTGTCAGGACGTTTTTTTAATTACATAGGCAATTACTGAACTATTTACCATACGGGTAACAAGACAGCAGGCACCCAGAGGGTTTCCTACCCCAGTGATGGAGTGTGAAGGGAGTCCATCCCCATCCCCACCCCTGCTACTCCACGTTTTGGCCCCCACCTGGGGCTGGCTGTCCAGGATGGTGGCGAGTTTGGGATGGAGCAGGTGCTGAACCCTGGGCCCGGCCATCAGAGGCATGGGTGTGCCCCACTGGAGCACCTCCCTCCCAGGACCAGCCCTGACGCCCCAGGCCCACTCCAGGCTCAACTCCTGGTCCCACACACAGCACCCCTGGGGACCAGCTCTGACCTGGGGGACCGCAGCACTTTGTGGAGCAGCTCCTGTGGGATTTTCCGGAGGTGGATCTGTGTCCCCATCAGAGGGACCAGGTTCATTTCCAGCCACTTCTCGCAGGCAGTGGTGAGCGGCTCTTCCTTGTACTGAGAAGGAAAAGAAAAGCCAATGGGTAAAAAAGATCCCTGACCTCTCGGCGCCCTCTGCTGGCCTGTAGCGATTCTACAAGCGGGCTCCCAGGCGTGTCCTGCCGACGCGCTCAAACCTTTTCTTCCAAATACATAAACTGCAGCAGATAACGTTTTTGGAGTGTTTGCTATGCTCCCGGCCCTGCACTAGGTTGATTTAAGTTAATCCTCACCACGATCCTATGTGGTCGTTTCCTTATGACCCCTATTTTACTGATGGAGAAACTGAGGCCCCAAGATTGTTGCTTTTGCCAACTGTCATAGAAGTAGCAAATGGCAGAGCTGGGAGCAAACCCCGGGGGTCTGACCACAGGGTTGCACACTGAAATCACTGGGCTAAAGTCAGTCACTGGCCATGGAAGGGCCTGCAGGGTGTACCCCACAGGGAGGCTGGTAGGGGCACGTACCCTAACATCAGAGTCCAAAGAAAATGAGAAAGTTCTCCCAGGGCCAGGGACCTCGACAGGATCTTAGTACACCTTACAGGTCCTCGGGGTGACAGTCCTGCCAAAGCCAAAGAGTGGCCGAGAAATGCTGACCGGAATGCAGAGATGCTGCCCAAAGAGTGCCATTCTAGTTCCTGACAGAGTGAAGGTGAGGGCACTGCATTGTCTTTGACAAAAGAGGCAGTGAGTACCTTCTTAGAGGCCATCGCGAGGGAACTGTAATGTGCCGACTGTGTGCGAACTGAACGTGACGGTCAGATGTGTCTGTTTCCAGGTCAATGGTGGCCTCACAGAGGAAGGCTGGGATCAGATGGCCTGGGTTTCGAGCCCAGCACCGCCACTCAGAAGCTGTCACCCTGCTCAGGTTGCTCCCCTCCTTGGGGCTCACTGTTCTCCTCTGATAATGCGACCCTTAAGATGATACCATTTATTGCCAATACTGACACAGTGACTGGCCTGGGCAGGGGGACACACACAATTTCACCTGACTCCAACAAGAATGTCCTGGAAGATTGTTACTTTGGTGAGAAATGCTGTGCTTTTATTTGCCCCCCTAATTTTAAGGCTTTTTTCCCTCAATTTTTAAAAAAATGTTTTGGTTTTAAAATGTCCTTTTAAAATAAAATGATGTTTAAAATTGTTTCCTTGGCAAAATAAAATATTGGTACCCGTAAGTGGGTGCTTTCAGATAGATTTTTTTTTGGAGCTGGGCCTGGTGGGTAAAATCCCAGAGCCTGAGGTGCTCCTGAAGGTCCCCAGGTGCGATGCGCTCTATCCAGGCGACCCTCACCTTGCAGCCAGCCAGGTAGAAGTCCTTGATGGTGTTTGGCATGAGTCCGTTCATCATCATGACCACACACCTGCAGAGAGAGAAGTGCGGTTCCTGGAGGGCCCCAGGCTGCTTTCAGCGAAGCTGGCAACCCCAGAGGTTTGTGTCAACTCCAGGACGGTGACAGGGGTGGGAAACGAGGTGCGAAAGGGGGTGTGTGGAAGGTGCTGGTCCTGCCGCCCACCAGGTAGCATGTTCTTCATGTGCTGGCTTTTGCCAGTGAGACACTCAAGCAGAATTAGCTGGGTTTGGAGTTGGGGTACAGAAATTGGTGCTCCAGGAAGCTGACATGCTCATGTGTGCTCCCCCTTTCTCACTGTCAGGCTCATTGGCCAGGCTGGACTGGAATGGTCAGGCTTCCCCAGATCAGGGGGCACAAGGCAAGCCTGAAGCACACGCATGCATACACACACGCGGCAAGCATGACTCCAGCTGGGCAGATGCAGTTATGTGATGCACGAAACCAAGGAACAGTACCAGCTGGAACCTGCACGCACACCACACCCCCCCAAAGATGGGTGGCCTCGGCAGTGTGGGATCCAGACCTAAGCAGCCATCGGGGTGATTTTGCACCTTGCTGGGAGCTCAGGCAAGATGACCCTTGAGGTCTCGTCCAGCACCTGGGTTTTGATGCTATCAGAGTGACCCAGGGCATTTCTGTTCCACTATACACACATACTCACACACACCCATGAGTCCCCCCAACCACACACACACACACACACACACACACACACACACACACACACACACACACACCCTCACTGGGGCTTGTGCTGCCAACACCCCTGCCAACTGTACCATCAGCCCCTCAAAGGCAGGTACAAGTCAGCCCAGCTGTGTGCCAGGCCCATCTGGATCTGACCTGTAATACCTGCCACAGCTATCTGGAGAATCGTGTGCAAGGCCCAGGCAGGCCAAGGTTTGCTCATCCATGCAATGATGGCTCATTATGTCCAAAGCCCTTGCTACTCTGACCTTTAAAACAAGTCATGGGGTGGAGGAAGGAAAATGAAGGACTTGTCATTCTTGGCTCAGCCACAGATCGCCCAGGGCTCGGGCTCCAAGAGTAAGATGGGGCTTCAAATCTGGGCCCCAGGTAAAAGGGAGCTGGGACTGACAGACAGACAGAGGCTGCAGACCCCGCTCCAAGAGGGAGGCTCACCTTCTAGCTTTCGGGTCAGAGATATCAGAGCACCAGGAAATAGCTGCCCAGGAATGTCCTGAGCAAGGAAGCTGTGATTTAGTCATTATTTTTACTGCTACGCTGAGCTGCAGATGGGTGGTGCATGCAATGCAACGGGATGTGGCAAATCTCAGCAAAAGCCAGACCTTCAGCCCCAGTGTAGTCAGCCCCAGACCCCTACATGACCTGGCTCTGCCTACACCTGCTGGTCTCCCACCTCTCACAGTCACCCGCCCTGCAGAGTCAGGCCAAGCCGACATGCTGGGACACTTTTCAAGACTCTGGTCCCCTCAGTTGTCACGTCTAGGCCTCTGAGAGGCTGCATCCCTCAGTTCCCACGGCATCTGCATCCCCGATAAGGCTTCTTGATACTCCTGATGGAGTGTCTGGCCTGAGTCCTTTCAGGTACCCCAAGAATGAGATATTGGCTCAAAACCATCTTCGGGGTTGAGCCTGGCTGTGTGGTTTCTACAGAAAGTGAGCTGAAACCGGCATGAGCCTCAGGAGTGATCCTGCCCCACCCTTTCCAGAGAAGCTGATGTCCTCTTTTGACTTGGTTCATTCATTCATTCATTTCCTCAAATAAAGATCCTGAGGCAGAGTGGAGCAAGCCACAGGCGGACCATCGCTGCCCGGAGTCCCCTCTCTGTGTGGAATCACATCAGGTACTAGGAGACCAAAGAGCCGGAAGGTGCCACCTCGGGGTTCGGGACGTGGGTGCAGTAGGCACACATCCCTGGAGAAGCCCGAGGGAAGGGACAGAATCGTCTAGAAAAAATGAATCCCATCAACGATTTTCCATTTGGTTCACTTACCCTTTCCTAAATGTTACTGGAATGGAGCAATATTACAGGGTACAGGAAAGGGGAGTTCTAAGAACTGTTCTGGTGAATCACAGGGACCTGTTTACTTGAAATTAATCATACATAACACAAAATGTTCCACTTGGGGTCCCCATCCTTCGTTCCACTTTACTCATTTCCTGTGCCCTGGAGACCGTGGGGCAGGAAGCACTAGAGAGCAGGGACTCTGTCCCTGGGTCCTCACGGTTCCCGGTGCCCTGGAGGCACCCGAGGCTTCATCCTTAAAGGAGCAGGTAAGTGATTGAAGGTGTGATGGAATAAACTGGCAGGTGACTGGCCCCCAGCAAACCTGGCCTCACCAAGTGCCCCTAAAGGGAGGGGAGCAGGAAGGCTCCGACCCATGAACACGCAGGTGACACCACTACCTCACCTGAGCAAAGCAGAAACAGACAGGTGACACCACTACCTCACCTGAGCAAAGCAGAAACAGACAGTGTTAGGCGTCCAGGTTCTGGGGCCCCTCGACTTCCTGCAAGTTCTGGCTGATCTCCTGTGGCCTTGAGCAAGTTACCCACCTCACGAGGCCTCCGTTTTATTGTCTGTGAAGTGGACATAGTTATGTACCACCTCCTAGGGCTGCAGGGAGGCTGAATGAAGTCACCCTTGCCAAGAGCTGAGGACAGTGTCTGGCTACGGCAGATGCTCCATCTCAGAGCACATCCCCTCACCCCCAACAACGTCCTGTGAAGTAGGGCAAATGTAATGAGCCCCATTTCACAGCTGAGACCACTGAGGCACATAAGAACAAGGAACAGCTTACCACAGGGCAGACCACAACCCCTGCTGCTCACAACCTAGGTTGCTTTTGGTTCTGCAGAAAGTCTGATGAGTGGGAGCTTTGGGGCGCCTGGGTGACTCAGTCGGTTGAGCGTCCAACTCTTGATTTCAGCTCTGGTCATGGTCTCGGGGTTGTGGGGTCGAGCCCTGAGTCAGGCTCCGTGCTCAGCACAGCATCTGCTTGGGATTCTCTCTCCCTCTCCCCATGCTCGCCCCCAATCAATCAAATCTTAAAAAAAAAAAAAAAAAAAAAAAAACTGGGAGCCTCTGAATCTCAACCCCCAGAGCTGCATTTCACCCTCACACCTTCAGCACCCACACGTTCTCTCGGTGCCCGTGGACCCAGGCAACCGTCGGGAGGTTGAGCAAGTTTTCACATTCAGTGCCAATCCACTGTTCTGGCTCCTGGTTCCCCCGTCTCGGCCCCCACCCCTCGACAGGCAGCCCAGGTGGGCCAGTGGGTCTGAACACCCAGGAGAAAGGCTGCGCCCCCAAATGGGCAGCCAGATCGGCGGGCAATTTGGGCTTGGATTGTTGCATTTGTCTCTCTTCTGGAAGATCTATGATGACCGTGTGTAACATTTGTAAGAATAAAAATATTATATACGAAGAAAAACAAGCGGGAGAAGTAAATCCGGACGGTGAAGAGTCAGCTTGTCTTCAAAGGGCCAGCTGAGGTGTGTGCCCCCGAAATGAGAGGCTTGTTAGTTACAAGGGAACTCGGGCGAAACTGACAAGCAGGCCTGGTTTGCTCATCCCTGGGAGGTCACCCCGCACACCCGTGGAGTATCTCACAGGCAGAGAACCCATTTGCATCGCACACCGTGAGTCAGGACTGATTGGCTAGAAGGAGCATGTTGCTGGGGCGGTGGCTCAGTTGTGAGCTCACCACGTGGGAATTAGTGCCTCAGTTCCTCTGCGGACTCACAGCTGTGCTCTGTGCAGAGAAACCCACGGAAGAGGAACGTTCTATGAATGGGCCAGGACGACCCCCTTCTGCCTTGCCCAGAGCTGGCCCGGGCCCGCACCTTGCCATGCTTCTTACCTTTGAAACAGCCTGTTGAGCTGGAGAATGTGTGCGGAAGCCAGCACTCCCAGCACGTCATCCATGTTTATCTCCACCTCGCTCAGGTAGAGGTCCTTCAGGGCTGTGGCGAAGGCTGGGGGAGCCACAGCCGAGAGAGAAAGCTGTCAGCTTGGAGCTCTGCATCCTGCGTCCCTTACTGGTGGGTGCCCTCCCTGCTGGATGCTCAAGTGTCCCCAGCTAGGTAGGCAAAGGTGCCCTTAGGGGACCTGAGCACAGATCCAGCCTGGCTTCCACCCTCCCCAAAGGAGTTGAGGAGGGAGCCCAAGAAAATCCAGCTTCTGCTGAAAGAACGCTGCTCTAAGCCCATCCTGGAGTCTGTGCCTCGGGGGTCCTCCGTGAACCTGGGCTCCGCGTGCTGCCCAAATATGTACAGAATGCTGTGTGCGTGGGGGTGTGCTTTCTCCTCTGGAGAGGACGTTTAGCTTACAGCATATTTTCCTCAGAGCCTCCAAAAAGGTTAAGAGGTCTTCAAAAAGGCTAAGGACTCCTGGCAAGAGCCAGGATGATGGCACGTCGAAGAACGGAGCGCCTATGACTGGGAGCAGAGGGACTGGCCCCACTCTAAGGTAGTCTCCCTGATCCCAATCAGCACTGCACCCGGGCCTGGTGCTCTCTGGGGACAACCAGGCTGCCCAGGGCTTCCGTGGGCGGTGTCCCGGCCTGCAGGTCCTCAGGCCATGACGGCACGCAGTTGCCACACATGCCACATTAAGACAGAGGTCTGTCTCTGTTTCCAGGCGGCCAGCCTGGGGCGGGAGAGGGTGAGCCCAGCGAGGGAGGGGCGCGTCCGGTGCTGCCCCGGGAGGGCGGGCCACAGGGCTTCCCTGTCATCGGGTCCGTCTGACCCAGTGCCTGCTACTTTCTTCCTCCTCGGCCTCCTCCACGCCTCTTTCCAGGGGATGAGCCCCTCTCTCTAGCACCTTCTCTGCTCCGCTCAGCTGTTTCTAATAAGGAAGGACTAAACACCGTGTGCCACTTGTTTGTTTTTAAATCTGGGAGGGCTGTTGGTTCAATGGCATCCTCGGCATAAGGAGACAGGTGTACATTACCAACTTCAGTGATCAGGGGGTCATTGATCTTCAAGGAAATGATCATCTTCTTTACGGGGCGTCTTTCCTTGACATTCCCACACAACTGAGCTGGTAAAGGAAACAGAGGGGTACATCAGGACCCGGTTGCTGCAGTGAATTGTGTAGGATACAGTGCGAGGTCCCCTGGCCCTTTGTACAAACTTGACCTTGGCATTCACCGCTCCATGTTTTGTTTCTGTTTGCTTGTTTAGGGGATGCATTTTTGAAATGATTCTTTATTTAGAAATAGCTGAAGACTCCTAAGAAGTTGCAAAAAACAGTTTAGAGCTCTCGCGCCCTCCTCGGCCACCTTCCCCACTCATGCAGCCACTACAGCTGCCAAAACTGGGAAATGGATGCTCTCGGTGCATGAGATATTTTTTACTGGCCCCTGCCCCACTCCCTCTCTCCCCCCACCTCCTTCTTCTCTCTCTTTAGGCCATGAGCAGCTTGAGGGCAAGGGGTGGGCTTCTGTTATCTCTGCATCCCCAGCCCCCAGCCCAGACCTGGCACAAGATGGGACAACAGTGACCACCTAAAGGGTGAGCATGGGATGGAGGCAGCCGCCTAGTGGCTGTTGAAATTTTGCCCCACAGACGTCCAAGGCCCCCCGCCACTAAGGGCTGCCAGCAGGCAGGAAGGGGCAGCCTGATTCACCACCCACCTCCCCCATCCACTCACACTTATTCTAAAATGTGAGTTACAACACCTACGGCTCTCAGGTCTCCATTGGCATCCCAAGCGCTTGGCAACAAAGCCAAAGTCCGCCCCCCCCACCAGTGGCCCCAAGACCACTAGTCTCTGGCTCACTGGACCCCAAAACTGCCTCCTTGTGGCTTATTCCATAGAAGAGCTACGGGGCTCCATCCCTCCCCTGTCAGAGATCCTGACTCCGTATGTAAGGCAGCACCCCACCCCTACCTTCCCCCAAAGTGGCTTTATTTTTCCTCCCAGACCCACTATCACCACCACCTGTTACCACATCTTGTCTCTGTTGGGCGGGCACACTGGATGGTTTTCTCACCACTCCCTCCCCAGGCCCCGACACGGCCTTGCACACACTGGTTCGCAGTAAATGTCGGCTGAACTAACAGAATGAGGGGATTCTGTCAGCAGGATCCCAAGCCTACTGAGCTCAAGGTTCTAGGTAATGAAAAATGACATGAGTCAGGATGCAAAAAAGGATGTCGCACTGCCAACCACAAAGGCCACGGAGAAAAGGGGGAGGACAAAGATCCGTCCTCCTCCGGCAAGCAGGGCTGTTGAGGCTTTCCTCACCACGCTCACGGCACCTGGTCCGCTCACCCTCTCATTTGGCAAATATTTATTGAGCACCTGCTGAGTGTCAGGCCCTGTTCTCTGCTCTGACTCCTTTGCCTCCAGGATTTCAGGACTTCCTCCTGCCTGCACGAAGCACTCTGTCGCTCACCTGCGCTAGGGGCACAGACAAGGCATTCTGGAGGTGGTAGCTTCTCTCATGATGGGTCATGCTATTCCTTGTGCTTTTTGGGTTGGCTTGTCCGTACCCCAACTCCCTGACACCGAGTTCCTCGCACAGTGCCTAGGGTAAGTTAAGCGCTCAACATTTGTTGAGGGAAGAAATGAATATTATCTGCTAGGTCAGAGTCAGTGGGAGACAGAACTTCAACATTGCCTCTGTTTTACTGAAAACCTCAAAATCGAACAGGAAAGTGGTAATTCAGTCATGTGCTTCTGAGGTACTCTGAAACCAAGTGGTTCCTTTTTAGTAAAAGAGTACCGTATCCTTTTGGGGGTTCTTCCTAGAGAATAAATGGGTCCTGCTGAAGTACATCTCATCCTGGACTCTTGGAGGAAGGAAAATGAGCAGCTGGGAGAGCCGTGTGTGGCCAGGACAGGGACGCTCGCGGGGGGCTGCCTCTGCACAGCGCCTACCACTCCGGGACGGCAGTGCACAAAGCAGTAGTCGCGAGACCATCCAAACTATCGTTGTGAGGCACATCCTGCTTCGGCAGGAGCATGAAGGCTGGTGGCCGTGTCCACTGAACATCATGGGCACACGATCCCTAGGACCGGGCACAGACCCTGAAAGTTGTGACAGTCTGGGCCATGGTGGGGGGGGGAGGGCTCTCATCTCTGCACCTACCTGGATGCCCCCCAGGCAGGCCCAGCCTCCAGCAGGGGGCTTGGAGCAGAGTGGCTGTCTTAGCCGGGCCCAATTTTTTGGACCCTTCTAGAATGTCAAAGACCAAAGTATTAACAGTAACTCCATTTTCTCTTTCCAAGTTCTCTTGCTTTTCAGTGCATTCATGTCTGGATCTCCATGGTCTTCCCTTGGGTGCCTGGGGAGTGTTCTGACCTAGGCGCATGGGACACAGAAGGAGATGCTCAGTCCCACTCTCAAAGGCACTGGGACAAACGCTTGGAAAGAGCAAAGAAGATTGTCACGTGAGCGTGAGGGTCGTCCCAGTGCTGGGGAATGCCGCAGCCTGCTCCCAGCTCCCAGCTCAGCAGCTCAGTGGGGAAGGGCTGAGTCAGAAGGCTTGTGGCTGGGCTGAATCCGGCTGGGAGCCAGGCTTTCTCTCCAGGCTCAGGGTGGGGCAGCAGCTGGGGGGCTGGCCAGCCTGTCTGGCTCTGGAATAACAGAGCTTTGCTGCCACATCCTGGAAATGGAGTCCCATCCCGACGGCCCAGCTGGTTGCCTTTGGAGACCTTGAATTTTCCATGGCACCTGCTTAGGAGTCATCTTGAAATGATGCCAATCTATATTACCCAAAGAAGGCAGTCAGTCTGGAGAGGAACTTAAGGAACCGAGAGGGGAGCCTGGGGATTACTTGGGTAAAAAAAGGAGAAAAAGAAAGAAAGAAGTGGCCTGAATAGTTTATGGAATGACATGAAGTTAAGAAAAGAGAAAGCAAAGGAAACATAACATCGACGTACACATGAAAACTTTAACCAGCCAGATGTCAGAACTATGCCTTCCTCCCAGAAAGCCCATCAAAAGACTCAACACAACCGTTCGCTCTTCTCAAAGAAGTAGGTAGAGTCTCCATTTCAGCTGGCTGGGCAGGATTGGGTTGTTATGAGAATAATAAAGGACATTTCCTGAGTGCCCAGTATGTGCCAGGCATTGTTCTAGAACCTCACAGCTATTTACCTTCTCTAGGCTTCAAAGCAACATAGTGAGAACAATTATTCCCGTGTTATAGCTGCAGACCGAGGTTAATGTGAGGAGGTCACACCATGGGCCTTGCTCTTATCTGCCAGAGTGACCTTGGTCTCCAAACAGATGACCAAATGCCAAGCTGGGGACCCTCAAACCCGAGGGCGTTTGGGGCTCTATGCTGGGTGCTAGTAAGAAAATACCTCGCAGAAGCCTCTCCAGTTCCTTTGTGGGGCTTGTGGTGCCCTGGGCCAGTGCCATCAGGTAGAGCTTCGCCAAGGTCTCGGACTGGAAAAGCTGGGGCTGGTGGAGTTCCCATTTGGAGCCAAGACATGTGAGAATCACGTCTAAGGAGAGAATGCCATGATGAGTAGGTGGTTTCATGGCGCCCCTTCCAAGAGACATGTCAACTCTTCCCACCTTCCATTCTGGCGCAGTCACAGAGCAGATGGGTGGGGGGGGGGGGGGCTTCACTGGGCTGTTCTAGGAACAAAACAATGAAGACTCAGGGCACTAAGTGGCTCCCAGGGGATACAATGAGCAGCCTCACAAGGTAACAAAGAAAGAGATAAGTATCCAAGAGCAGCTGACCCATAGCTGTAGGACTTTAGAGGCACATGAGCTGCCCTCCAGTTGGGGAATTAGAAAGGCTTCATGGGGAAGGGACACTGGCTGGGACACTCTTGGGGGCCTCACCGTGCCTTCACATTACAGCATTTCTCATCCTTGGCACCGTTTGTATTGGGGGCCACATAATTCTCTGTCGTGGGGGGCTGTCCTGTGCCTTGTGGGTTACTTAGCAACATCCCTGGCCTCTACCCACCGGATGCCAGTAGCACCTTCCCCACTAAGTTGTGACGACCCCAAATGTCTCTGAGCATCGCCAGGTCTCCCCTGGGAAGGGATCTCGCTACCCAGTCCCCTGTTGAAGCTATTGGGCATCGGTGCTTACTTATCGGCCACCTGAAAGGTGACAGCAAAGTGCAGCTCAAAGGCCCATCACCACGAAGCGGAGTCCTTGTGAGTCTCACTTTCCTTGAGGGAGGGGTGATCCCCAGAAAACCCAGCTCACAGGTGTGAAACAGGATTACAAAGTAAAGGAGCCTTTTTGCAAACTGTAAGGGGCTTTACGCAAGGGGCTTTTATCTCATCCTTGGATGGCATAGATGATTAAAAAGAGAGAGCCTTTGACAGGAGGGCAGATGGAGGATCCAAGGATACCTGGCCAGGTGAGGCGTGAGAGGCTGTGGGCAGGGGGCCTCTGCAGGCTGGACTCCTGTCAGCGCAGAGCTGGGGGAGAGGCTGGTGCTCGGCCATTCCCCCAAACCCTTAACCTCAGTGCTGGGTAGGACCTTAAGAGCCAGGAGCCGCATCGACTTGTTAATGGCCTTGCCATTATTTTGACTGAGTGAGCTCGGGCACCTATTTCCTCTCCTGTTAGTAACACTGTGTTTCACCAACCGTATGATGCTGTTTCATGCTGGGTTCAGAATGCGGGCTCACATCTCAAATCTCGGGGCACCTCTGGTTGTGCTGGGCTAGAAAGAATCCCTCCCATTAGGGTGATCTTAGGCAGGAGCAGACTTGTGGAGAAAGCGTGTCCCCTCCCCAGACACCCACGTCTGCTTTCACACTGACACATGCATGGGAGACATCACACCCAATCCCAGAAGTCTTCTCCCTGAGCCACAAGATGGCCTCAGACTACTTCACGGGGCCTCCAGTCAACCAGAACCCACAGGCGAGAAGAAATCAATTAGCCCCTGCTGGGGAAGGAGACTGGCTCTGACCTGAGGCAGCTTATCTTAAAAAAAAAATCTCCTTTAAGGGGGCGCCCGGGCGGCTCAGTCAGTTGAGCAGCCGACTCTTGATTTCGGCTCAGGGAATGATCCCAGGGTCGTGAGTTCAAGCCCTGCCTTGGGCTCTGCGTTCAGCAGGAAGCTTGAGGATTCTCTCCCTCTACCCCTTCCCTCTCCCTCTCTAAAATAAATAAATAAATCTTAAAAGAAAAAAAAAATCTCCTTTAAGGAGCTGGCCTGTCCAGGCCTGGTGAGATTCAATGAGCCTTTTCCCAGCAGGACAGACCTAGCCTGGTTCTTCATTCTCAATCAGAAAAGTCCTCTTGGACAAGTACAGGTGTGATGTCCAACTCATGACTGGTTAGAGCTAAAAGGGACAGAGAAGAGCTGTCCATGCTTGCTTCTGTTTAGTCTTCCAATCCAAACCCTATTTATTTACATCAGCATGTCTGTCTGCCCTGTGACGATTAGCATATAAACATGTGTTTGTCACGCCTGGTTTCATTCATCAGCCCGTGGTGTATCTGACAAATATTTACAGTGCCTTTTTGATGTTACGTAGTGTGCGGTGGGCAGAAACTGGGACTTACAGACCAGTGAGCTGGCCTAGTGTCTGGTTTCCTTCTGTAGAAACCACAGCTGGCCCTGACTTCAGTGACATTTGACTGAATCCATTGGTGACAAGCACTCACCTGCCTCCCCAGTTTGGATGGTCTTGTTCTTCAACTGCCCCAAGAAAATTTTCTGGATTTGTGAAATACATGACCTCAAGGGAAAACACAAACAAAGAATTCAGGAGTTAACCCTGACGTTTTTTTCCAACTGCAACAAGAATCATTCCAGTGTAAGTGTCCCTAAGGCATCCATCCATCTAGCTTGTCATATCTTGCCCCTTGGGAGTCTCCTTAGGTCACCATTTGTCTGCTGGTTTGATTAAACTGTAGGTTTTGTCTGGTGGTTGGCTCGAAACACGGATTCCTGTTTTCAGTTTGTGGGTAGGCTTTACCAAGAAGGTAACTGAAGTTATATCCGGTTGCCTGAATGACTCCTGTCTTGGTGAGTGTCTAAAACAATGTCTAGCATATAGCAAGTACTCCATTAACATCTGCTAGAGAAAGGAAGAGAGGGTTTTGGGAAGTGACTCACCAATACTTCCGTTTAGGGATTATGCATGTCACAGTCTCAATGTGTCCAAAAACTAAACTCAGATTTTATCCCAAACCAACCCTGCTCTTTCTCCAGCAAATGGCACCACCGGCCTCCAGCTGCCCAGGCCAGCATGCTGACTATTGTCACATCTGATCACTTGCCTAGATCTGACAAATATCAGATGTCCCTTTCCCCTTACTGCTGTGAGCTGCATTCAAGCCATTATTATCTCCCTGAAATCATGGCCAGTCTCCAGCCTCCAGGAAGCTCCCCTCACATGCACATCGGACACCGCAGCCTGAGAATGATGTGAACCACACATCTGCTCTTGTCTCTCTCCTGCTGAGAATCCTTCAGTGTCTCCCCAGGGTTCTTGGGGGAAGCCCCCGCTCCTCAGCATGGCTCGACCCTCTACAGTCCCTGCTCCAGCCCTTCTCAACAGCCTGAACCCACCATCTCTCGCTTTCATTCTCTTGGACCCACAGCACCCTCTGCCCTGAGTGCTCTCCTCCTGACCTCTTCACTTGATGAGCTCCTACTCATCCTCCTAGATGAGTTCAGCTGTTGCTTTCTCTGGGGAGACTGAGCAAGTGATCCTTCCACTGACCGCCCTGTAATTACCCCCATCGGAACTCCTTCTATTGTGTCTTGTGGGCACCTGTTTACTCATGTGTCCTCTACTCTAGACGCTGCATTCCACAAAGACCAATTTGGCATTTATTCATTGCTGGAACCCTAGCATGGGCACCATGCAAGGGCTCAATAAATATCCATTCAATGACTGAATGATGACAAAGATAAGATATCTTTTCATGAACATTATATTCATCCCGTTGAGCACGGACATGAAAAAAAGTTTGAGTCACATATTCACAGCTTGAAGACAGTCATCCCAAGAAAGCCAACTGGCCAAAGGACACTTGATGACCACATCTGGTCAGTGTCACTTTTGCCATGCTGTTTTCCAAGGGTTCCAAGAACCCTCGTGGCCAGGGTACATAGAGGGGGGGGGGCTGAGGTGGGGGAAACCATGTCCAGAATAACATTGACCACATGCCGCCCTTTCCAAGTGGAGAGGGTGGCTACTAGTGACTCAGCCCCAGGAAGGCAATGAGAGCTTGACGTATTTATCCAACAGGAGTAGTGGACCTGACCCAAGCTAGCCTCAATCCTTCTGGTGGCTTGGGACCCAAGCCAGCCTCAATCCTTCTGGTGGCTTGGGTCCCACGTCTAGTAAGAGCTGGCCAAGGTCAGGGGTTCAGACTGTGATCTCAAAATGGAGCAATGAACTTTGGAAACTATGGGCAATGCCCATGAGCTCAACGATCCTCACAAACATCACTGTCATCAGCTGAGCCAGACAACAGAAGTAACCACATTGCCTTCTCCTGGTGTCATGGGTCCTTGCCAAGATATACCATCTATCATGTGGGCTCTGCAGAGTCCAAGGGCCAGGTTTATTTTAGGACGATTGGAAAAGTTAATGGAATAAATGGCATCTGTGAATTGTCCTCTTCACCCTTTGGGACTAGACGGCCTGGGATAAAGTGGCCCATGGGAAAACTGGGAGCATGCTATTAGGCTGGGGACTCAATCCCCCCAGTCGTGACCCACGACGGAGAAACAAGAGGGGAAAGGGGGGAAATTCTCTATGTGTGTCATGGATGGAAGGACTTCCTGCAGCAAACCATCAAAGGGCTTTTGGCTGAATACTGGCAAAACTCCAATTTGACGTCCTATCCCTTGACTTTGAGTTTGGCCATGTGGCTTGCCTTGATGTTAGCAGATGTGATGTGGCTGAAAGTTTGGACAGCACTTGTGCCCCTGGGCTTGCCTCTTGTCCTCTGCCATTGCCAGCACAAGACCATACCCAGGTGAGTCCACCATCTCAGGGGGAAGATGAGAAGAGACCGACTGCCCGGCTGAGCTGAGCCTGGACCAGCTGACCAGCAGGTGCATGAGTGATCAGCCTTCCCAGAGTGCGTCCTTGCCCCAGCCGGCCTCTGGACCCACAGCTTCCTAGCATCACCAAGGAGAGAGGCACCCTGCGTCACTTGTGTGTTGTAGGCAAGGTGCTTACTGTGTCGGAGGCAACGTGCCTTGCTTTGGGGGAAGGTGGTAGAAGGCAGAATGAAAAATGGAGTTGTTGGCTGGCGCACCCCAAAATGAAATTACCAAGACCAATAACTAAAACTGTTGTGCAGGCGAATAAAAGCTCCGTTTACAGATCATCTAGTGTTTGCTAGACACAGTGCTAAGCATTTTCAAGGTACGGTCTGATTTAATCCTCAAGATAACTCTTCTAGAAAGATGCTCTTATCACTTATCACTTCACAGGGGAGGAAACTGTGTCTCAGAGAGGTTAGGCCACTGGCTAAAGGTCACAGAGGTAGTAAATGGAGGAGAAGGAATTCTAACCCTGTCTGACAGGCTGCTTTCAATAGCCCTGACAACTGCCACCATCCTTGGGCTTCTGTGCCCTGCCTCTCAGGCCACCACCCCCAGCTTAGCTCAGTGATTGCACAGGTCGAGTCCTGGAGACATCTGCTCCTACTGCCCAGCCACCCTCATCAGCTTTCCGGATCAGTTTGCTTATATCCCCAGGCCCCACACCAGCGCCGGCCTCCCCAGCCTGGTCCTACCGCACCACTAAGGAACACCATGCGTTTTAACCCTAAGACTTCTTCAAGGCCCTAACCAGACAAAATATAAAATAAATATACAATAGAAAATAAATTCAAGATAGTTTAAGGCTAATGCCCCAAACGGCAACTCACAGCACTCAATTTTTCTAAGCTGGGGTTATCCGAGAATTTAGGTGCCAACCACAAATGGATTTCATTTATCTACAAGTGTGTGTACGAGGGTCACCTGGGAGGGGGTGGGGGATTGGAGCAGGGCTGGCCAGGGGGTCTAGAAAGGAAAGATGGGGCTACTGGATCAGCAAACTGGGAGCGAGCAACTCTTCTGTGCCGGGTGCTGCCCACGGGCACAGGCCATGCTCAGGTAGATTCTCCAGCACGCTCACAAGGTAGGCACCGCCAGCCCAGGGGGGCAGTGGCATCAAGTCAAGTCCAAGGCACCGGGGAAGTGAATTCTTCCTTCTGCCATGGGGTCCAGCTCCATGTCCCAGGAGAGGCCAGAGAGAACTTGCCACAGGGAGAACTAATGCTCCTTTTAAGCCAGCTGTTAGAATTCCTTGGGAAAGAAGGAGGAACCAGCTTCTCGCACATGGGGAGCCAAATGACCGGGAGAAATATGAATTTGAGAGATAGGGTTGGACTCTAAGCCAGAACTAGCTAAGTTTTCTTTGTCAACAAATCAGTTGATAAACATAGCAGAATCTCGTTAGGGTCAGAGTTCCCAATATAAAGGAAAAATCTAGAAGAAAAAAAAAGGGTCAGTCTCTCTCTACATTTTTATCACTCACAGACATCCTCAGGGGAAGTGGTCACACCGAGGCTGTCCATCTCTGAAGGTCGGTCCCAACAGCAGCCCAGATGAGGCCATCCACCCAGGTATAGCAGCCCAACCACGGGGTCCTTCCCAGAAATGGGGTTCCCCCCTGGGGCCTTCCCAGCCATCGGCCTTTGATCGGCTTACCTGTCTGGGTTCTTCAGAGCTTCTTCAAAGTCCACGTTCAAAGCCTTGCACATCTGGGAAAGTCCTAGCAGGTCCCCAGAGAAAGGCTCTCTGGGAAAACGCCACCGGTTGGTTGAGCCAACCATTCGGCGTTCCAGCCGAGCTCTGTGCTGCTTGGGAAGCAAAAGAAGGGAGAAAAATCCTTTTTTAACCTCACCAAATGCCAGGTTTTCCAAAGTGTACGACAGAGAGAAAAGCAAGACACATTTTAAAACGCTGGTTGATGTTCAAACATGGCGAGTATTTCTCAGGAGCCATCCTCTGAAGGCCAGTATTGTAGTCAGTAGACAGAGGAGTTCAAGGAACAAAGTAATTTTGGAGTTTAGGATCTAGGACAGAAGGTGCCAGAGGCAAGAGATCAGGGAGAAAGACTGTTTCTTTGCGGGTGGTTCTGAAGAACCCACGAGCAGGAACAGGATGATATTTCAAGAGACTCTTCATTACGTGCTTATCCTCACTTGGGCTTCAGAGAGATACCAAACTGAGAGATGCTAGGTAGGGACTGCTTTTCTCTCTATTGTGGTGAAATACACAAAATGTAACATTCACCATTTTATCCATTTCATCGCATACAGTTGAGTGGATTTGGTACATTTACAAAGTTGCACAGCGATCACCACCATCCAGTTCAGAGCATTTTCATTCCCCCAACGGGAAACCTTATACTCGTCAGGCCATTACTCCCAATACCCCTCCCCCCCAGCTCCTGACAACCAGCAATCTGCTTCCCACTTCTGTGGACTTCCTGTTCCGGATATTTATGTAAATGGAATCAGACAACATGCGGGCTTTTAGGCTTGGCTTCTTTCCCTTGGCATAATGTTTTCCATGTTCTTCCCTGTGGTAGCAGGTATCAGAACTTCATTCCCTGTTAGGGCTGAATAATATTCCACCGTGTGGGGAGACCATGCTTTTTTATCCATTCATCAGTTGATAGACACCTGTGTCTTTTCCACCTCTCGGTGATTATGAAAAATGCTGCTGTGAACGTTTGTGTACAAGTTTCCGTTTGAACACCTGTTTTCAATTCTTTTGGGTCTATACCCAGGAATGGACAGCTGGGCCCTGGGCAGGGACTTTTGCCTAGATATTTTCTTGAGGTCGGAGGGCTTTAGCAGTCTCCTTAAGGGAGCCGTAGAATATTCAGCATGGATGTAAGCCTCACACGTGCTGGGTCAAGGAAAGCTAGCCAGGGAAAGTGTACCATGACGGACCCACAGGAATGGGTGCGGTTATTCCTTTTTTTTTTTTAAAGATTTTATTTATTTATTTGACAGAGAGAGACACAGTGAGAGAGGGAACACAAGCAGGGGGAGTGGGAGAGGGAGAAGCAGGCTCCCTGCGGAGCATGGAGCCCGACGCGGGGCTCGATCCCAGGACCCTGGGATCATGACCTGAGCCGAAGGCAGACGCTTAACGACTGAGCCACCCAGGCGCCCCGGGTGCGGTTATTCCTAAGCCAGGCCAGTCACCAGCTGGGTGGTGGGGAGACCAGGGGCCAGGGAATGGAGAATTCAAGGTCAAATCTTGTTATCGCCACTAACGGGTTGTATGGCCTTGGGCAAGTCATTTAACCTTTTGAGCCTTTCGGTCCTCATCTGATGATGGTGAAGGTGATGATGTTAAAATGGTAAGAGCAAGTTTGGGAACCACGCTTTAGTGCCTGGAATATGGCGGGCGATCGAACACTGTGGAATGTGAATCTAGATGCAGTCCTGTGAGTGGTAGGCTCTGACAGCAGGGTCAGCCAATAAAGCTGGGGGTTGTGAGTGGTGCACGACCCGTCCCCTTGTGCAAACGTGGTGACAGAGCTGTAAGCAGGTGCTCCTGCTGCCCGAACTGCCTGGCCGCCTGTAAACTGCTTTACTTACCGGATGCAGCCTTTTCATGGACGGTACTGGTGATTACACACAGGGGAGGGGGGAAGAGACACCTGGAAGACAAAAGGGGTAAGGTTTACATTTTCAAGAACTCTCCAGAGGGGCTCTTCAAAACAGCAGATTGGCCTGAAGAATCTGTATTTTGCTGCCACGAACAGTAATAATGAGTAAACTTCCAGGGTGGGTTACTCATCAAATCTAGAGACTGTCTTCTCTGCTTCTTGGGCTGGAAATGAAAGAAAAAGCCAAATGGGAGAAAACCCACCATTCCTCGCCCCTTTATCAAGGGATGGGAACCGAGGGAGGTCCGTAAGTAGGCTGGTCAGGTCATTTGGTACTTGCGGTGCCCCCCGGCTTCCAGGCCCACCTGCCTCCCTGCCCGGAGCCCCCGCAGCCCCTCCCTACCTAGTCCAGCCAGCGCAGGTCACAGGGGTGCCCTCCGTCTCTAGCGGGGATGAAAAGCACCAGCCGTACTTACGTCTCGAAGCGTCCTCGTGGCCACGGTGCGTTCACAGGAGAAACTTGTTGAACAGAGGCACTCTTGTGGCCTCGGTCTCTGAATGACAGGATCGCTGCGGGCTGCTCGCCTTCTGACTCTGAATCCTGAGAGTGCTCATGACATCTGGGGCTCACTCTTTTCTTCTTAGGGGCCAAGGTGCTTCAGCGGGGGAGCTTGCCCTTGGTTTCCTGATTGTGGGCACCATGGCAACATCAGGAAAAGGTTCTGAGCACTTCCTGTTCCAGGCCCGTCTCAGCACGGCTGGGGGGTCCGTAGGGGACACGCGCCAGCCCTGTTGCCCCGTGGCGCCATGTCTCCTCACAGCACCTGGGGAAACCTGGAAGAGCCGCTAAAAGGGCCTCAGTGAGTGTCCAGCCTCGAGTCCTCAGGCCCCCTTTGTCAAACGAGAAGATTGTGCTGGAAGGTTCTCAGATCCCTGCCAGACTTGGCATTCTGGGGGTGCTCTATTTCTGGCTCGGGTGTTTAGAAATGTTTTGACAAAAATATTTAAATAAGAATTGGAGAGTTTTGGGGCGCCTGGGTGGCTCAGTCGTTAAGCGTCTGCCTTCGGCTCAGGTCGTGATCTCAGGGTCCTGGGATCGAGCCCCGCATGGGGCTCCCTGCTCCGCGGGAAGCCTGCTTCTCCCTCTCCCGCTCCCCCTGCTTGTGTTCCCTCTCTCGCTGTGTCTCTCTCTGTTAAATAAATGAATAAAATCTAAAAAAAGAATTGGAGAGTTTTATGTTATTAAAACTATGCCTGATGATTTATTTTTGTGGATAGGTGATTTTTAATCAGCTCCCTCTGGGAATGAAGATCTGACTAAAAGTCAAGAGCTTTCATGCCGGGGGCCACGGTGGAAACTTCCAGGGCCTCAATGACCTGGTCTCCAAAGCCTAGGCCCCAAACTAGGAGGTGGAGAACTGGAGACATACCCATCATGCCTGGAATCTTGGCCCATCAAAGTCTTGGACCTCCACCCCCGGGCTCCCAGAAATCCCAGCCACAGTAAGAACAGCCAGGAGTCAGTGCAGCTCATGAGACCCAGGACTGGCTTTCCCCAGGCTCTTCACGTGCGGCCTTTCCTGAGTCATATGAACTACCAAGTGAAACAGCAAGGTAAGGGCTCTGCCTACTTGCAACTGAGTCCTAGCAACTATAACACACTCCATAGATAGGAGGCATCTCTCAATGTCCCTCCCTCCTCACCCTCTGACCTGTGATTCTACCTTGCCTGACACCTACACTCTGCTGGGAGGAGTTTCTGTGGGGGGTGCTCTACGGTGGCCTGCCCATCCCTGCCTCCCCACGGGACCCAACAACTGAACTCAGCCCTTAGGAAGTGCTCAACAGACGTCTCTTGACTTGGATCATTGGATGTACCCGTCCCTACCCACCTCTCTGCCTTTGCACATGGATGAACATTGTGTGTGTGTGTGTGTGTGTGTGTGTACACACGTGTTCATGTATGCGTGTGTGTATCTGTTTCTTGTGGGTCACAACCCCATCTCAACAGATGGACAGATTCCTGCTTCGCTGCCCTCTTCCCTCCACTCCAAACTTTTCACCTGTCCCTGGAATGTGGGTCCCCATGGAAGGTTTCGATGAAAGACTTTGAAATACCTTGTCCTGGACCACCTTGTCCGTGGTGGGCAAGCCCAGGAACACCCTCCAGGCCCCAGGTCTGGGGCACAGCTGAGAGCTGGCCCTCGGGCGCTCTCTAGTGGCCACTCATGGGAAGCATCCCAGGGTGCCATACTCCCTAGCGTCCCTAAGCAGGACCTTGGCCTTGTCCGTGTCTATCACTCCCTATAGGTTCCGGCCTTCAGCTCATCCCCCAAAACCCTCTGCCCATACATCCCCCATAGAGCAAGACAACCAACACAAATAAATGGAAATGGCTCCCAGCTCCTTTCCCTAACAGCCTTTTCCTGGTGGTGCCCAGTGTGTCGGGATATACGCCCCACAGGCCCAGACAAGCCAGACATCCCAAGAGCAAAGGCCTTCTTCAGTGGCTCAGACACCAAACTCCATTGAGCGCAGCTCTCAGCTAGAACCACCTTGTACCAAAATCTCCCGTGCCAGTTACAGGGGGATTCTGGTGGGATGTCCATCTTCTTGAACATTCCAGGGATGAGTTGCTTCCCAGCTTCCCAGAGAGCCCATTTCAGCCCAGAAAGTGGGGTACACAGGAAAGAACCCCAATTATGACCCTGGTTTTGGCACTGACTAGCTGTGTGTGACCCTGGACATGACCTTCACCTCCCTGAATGGAAAGTAGACCCAGAGACACAGGGCCCCGGCATGTTGGAGGGTCTTGACCTCAGAACCTGAGTGCTGGCTCTAAGGACCCTCATTTTAAAAGACTCAGGGCCCAGGACACTGTGTGTACGTAGCAGGAGGCTCCTGTGAGTGTCCAAATCAGGACTGCCTGGCTCCCGGGGGGGCGTGGGGGGCTGTCTGTGCACCGGGGTCTAGGTTCTTGCCGGGGTGTGGGGTGCAGCCTGTAGATGAGGCCTCTGGCTGAGGTAGTGCATGAGCCAGAAGACCGGAAGGGGCTTCCACCAAGAAGCAAAGGGTGGGTCCCGCCCTTGAACTGTGTCCTATATGGCCAGGAGTGGGGTAGTCTCTTTAAATTTTTTATTTTTATGTTAATCACCATCATTAGTTTTTGATGTAGTATTCCATGATTCATTGTGCATAACACCCAGTGCTCCACGCAGAACGTGCCCTCTTTAATAGCCATCACCAGGCTAACCCATCCCCCCACCCCCCTCCCTGCCAGAACCCTCGGTTTGTTTTTCAGAGTCCATCGTCTCTCATGGTTCGTCTCCCCCTCCGATTTACTCCCCTTCGTTCTTCCCCTCCTGCTATCTTCTTTTTTTTTTCTTAACATATATTGCATTATTTGTTTCAGAGGTACAGATCTGTGATTCAACAGTCTTGCACAATTCACAGCACTCACCATAGCACATACCCTCCCCAATGTCTATCACCCAGCCACCCCATCCCTCCCACCCCCCACCACTCCAGCAACCCTCAGTTTGTTTCCTGAGATTAAGAATTCCTGGTATCAGTGAGGTCATATGATACATGTCTTTCTCTGATTGACTTATTTCACTCAGCATAACACCCTCCAGATCCATCCACGTCGTTGCAAATGGCAAGATCTCATTCCTTTTGATGGCTGCATAATATTCCATTGTGTATATATACCACCTCTTCTTTATCCATTCATCTGTCGATGGACATCTTGGCTCTTTCCACAGTTTGGCTATTGTGGACACTGCTGCTATAAACATCAGGGTGCACGTACCCCTTCGGATCATTACATTTGTATCTTTGGGGTAAATACCCAGTAGTGCAATTGCTGGATCGTATGGTAACTCTATTTTCAACTGTTTGAGGAACCTCCATACTGTTTTCCAGAGTGGCTGCACCAGCTCGCATTCCCACCGACAGTGCAGGAGGGTTCCAGGAGTGGGGTAGTCTCAGTGCTAAGTGAGGAGCCCTGGCCTGGGACTTGGGTCGGACCCTGGTCCCTGACTTGCTGTGTGAGCTCAGGGCAGCCTTCTCTCGGCTCTGGGCTTCAATTTCTCATCTGTACGGCAGAGCTCATAGAAAACAACTCCTCAGCTCTGTCCCTGCTCATCCCATTACCCCCAGACTCCCGGTTGGTACAAGCAGGACTGGGGCAGGGGTGGGGTGATGACAAACCACACTGGCCCAGGGCTTGTCCCATCCACACCTTTAAACAAAGTTGGAGCGGCCAGTTTGTGCTGGGCGTTGGGGATAAAATGGGAGCTCAGTGGAGGATGAGTACCACCTGTGCGCTGTTATATCCTCATCACACCTGGAATGTTATTTACTTAGCAGTTGCTTTATTTTATCGATGAAATAACATTTTGGTATGCTGGTTTACTTCTAATACACATTAAATTAACTACATAACTATTTTAAGAAGTCCTTTGTGAGCTGCCCCTGAAAATCATCTTTTGCATACATGCACTTTGCTTTTGGAAGTTTATCTCTGCCCTTAGGAGGCTCCCACGGTCCAGGGGGATGGCCAAGTCAGGAGTGGAGCTCAGTCAGCTCCAGGAATTCACAGGAGGGGCAACCAACTACAGTAAGCATGTATTCTGCTGCTTTGATGTCTTGAGGTCTTGCTGACCTGGGAGGGACCGGTCTGTCCCGCTCAGCATTAGCCAGTTCCTAGGGCTTAGTAAAGCACCTGCCTATTAGCGAGCTTTCATTTGCAAACCAGCCAAACCCAGAGCCCGTATCCCCATCACTTCTTTTATTGGCTTTTACACTCAGGGCCTCTGTCCCCCTACCCTGATCACCCCAGGCCCAGGTACCAAACAACTACAGAGAGCCCCTACGGCCCAGAGCCTACTGATGCAAATGATGCAAACTAGCGGACCCTAAGGCTATTTACCTACACGCCCCTCCCCCCACCTGTTCCTTCTCTCAGGAACCACAGTGAAGGCTCTTACCTACATCTTCCCCTTACTTCCCTGTCTCCTGACCAAGCTGGTGCTTCCCTGTGATCCTGCCTGGCACGGCATACCCTCTCCTCTGGGGAACTGTGAGTAACCAGCTGTCTTCAACGGCACTTGTCCCCTGGTCCGTGGGCCTCATCATGCCCGAATAATAATAAAACCCACATTTAAACACACTGACCCAGGCCTGGGGGTTCAGGGAGGGTTCCTTGGAGGGAGTGACATCAAGAATGAGCCTTCAGGGAGTGGGCATTAGCTGGGAGACCAGATGATGGGGCAGGGGTGGGTGTCCCTGGTAGAGGCGTCGGGACCTACTGAAGAAATGGCCATGCATCTCATTGCACCGTAGGGTGGGGATGGGGGAAGGGGCTTTGTCTAGCCCCACCTCTTTGATCTCCAGGTTGTGTTTCCCAGCTCCTAATAAACCCAAAAGATGTGGATTCTCTGTATTCTGCCATTGCTGTTCCAGCCTAGGGGACTCAGGGGCCCCGTCAGGTGCCGCCAGCCTGGGGAGGGGCCACAGGACCGCCAAGGGAAACACGTGAAGACCAGACAGAGCGGAGCCCCTCACTCACACCTGCCTAACACTGCAGGGAGCCCCACAGCCATTCCCAGCTATTGAACAAAGAGCGGGGTTTTCAGTGTCCTTGAACACAGTAGCAGGGGCAGCTCAGGCTCAAGACAGGGCTGCCAATCAGTCTAAGGACAGAATGGGTGTGAGGACCACTGCGGGCACGGGGGCGCACTCCCTTCCCGGTGCCTTCTCTCCCCACCACTTTCTGCCGGGCTCCCTTATAAAGACAGCTGTCAGCCTGAGGAACGCAAAGGGGCTCGCAGTCACTGAAGAGCTGAGGCCCCGTCCCGGCGGCCCCATCTTCTGCCTGAGCGGCCCGGTCAAATCCCCAGGTTTTTAACCTCCCGGAGCCTCTGCTTCCTTCTTGTAAAATAGAAGTAAAAATAGCTCCTATTCACCAGATTGTTTCAAGGCCAGAGAGTGCAAACCCCAAGGAAGCCCTGTGCGCCTCAAATGTGAACAGTCTTTTCCTCCTACCTGCGTGCATACCTCCACCCTGCCCTCATCGGAACCTCCCCGCCTTGTTCCATTTGTCAAGTGGGATGTCCTGGAAAGCAGAGAGGCTTTGCTAGAAAACCTGAGCATCCTGCCAGGGCTGACAATTAAGTGAAAGAAGCACTGTCAGGGAGCCTGAGCCCGCACTCGGGCCTGTCACCTCTGTCACCTGTCCCACGCACAGCGCTGATCACTTCTCTCCGTGCCTGGAAAGGGTGGAGGCTGGGGTGCTCCTTGCACGGCCTTGGGCCCCTCACATCTCACGCCTAAGGGGCTGAGGCCCAAACTTGAAAGAAAAAGAGGCTTCCTCCACCGAGCCCCCCCATCGCGGTCACAGTGACCACCTCCCTCCCCAGCCCCTCTGTCTTCAGGAGTAAACTTAGTATCTCAGTCACGTCATCTTTAACTTGAGAGCCCTAAGGAAATGCTGAGCCAGGGGGAAAAAAAAAAGAAAATGATGTTCGAACTTCAGGATTTCAACTGACTTGGCAAACCGGACTTCTAAGAGCTGCAGAGAATCTCAGAGGTTGTCATGCCGGCTGCCGGGGGAGCTTTGGATGGGCGTCAGGTGCTCCCTTCTCCTGCTCTTCCCACTCACTCAGCAAGGCAAAATACTTGAAATAGTCCTTAGCGGCCATGATGCGGGTGAGCATCTGCAAACACGTGTGGTATTCTATAAAGTGAATGCAGGACCAAAAGCAGCTGATCTCAACCCAGAGGGGTTCCCAAGGCCAGGCACTCTGTGAGTAGGTCTAGTGAGGGGGCCTAGCGCGCAGGTGGGCCTGAGGCCAAGGTAGGGCCAGGGCGTCCCAAGCTAGGCCAGGCCCGGCTGATGGACAGAGTGGCCCAGAGACAGATCTATGCCTCAAAGGTTACATATGGAATATGTGTGTGTATTGAGTGTGGATGGGGGAGGAGGTATATCTTAGTACAACCTTAGTGAAGGCCTGTTTGGCAATGGGTGTACCAAACTTTAAAAACGCGTATAACCTTCAAAAAGGAGAAAAACCGCGTGTGATATCCAGGAGCTAGCCTGGCGTGCCTGCAAGGCCTCGCTGTTCTCCTGCTGAACACAAAGTTTCGCAGAAATTCGGTGTCAGAATTGGCCACGCTGTGATGGATCAAGAGAAAACAAGACCACCCCAGAATCAGTCTGAACACACACAGAACATGAACATTATCCAAACCACAGAAAGGACCAGATATCCTTCCATCCTGGCTAATATGTATGAACAACTATTCCTTCTTTACCAATTACAGCTTTGCCTTAGTCTAGGTAAGATGTGCTGAGATACCCCATCTGAGAACTGTCTCTGCCCGGAGAGCATCCAACACGGAACAAAGCCCTGCTTCCTTAGTCTTCCCCAGAAGCAGCTGACTCAAGCCCAAATCCTATACCACCTGCCTCCGAACAGTTTCTTACTGCGCTGCCCCCACAGCTCCCCCTGGTGGCTGTCCGTCCTCACTACAACGAGCCCCAAAGCCAGCTTGCTCAACACGGGTGCTGAAGTAGTGACAGCATTCATCCAGGTTATCCACTTCAAAAATTCAGCCCAAGGAAAACTCATGCTCATAAATGTGTATGCGTAAGGAAACTCAATGCAATGTGCGTGCACAATGACAGCAAACCATCAGACACCACGTAAATGTCCGTCAGTGGGCGGCTGCGTAAATACATTTTGCGACCATGAGACACATGCGGTCATTCGAAGTGACGACAAAGAGCCATATTTATTGATAGAAAAGTTTGCATCACATGATGGTTACATTATAGCATCACATGAGAAAAGGGTTTACAAAATGGTATGCAGGGGCACGGCAGAGCTCCAAATAATCCTGCTTTTATAAAGATAAATTAATAAATATTTCATACACTGAGAAAAAAGTATAGAAAAATAAGTATAAAAACATTAACAGTTATCATTTCTTGGTTTGGGGATTATGGAGTTTTTTCCTTACCTGCATCTCTAGACTTTTTAGCAGTGGAAGATTTTTTTTTTAAAAGATGTATTTATTTATTTGAGAGAGAGTGTGCACATGAGCAGGGTGGGGAGAGGGACAGAGGGGGAGGCAGAGACAGACAGAATCTCAAGCAGACCCATTGCTGAGCGTGGGGCTCAATCCCATGACCCTGAGATCAGGATCTGAGCCAAAACCGAGTCGGCCGCTCCACCAACGGAGCCCCCCAGGTGCCCCAGAAATGTGTTATTTAAGTTGTAAGAAACAGAGGAACTTCCAAGAGCTAGGGGCTGGGCTGTTGTGAGAACACGGCTGAGATTACAATCTGGGGTGAGCGTGGAGGAGGGGTCTGGTCTGGACAAATGAGCACTGGGGGTGAGGGGACACGGCTGTGCCCCGAGGAAGGGAGACAGGGAGACGGGGCCCAGCAGAGGGGGCTGGCCGGTGGGAGGAGGCCGCCCCCTGGCCTGTCTCAGGGTCCCTGTCAGACATGGGGTTGACAGTGGGACTAGAGGCTGGGACTCTCTTCCAGAGAGGCGGGCTGCATCTTTCTCTCCCTGTGCTGCCTGGGATACCTGCTCCGTCAGGCGTCGGGGGGTCCTACTTGAGGGGCGCAGCCCACCGCCACGGTGGCTGGGCCCGAGGAGGGGCACCCGGGGCTGAGGGCCACCAGGGCCTTGGCGCTGCTTTCCAAGTTCACGCCGCACACCACACCCCACTGGCACACTCAGGCTCCCCCCAAAATGCCTCCATGGCCCAACACCACTATAGCTGCGAGCACGCGCTTATTTGGAAACAGAGCCTTTGTAGATGTAACTGGGAATGTGGAGAGGAGATCATCCTGGATTTGGGGTGGGCCTGAAATCCACAGAGCAGTGTCCTTACAGGAGAGGGGAGAGGGAGCTGAGCCCCAGAGGAGACTGGAGGGACGTAGCCGCCAGCCACGGGATGCCAGGGACTGCGGCCACTGTCCGGAAGCTGTGAGAGAGGCAAGGGAAAGACTCTGCCTCAGAGCCTCGGCGGGGGGAGCAAAGCCCACCGACACTCTGATTTGGGGCTTCTGGCCTCTGAACTGAGAGAGAAAACATTTCTGTGGTTTTAAGCTGCTGATTGTGTGATGTTGTGTCCTAGGAAACAAAGACATCTTCCCATCCTCTCACTGCCCCCCATAGGCCCACCGGTCAGCCTGGGGACCCCGAGAAGGTCAGGAGCAGTTAAGGAATCCAACGGCGGGCACGTCCCGATTTCGTCTGCAAAGTGGCCTCCCTACCTGTCTCCCACGGGTAACCGCTCGCCCGGGCCCGGTCCTTTAGAGGGAACTAGGCAATGTTTCCAGGTTGACAGTCATATGCTAAGGAACACACAGGAAGAGGGACAGCCTGCTACTTCCTCGAGCCAGTAAAGGGAAAGAGCCTTTTGCGTCAAAACTCAGAGAGGCTTTGTAAAACCAAAACCTACGGTAATTCGAAAACACTCCATCATTTAAATAGCAAGTCCATCTTTCTCATTAGCTTCCATCTTACAGACGGCTTACAAATGGTTTCCACAATAACGAAGGAAATGTTCTTTAAATCCACGGACAGAGAAGGGAGCCAGAGAAGAGTGAAGGGCCAGATCTGATATGATTTTAACAAAGGCCAGAAAAGACTCAACCCTTCCCAGAAAATAAATCAGAGCCACACGTATTGCCAAGATCCAAAGAAAAAAATTTATTTACAATAGAGAATTTTATTTGAAACATGCATTTTTTTTAAAACAAATCAGCAAATGCAGATCAAGTTTACACTCCTTAAGGCAAGAGTCCCCGTGCAAACTATACATGTTCATATTAAATCCAAAAGCTGCTCACCCTGGGAACTCATGTACAAATGGCAAGGCCAAGGTCAGCGATTTGTCTTTTATTAGAGAATCAGACAATCTCCCTGATACAGGAACTCTGAGGTCAACTTGCTATGAATTTATACTAAGAAAATGCAAACCAATAGCAAGAAATTCTGATAGTCTCCTTTAGTACTGCATACAATCAAATCAACGTTATTTAGAAAGGAAATACAGTAGTGCATACGAAAAAGTGAAAACAGAACCTGTCCATGTAACGGGAAGGACAGCAGTGAGCCGACGGTCATATTGCACGCAATGGTCAAGTCCAAACATTTGGTTCAAAGTTAGCTTTTCCCCATTTTGGCAATCAGTTCATCACAAATCTTGGTGAGTTCTTCTATCTCTTTATTCTGAAAGTGAAAACAAAACAAAACAAAAAGGTTGCTGAAATCTCCTGGCTGTTGGAAATCAAGCCAATCAGAATGATCTTTGGGCTTTTCAGGGGGGTGGGGCCCTCCAAGTTTCTGGGTCCCCCCGAAATTATCTAACGCAGTAAGAGAAATGACATGGAGACAAATCATCTAAGTACATATCCCAGCTCTAGCTGTGACCTTGAGCAAGTTATACAACCTTTCTGAGCCTTGGTGTCCTTCTCTCTACAATGTGGATGATAGCCTCTCTCTGAGAATGGAAAGCAGGCAGAACATAAAGCTCCCTAGCACAGTGACCGGCATAGAGTAGAGGCCTGACTAGTATGGGTTCACTTTCTTTTATTTGCCTCTGAAGGATGTGGACACAAAAGATGGTCCAGGGTGAGCTCCTGGGTGGTCTGTTTGAGAAATGCCACCAGGAGGGGTTAAGCAATTCTACGTGAATAGGGTCGCTAGCATTATTTAGAGGTGCTGTGGATATGAGGAGTCGAGGAGAGAGGCAGGGGGAGACACAAGATGGCCTCAGGTGCTCCTTGCACCACGCCTTGCCCGTGCTGGGAAGCAAGGGAAGCCAACCACGTGCTCACACCAACGATCAGACAACACCATCCACGCTCTAAGTGTGGGGATCCAACAGGATGAGTCCAAGGGCAGGGGAGGCTTTGCTCTGATGCAGATCTGCTTCCACAGCCAATGTCGAACAGCCCTCTCCAAGGGGCCTAGATCTTTCTGGTATCCCAGGAACATACTACAGCCAGTTTTCTGAGGTCCCCGTGGAAGGTGAGTCTTAACCACAAGCCTCTCCCCTGAGACTGTAACAGGGCCCTTCCTTGGAAATCGTGGAAACCTCCTGAGACACGGTCCCGCCTGGAGCCACGTGTCCTGTTTCCAGGCTGGGCTCTGGGTGCCACCCGTGACTGTGTCCATATTGGGAAGAGTCGAGAGGTCCTCAATAGAAGAGAAACGCAGCCCTCACTGCAGTCCAGCCCCCAGCCCCCACTGGGAGAGAATCACCTGGAACAGCACCTCAGCTTGCCCCCTTCTAGAGTTTCCAGCTCTGCGAGGCTCGATTCTGAGAGGCACTGAAACGTCTGTTGGAAGAGGATGTACTGTGGGAACGTGGCTCTAACCGCAAATCCTGGAAGGATTCTTGCCACAACAGCATCTGCTGGGGCCGTGGATGGGGACTTTTCATCTTCCCGTGTGCCAGTCACCTGCTTACCATGCCCCAAGCACTGCGCCCGCTGGGTTCTCACAACAGTCCCTTTGTGGGAGCCACCGGTATTTCCACTTTCCAGTGAGAAACCGAGGCTCAGAGAGGTTAAGTGTTGTGCTCAATTTAAGGTCACACAGCTGGTCAGACACAGCAATCCTGGAGCGTGAATTCAGGCTGGCCTGGCCCCTAGACGGCTTTGCTATTTTACTTATTAAACATAATGTTCTGACAGCTGAGAGGCACTAGCAGACCCACTCACTACAGATTCCTGGAGGTTCTCCAAGCTCCATCTCGGCACCAGCAGCCCACTGCCTAGCACACGGCCGTCGTGCAGCTCAGCTCACGAGGTTTCCGGTGCCGCCAATTAGGAAGGGCCTGGTGCGGGGAGGTCATGCTTCTGAATCTCTTTAAAACAGAGACCGACCCCTCTGTATCACTCAGAGTCCTTTAGGGGAGAACGTGTGTGATGACCCCCTTCCTCCTCAGTTTTAGTTTAAGACCGAATTATGTTTATAGATCTGTTTGTATCTTTTCTGTTCTCCAAAACTGGGCAGGCCACCTAGCCTTCTTGTCTTTCAGTTTGCCAGAATATGTAGCATCACCTTCATCTAGCAAGTGGAAGAGTCTGAACAGGCCAGGTTGCCTAGAAAACATCTATCCCGACTCTGGTTCTACCTCTATTACTTGAGCTACACACCATGATGCAGTTCAAACACCATCAAATCCTGAGCGAAATAGGAGGGAACCAATATATTGCTACATTTCTCACCTGGAAACATCTGATGCGCAACCGCCTTCCTGCCCAAAATGACGGGGGAATGTGGTCCTTACTTTAAATGAATATTCCACTTCTCAAGAGTCACCAAATATACCACACGTGGATTATCAATATCCAAAGAATAAAAATAAACACCCGCTCCAGACAAGCAATGCAGTGCCACTCAATAAATATCGATGGGATGAGCCAATGCTTGTGTTTGATGCCTCGGACTCTGGGCTCCCTGCTAGGAACAAGGAGCAGAGCCTGGAAGATCGAGGCAGTTGAAGAGATTTGGCATATTTGGGCCAGTCCCACCTCTTTGCTTCTTTCCCTTTTGAGGGACTCTTCCAAATCTTCGGGTTTCAACCTCCAACATGACAAACCTATACAACCTGAGGGCAAGTGTGAGGCTTGCTCAGGGTCATAATGGATGGCGGGGAGTGGGTGGGGGTGGGGGGGAGGACCTGAGGCTCCTGAGACCCAGGGCTCTGTCCCTGACATCATTTAGGCAAAGAGAGAGGTAGTACACGCCCACTGCTTGGCCCAGACCCACCTCGGGACCATAGCCAGCCCCCCCGGAACCTGGCTGGGTATAGGCACAGGAAAGGGGTCAGTCAGAGGCCACTGGGTGCTTCTGGGTCAGCAGACCATTTGGGAGACACGCTGGACTTCAGATGCCATCTGCCCACAAAGGACGCGCCCCCCACCCCATGACTGCCCTTTAAGGCCCAAATGCATGAGAAGTGATGCTACCCCAGGACACTGGGCTCTATGATAACCATCCAAGGGACTCCTAAGGCTCAGTAAATCAACCAGAATGGGGTTGCTGTCTGGGAACTCCCTCTAGAGACACACTTAAGGAAGGGAGCTGTGTGGCACTCACTCACCCAGATTCAGACTCACATGACACTCCTGGGTGGAAGGGTTTTCCCCTCTGGATACCCAGGGAGAAGGTATGTATGCTGGACTGGGCGCTAGACCAGAAATCAGGACAAGCTGAGGGATCTCAGGAGGGTTCCCCCATCCATGGACGGGGAGGACAGCTGGGGCCCTTTTGACCCCAACATGGCCTGGTGATTACCCCATTCCCTCACCAGTAAAGCACGCTGGATGTGGGGTAAGGTACTCTGCCTGGCACACTGTAGATACTTGGTAAATGTGTGACAGGTGAATGTTGACAAGGAATGAAAACCAGCAATAAACATCGGAGCAGACAGCAATTCCAGGAAAGGCAGGAAGGAGGACAGTCTCGGGGCGAGCATTACACTGGATCTTCCAGAGGGAGAGCAAGCATATGCTCACGAGATCTAAACCTGTCCCAGGAACTGCAGGGAGCGAAGAGAAACCCGGCCTTCGCTTATCTGAGGGTCCGGCCAGCCCCACCCCCTGGAGGCCCCCTGCCCTCGGCTCTTACCTTCTGCTCCAGCGTCCTCTCTAAAGCGTCCACACGAAGTTGCTCCTTCCGCAGACTGGCCTGGTAGGCAGCCTGCTCCTGCTGGGCCTTCCCTCGGACCTGCGCGATCTCAGCGTTGGCCCTGCGGAAACAGGGTGGGGGGATGCTCAGGAATGATCACCCTTCCCCATAGACCCCCTCCCACCTTCTTCCTCCCAGCTCTGGGCAGCAGGAGCCCATGAGCACCCCCTGCCCCCAGCCCCCATTCCCGTGATGCCACGGTGCTTTGAGCGGGTGCCCTGGAAATTGCAATGTGTGTCCTTCACTTATCAAAATGCTGAGAGTACACTATCATCACAAGCCACACTGAAAAAACACAAGTGGATTACCCGCCCTCCCCAAGCCAGTGTGAGCGGTGCCACTGGAGTGCCCGGCCTGCCTTGGCGGGGTGCTGAGAGGCCTCCGGGAGCGGACCCGAGGCCGCGTTACCTGTCCAGCTTCTCCTCCGCGTGCACCTTCAGGGCCTGGTACCTCTGCTCCTCTTTCTTTACCCTGGACAGGTACTCCTGTGCACACTTCTTCAGCACCTCTTCATTCTGACGTGACAGAGGACAGAGGTCACGCCCACAGAAGAAATGCCCCGGGGTGCTGGGAACCCTGAGAACTCCCCGATGCTGCTGGAACCCTGGACCACCAAGTCCAGGTCCCTATAAATCTCTCCCAACCTGCTCCAGCTTCCCCCACCCACCCTATCCAGCGTCCCACTCTGCCCCGACACGAACACACCTTGCGGAAACCCTCAAGGACCTCCTTCATCTTCTCATATCTCCTGAAGAGATCAGCCAGAGATTTCTCCACCGAGTTCAGGTCGGCCAGAGCTTGCTCCTTCTCTAGGACCAGCTGCTGGACGGTCTGGTGGGAGACGGACTTCTCCCTCTGCTCATCCTCTGGCAAGAGACACAAGGATCCAGATGATAGCGCTGGGGGATCCCAACCTGGTCTCAGGGGCAGCTGGGGCCTCAGATGCAACTCAGCCTGAGCACAGGGCATCCTAGACTCTGGACAGACCCACCCCCCCACTCCCCGAGCCCACCCAGACTCTGTTTCTAAAGGAACAACGCCCACAGGCCCAGCATCCCGGGCCTGGGCCTTTGCAGTGTGAGATGGGACGGAAACTAGCCACTGTCCTTGAACCTGATCGATGCAGACCCTTAAAAATCCACATTCAAGGCCCCAGTGATTCTATTCAGTTGATGACAGCAAACAGATCCATAAGGTGGAAAAAAATCACAACTGACTTGTGTGTTGAGCAAGATTACAAGGTACAGTAGTCTGGGCTCTGAGGAACAGGCCTTTCTATGTGTTATCAAAATAAAGAGATGGTTATTGGAAAAGAAAAAAGACTTCCTCATCCCTTAAAACATCCCATGAACCAAAGCCCACATCACCATCAGCCCTGAAACTCTGCTTTGCACAGAAATGGACATTTTCTTTGATACAGCAAATGTCTTTACTCTGAGAAAAATGGAGCTCTTTCTGGCAAAGTAAGTTTCTCAGTTATGTACAAAAGAATGAATTCTGGCTCAGTTCAGAGTGGCTGATCCTAGTAAAAGGAACGGCTCCGTCCTCGACCCCACCTCTCGGGGCCACCACCCGCTAACGTTCCCCCGCAAACAGCTTGCAAACCATCTCGTATTTATGGGAAAGGCATTCTCTGACCACGCCGCATAAAAGCCCCTCATCCACACGGCGCTATCTTTTGTGCGCTGGCCCGTTGGTCACCCGTCTGGGTGGGCGAGGAACCTTTTGTTCCCATCTGTTTGGACTTCTGGCGACAACAGAGAGTGGAGGGAGGAGAAGCCCCCTCTCAGAACTCTTGGGGGAAGGAGCTCTGCAGAGCTGTCCTCCCCTCAGCCCCATGTCACCTGGGCGGGGGTCCTGATGCCCAGGACTACCTCTAAGGGCTGGCCGCCGTAGGGCGGATGGCTCTGGAAATGACGTTAACAACAGCAACCAGCGTGCACCCAGCTCTCCCACGCGTCAGGCGTCCTGCTCACTGTTTTGTTCATTTAATGCTCCTAAGCCAGCACCCGGCCGCCAAACTAAACTTCCTTAAGTCCAAACTGGGTCACCGGGCTCCAGCTCAGAGCCCCCTGGGGTCCTCCCTGTGCACTGGGAATGAAATCCAAACTCCCTCCCCACCTGCCCCAGCTACACTGGCTGGCACACCCCAGGCGGTCCTGCCCCAGGGCTCAGTGGTCCCAGAGCTCACTCACTCAGGTCCCTGACACCAGGCCACCTCCCCAGAGGTGCCTTCCTGAGCACCTGCGGGGAACGCCTCCTCCCTACTTTCCAGTCCATTCTCTCACCAGCAACGGCCAGACATGCAAGCGCCCGTGTGTCTGCCGGCTGTCTGCCCAGAACGCACACTGCAGGAGTCTGTTTTGTCCACTTCTCTATCCCAGGGCCCAGGACAATGCCTGAGTCACAGGATGCCTCAACACATCTGTGCCGGGAATGAACGAGGGGAGCCTGGCCCTGGAGCCCGATTCAAACCCAGAGCTGCGCTCATGACCATGTCTCTCCACTGGCTTCCCAATAATAGGCCTGGGAGCTCCCTTAAAAGCAGGGGGAGGCTGGGGATGAAGGAGGGCACTTGTGATGAGCATCGGCTATTGCACGCAAGTACTGAATCACTATCTTGTACGCCCGAAACTAGTATCACACTGTTAACTGACTGGAATTTAAATAAAAACTTAAAAAAAAAAAAAAAAAGGCAGGGGGATGCTGTTTTGGTTCTTTCCCTACGGTTCCTGATAGATAGGCATCTTCCGGTGTCCTGCAGTTAGGCCTATTTTGCCCTGTGCTGTGCAGGGAAGCACCCAGGGTTGTGGGGGGGCACATCCTGGGTTTTAGCTCCAGCTGTGAGATAAACTTACTCAAAAGTCCCAACTCTCAGGGGCCTGGGGCCTCATCTCCAAAATGAAAGGGTTGTCACACAGGAGTGTGCACCCAAATAAGGGGGGCTTGTCTGAACACAGGCTGCAGTGCCCCCACCAGTGGTTCTGGTCTGGCAGGTCTGCAAGGCTCTGCATCTGTGACAAGTTTCCCGATGACACTGAGGCAGCAGGTCCAGGGGCCACGCTTGGGAGAGCCACGGGCCCGGAAGATGCCTGATGTACGTCCAGCCCTGCCTCTCAGAGCCCCCGCTACCAGGCAGAGGTGAAGGACCCAGGAGCCAGACCCTGACTGCTCAGGGTCTGCCCTGGCTCTGACACATCTCAGCCCGGCCACCCTGGGGCAGGGTTTTTAACCTCCATGAGTCTCAGCCTCCTGAGCTGAAAGAGGGGCTCACAGTATTTATCTCATGGTATTTGGGGAAAGAGTAAATGAAAATGTATATAAAGCCTTTGACACACAGTAAGAACCCAGGATCACTGACCCATTATTGACAGCATCACCAGCTCCCCCAAATTAGCGTGATGTCCCGTCACAGTGACTTACAAAGGGGGAGCTTTTTAACATACAGGGAGAACCAAGCTGCCAGCAGCCGGCTTGCCACACCTAGATTCCCAAAAGAAAAGCTGCTTCAAAGGTTCACCAGTAACTGAACGCTTATTTTTACTCTTTGAGTTTCAGCTGCTTCCTCAGTCCTCAGCACACTGCACAATGCACATTCCAGGCTGATCTGAGGCCATGTATACATCTCACTTGGCTCGCAAAGAGCCATTTATCAAGCCGAGCCCATCTGATTTCCTGGATCTGAGACTTAGCCTGCCTCAGGTTTCCTGTCCTCCCCATAAACGCTTGTAAAAATAGAATTTCCCAGTTCCCAGGAGACCGAGGGGGTGAGCATGCATCACCAAACTTTTTATAAATTACAAATGCAGTTGGGTTCTTCAAATCAGGAAATCAGCCCCAAACTCAAAAGGCTCTAGCCTCAACCACAAAACAATGCCCCTGGAGAGGTTTCTGGCTTTTTCAAGCAAAACATTATTAAACCATGTGGGGAGATGGGGGGGGCGGGATGGGGGAGAAATGCAGCAAATACACAATAGCAAAAGTAACAAAAACAGAAACAAACAAACCAACACTGGTTGCAGATGGGCAAGTGTTAAATTAGGTGAAAAGCATTTACTTACCAGGCTTGCCTGTTTGTTTTGCAAGCAAAGGGCAAGAAGCAACAGAAAATGGAAGCAAAACAGATAATCAGAGCAGTTGTTAGGAAAGCAGAAAAAAAAAATCAATTGCAACAACCTGGAACGCAAAAAGCACAGAGGTCTCTTTTTGTTCTGAACCCTAAATAGTCAATATTTGAGCTCGGTTTTAGTAACATGGCACGAGAACGGACAATAATGGCAGGACAGATGTCGGGCTGGCGTGGAACATTTGTGAGGGTTACACAGAAGCCAGAGAGCGGGGCGGGAGCCAGGAGGAGCTCGTGTAGGTCGGGTGGAACCTGGTTTTAACTTCAAAACACTACTGATGTTCATTCTGTCCCGAACTGCCAAGCTCCTGGGGCCTGAGTTTTCCCTCCCACCAGGGATGCTGGTGAGGTGCGCGAACACCAGAAGAGAGATAGGAGACCCAGATGAGCCATGTGGGTGTGCTTCCACATACGGGAACTCACGGCCTGCCCAGAACAGCGACAGTAAGTCCCAGCTGTGCCTCAACCCCATGCCGCCTTTTTGCAAGGTGACGAGGACCTCGAAACCCGCGGCAGCCCTCATCCACATGCCCTGCAACAGTGACTGACGGGATGACAGCCACAGAAGTGCCACCTGATGTACAAGGTCTGAGAAGTGGTTGATGCAGAAGACCCTGAAGGTGCATGAGGTTGGGGAACCAGGGTCGGACGTGCGCTGTCACACCCTCCTGGAGTAACAGTGCCACTCGCCGCTCGGGATGCCGGAGGGGTCTCATGGAGCCGCCGGGAGTGCTCAAACACCCCCAAACTGGAAAAGGCTCAGAGGAGTGAAATCACAGCTCTTGAAGAGAGGAATCCGCAGGCCAAACATACCAGGTCTCCCTGGGGGAGGGGCTGGGGTGCTGGGGGTGGGTGTGCGTAGCCAGAACCCCTGGAGTCAGGGTTCCACGCACTCAGCTTCCCTAGCGTTGAAATGTTCTTCTAACTACTCTCACCTGCAAATATGCTGCAAGGAAATCAGAGTTGAATCATCTTTTCTGTCCAACAGGGACAGACCACTTGAGGCAGGCAGACAGAGCCTACTCTTAGGTTTTCAAGAAGGAATGTCTGCTTATATCAAAACTGTCAGCTGAGCAGTAACAGATGGCTCTGGGCAGCCTTCTCACAGGGGCAAAGGCTCGTGCCCTTTTACCCCCATCTCAACTTTGGCCCGAATGTCATCACCAAGAGCAAAAATAACAGCGAAGACCTCTGAGACACAAGATCTTTCCAGATGAGCCACTGTAGGTCTGAGGTGCATTTTCACAATCCGAGACTCCAGGAGGCCAAAAGGTTGTGCTCAGTGTGCCAAACGCTGTATATTGGAAGACATAAATCCTTCTTCCTGACCACTTTTACAGGCAGTCTCAGTTCCAAGAGTTTCGTTTTTTATCTCATCCATATGTATTCATAAATTCTTATACCAACTTAATAAAGTAGTTTGATTTGATAGAAAGCATATACCATGGGCTGATCCTTAGAAACACCCCAAATGGGCTTTCCCTGAGATCTGGGAGAAATGGCCTTTATTAAAATACATCAAAATTAGAGCTCCTTTGAATAGAAAGCACTCAGTTGTCGGCCTCTTCACCAGTCCCAAGCCTGCTCTCCTATTTATTTTGGGACAAGCCAGAGGTGTGGTGTGACATGGATCCAAACGTCTGAGAGAGGGGAGTCATCTGTTAACCCAGCCTCCAGCTTTGACACAGAAACTGGTTTGCGGTGAGCTGGGATTTTTTACTCCATACGTCCTTAGGAGTAAAAGTTTCTTTTAAAACTGGTATCACGGACCTAAGCAGCAAATTAAATAAAGAGATTCCTCCCTGCCACCCCCGCCAAGTCATAACATCATTTTTGAACAGTGATCATCAGTATAAAAACAGGCTTGGAACTTCTGCAGGATCTTTTCTCATTATTATTATTTTTTTAAAAAGAGTCAGGTGGGTATCCGTTGTGACTTGAGGTCACCTTTTACTGCAGGCCAAAGCAGCGTCGGTACTGGCTGCCAGGGGCTCCGGGTTAAGATGGATTCTGAGTTCGTGCCCATTTCCGTGAGATCAGGTAAATCGCAGGAGGGAGGGGAGAGGTGGGGCGGGCAGCGGCACTGTCACGGGTCCCACTATCCTGCGTAAGGCTGAGGATTTTGTCACTTGAGTCTAAGTTAGAGTTTAGGGATTTGATTCTTAGTGTCTCCCATGAGCAAAAACTCCCCCAAACATCCTAGGAACTGACCCAAGTCTCTTTCCCCGTGAGGTGGGCAGTCCTGGCTCAATGGTGGCCTTGGAGGTGACCACCATGGCTTCCCACAGGCACAAATAATGCTAAGGGACATGCTCGCGTGTGTTTCCAGGAGGCCCCCAGACTCACATTCTGGGATGCTTTGCTCTCTCCCTCAAGGACTTTGTGCTCTAAGAGGGGCCTAAGATGAACACACGCTGAGAGTCTATCTTCAGAGCCCTCCCCGTGAGTCAGAAGCCTCGGGGAGGCCTGAGCCCACCTATCACGACACCCACCTATCATCTGAGCGATGGTCTTCTCATACTCCGCCACTATTTTCCTGTAAGAGAAGCAAAAATATGTTGGAACCATGACAATAGGACAGTTTCTCATTTATACTGGGGTCCATGTGCTGGATATCAGCAGCCTGACCGAGACACTAGAGGACAAGTCTTATTTCTTTGTCAGAGTTGGCTCACCCCTCTAGGTTCACCTTCAACCTCAACCCTCCTCTTGCACACCCAAGGAGGTTCATTTTCCTAGTGCAGGACTCTGACCACACCATGCCCCTATGCAAAACCTTCCATGTGTCCCCACTGCCCACTGAGAAAAAAAATAAGACCAAGTCTTCAGTCTGACAGTCCAAGCCCTCCACAACCTGAGCCTGATCACTCTCATCAAGCTTACCTCCTTCCCCGCCATCACGAACCAAGTGGTTCAATGAGAACGAATGAGTTTTTGTTGGCTCTGGGGTTTCTCACCTCCATGACCTTCCCTGCCCTATTTCCACCTCTCACTGTCTTAGCTGCTTCTCAAGGTCCAATTCAAATGCTATCTCCTCCAGGAAGCCTTCCCTGATTTTTCCTCTGAACTTCATGACATTTTATCTGGATTGTCTAAAATGTCTCACACATCTGGCGTCATAGCATGTGAGTAGAAGCAGCTCCTCAAGGCCCAGGGGCCACTACTTAGTCACCTGTGTTGGAGGCGGGGAGATGGGGAACAGTTACACTTGTTGGATAGCTTCAACCAAACCGTAGCTACACAAAAGCACTAAGATCCTGCTTTATAAGACTGCCTCACTGCTGCCCCCAGGTGGAAAGACCCAGGGAGTGAAAAAGCCCTCCTTCCAAAGTCAACCTTCTGGAAGGAAACTCAAAAAAGCCTCAAGAGTTTCACTTACATTATCCAATAGTTAGTTATTCTCCACAAGAGAACCAAGAACTGCTAACCACCAACGGACTCAGGACCCTGATAACAGCTGGTCCCAGATACTGGGGGCTCAGCTTACTCCCTGGTATGGTGAGGATTTCCCTAGACCCTGTGTAGGATCGTGGGGGAATTAAATGAGGTTAAATAGGCCAGTGAAAGCAGAAGGCACTCTGCAAAGTCCAAAGGCCTCACAGCTGCTGGATGTCTGTCACTGACCTTCTTGACCTTGGCCCCAAGGATAGTGCCTCGCTCAAGGGCCAACCCACAACAAAAAAAGTGACCACACCATGAGCCCACTTGGGTTCTTTCTGAATCCTACAGAGAAGCAGTTCGTGTTTTCTGTAATTAATCAATACCTCCTTGTATCCCTGAATCCCAAAACAGCAATGGACCTTTGGGGCTGCACCGTCTAAACCCGTCACTGCCAAGGACAGAGGCGGGGCCACAGCAGGTAAGGGATGTGTCCTTGCAGTGGTGTGGGGAGACCTGTGGTCCAAAGCTGCTTCAGTGGCACTGTATTTGCATCTCGTCCTCACAGCGACCCCAAGGGGTGGTGCCCTGAGGGTCCCCAGAATTGCTGATGGGGATACTGAGGCACAGGGTCATCCAGGAACCTTTCTAGGATCTACACAGCGGCAGAGCTGGGATTCGAATCCAGGCATCCGCCTGTGGAGCCTTTTCACACCCCGTATGTCTTACTGCCCCGAGCCGCTGAGATCCACCCTTTTCCATAGACGAGGCCAGTCAGACAGAGCTAAGGAACAGGCCCAAAGCAGCTAGGGAGCCAAGCCCGATTTTTACCTGGCCAGGTCTGGCTCCAGAGGTGGACATGTGGGCCTTCAAACACGAGTGCAGCTGTGCCAGTTGGTGACCCCTGAGTCCTACCACACTGGTGAGTAAACAGCACCCGCTGAAGCCCCCGGGGGAGCCCCCAGAGGTGGAACTTCTAGCCTTCCCAGCATGCCCCGCTTTCATGTTCAGGGCAGGCAAAAAATTACAGCCATGCTGCTCCCTCCTCCACTCCCCTACCAAACAAAACAAAACAAAACAAAACAAAACAAAACAAAACAAAACAAAAAGAGAGAGAGAGAGAAAGACAAAAGACAGAGATTTTCAAATGATGCCAGCACAGGGCCTCAGTGTGAATGTGAACAGCACACTGGGATTCACGTCCAGAAGTGGTCACAGAAAACATCAGGAGGAAGAAGGAACTAAGGAGAATTTTCAGGAAGATACTATTTGACCTAGAAAGCAGGGGATAGGATTACCTAAATCATTTGCTCACTACTTAAAACGGTAGCCACGAAGACAGCCGATTCTGATAATTAACCAGCAGCTGCCATTGCAATTAAGTGCGCTGTAAATGTACTAATTCTTCAACCAACTTTTAAAAATTCATCTCTTCCCTACTTTCACACTTTGAGACTTAAAAATGAAGCAAGACTATCAGAGATTTTCTGCATCGCACCAGATCTTCTGTCTTGTGAAAATGGTCGCGCTCTAACTCCTACCTTCCCTTGCAACTGGAAAATCCACGTGTCAGTTCAGCTGGTGCTGCAGAAAGGCAGGTGTGTGGAGAAAATGAACTGTGCCCCCAGGAGCTGTTCTCAGACTTAGCGGTGGCAGCAGCCAGACCCTGGGATGGCCAAAGCAAAGGTCTGGGCCAAAGTTTCTTTAAAAATGCCACCTGCAATACAGTTTTTAAGATCACATCCCAAGGGTAAGTTCTAGCCCCAGAGATGGTTTCTTAGCTTCTAAGATGATGATGAATCATGGAGGAAAATAAAGGGCCAAAAGGTGCATCAGACGGGACGAGGGAGGGAGGCCCCTGGGCACCATGGAAAGAGTTTGGGCTTTGGAATCAGAAGAGTAGATTCAAATTCACATTCCTCTGACTAGAAGCTCCAGGACCTTGGGCAAGTCACCTAACCCCTCTGAGCCTTCCACTGTGAGATGGGGCTGATGATCCCTTCTTGAGGGCTGTGGGGAGAAACAGAGACTGTGTGTCTCCAGCCGGAAGCACAGCACATGGCACGTGGTAGACACTACGTGGTGACTACTGTACTTCTGTTACAGATGCAGCAAATGGAAATAAACCATTCAGACAAAATTCCGGAGACAACCTGTTTATCCGTGGAGACTGGTAAAGTTCCTAACATTAGAACTGTACAAGGACTATTTATTAAATGTTACACAATGAGGTCAAGTTGTATAAAAATCTGTCCAAAATTTGCTAAGTTAAGGGCGCCTGGGTGGCGCAGTCGGTTGAGCGTCCAACTCTTGGTTTCGGCTCAGGTCGTAATCTCAGAATCGTGAGATCAAGCCCTGAGTCGGGCTCCACACTCAGTGGGGAGTCTGCTGGAGATTCTCCCTCCCTCTCCCTTTGCCCCTCCCAATTGTGCTCTCTCCCTCTCTCTAACATATGTAGAGAAATTAAAAAAAAAAAAAGATGTGCTAAATTAAAAAAAAAAAGAGTGTAGGATAATGTACATTTCCACTCTCCACTTTGGAAGAAAAAAGGAGTCTGTATAGGGACACATTCACACATTTGCAATCAGAAACAGAAAATTCTTGGAAGGATACACCAGAAACAGTGGATAGCAGCTACCTGAGGGGGCTGGAATTGGAGGCTGAGTGGGAAGGAGATTTGTTTTTCATTGCAAATGTATTTGTTTGTTGGCAATATTTAGCTCAGGTGCATGATATTTTATCTAACTATCTAAAAATACTAAAAATACATCTATGAAAATATAAACCTTGTCTCATGAAGAACAGTTAAGTCTTGGGAAGACCCTATCCATAGACCACACGAGCTGTTACGAGAGCACAGGTAAGCATCTCCCCAGGTACCAGGAAGCATCACGACTGACCTCATTTCCATCACTTCCCGCCTGCTTTCTTCATATTTGTCCTTCCACTCCGAGACTTCTCTCTCCTTGGTTATGATCTGGCATCAGGGAGAAGAGAGAGATGGACCCCAGAGGACTGAATTCAGATCTGAGCAATTCACAGACCCGAGATAAGGCGACATTGAATTAAAACTTCCTACACCAAACAGTAATTGTATTGAGAGAATTTCCCGGAGCATGAGACAGAAATAAACCAGATATCAGACTCTCACAATGCCCCACCAGGGAGCAACTAAAGGCATATGCTTTCTGTTATAAATCAAACAAGGCCACAGAGCACAGAGGCTCATTAAACAATGGTGTCGAGGAAGATCAAAGATGGTTTGCTACCCGTCTTTGCCCACAGTGGTTGCAGGACAAAGACTGTGTCCAAAGATGCTGGCCTTGTGGATCGTGGGTGTGTGTGTGTGTGTGTGTGTGTGTGTGTGTGTGTGTGTGTGTATTTATTTATTTATTTACACTTGGCAGAAACTGGAGCTTTCCCAGAGAAACCAGAGCCAGCCTCCCCTGAGCCACACCCATGCCATAATACCTCTGCTCTGGCAATCCGGAGTGCGGAGTCCAGGTCAGGTGGCTGGAACAGAAGGCCTGCGGGCTTCTCCACCTCGGAGGTCCCGATGCGGGAGTACAAGGCTGTTTTGGAGATGGAGACATCTGTTGGGTGAGCAGCCTCTCTCTGTGGAATGGTTTTTAATTAAAAAAAAAAAAAAAAAGTTAATATGACTCCTATGGCAAAGAGGATTTGCATTCAGCCTCTCGTGAATGGGTCAGTTGTATGGTTTTGAAACAAAGAACATCAAAAGTATGAGAAAATGCTTGGACTGATGAGCGGGGAAAGGCCAGATACAATCTATGGAAATTGATCATTTTGCACCTGCACCGGCAGACAAAGGAGCTAATAGCAGAGGCCTCCCCAACTCCCCACTTTGGGAGTCAAGCATGTCTGGTGCTTGCTTATCACTGCCATTTATCACACGCAGAGGCATTTAGGCATAGTGCTTAAGAACCAAGGCCATTTTCCAGCAGGCTCCACTTCCAAAATAAAAGCCTGATGGTAAACGATGCTGAATTCTCATCTGCATTTGCCTAGTTTTGAATAACTGCAAATCTGATCATTTTTGTAAGACTGTCTGCATTTCAGTTTGGAGGGGGGTGGGGCACGTGTTTAGCTCTGTTTGAAAGGACACGCTCATACAAAGCGTAAGGCCTACGGAACCTATCAACCAACGTCACCTACAAAAGCTAGTTTCTGGATGCCTCAAGGGAAGAGTTACTTTGCAGCTACGTTGCCTTAAGTTTGCTGTGTCAACGGCAAAATTGAAATCTGGATCAATGACAATATCCACATTTGTTGGTAAGGCCCTCAACAAGTGGTGGGATTCCCCACCCCCACCCACAACCGACACTGGTCTGACTGCCCAAGACAGCCACTAGCCTCCTGGAAGGGAGAGAGGAGAGGACCGCGGTTACTCTTCCTCCCTTTGCGCAAAGAGCTCAGCCATTTCCATCACACTTGAAATGCCATGTTAGGAGCATCATCAACCAGCACAGCGGGGGCCAGCGGTCTAATTCTACTGCAAGAGACTCCAAACCAAGCACACTCTCAGTCCTATGCATTAACCTCCTGGTGCTGGCATGGCTGCCACGGCAAACCTGATTCCTAGAGTCCAATTCGATGTGGAGTAATGGTGATCTGCCAGTCAGGGTGTGACTGCAGCTTCCTGGGGAAATGGATGAGAAGTGAGCAGTGAACACCACACCCAGGTGGAGGAGAAAGAGAGATGTGGAGAAAGAACAGGGAGGACTGGTCTTGGAAGTGGAAGCAGACAAGATTAAAGACCCAACAATGAGGGGGAGGGGGCACCCCGGAAGGTACTCTCTCTTCCATCGCAAGGACAGGCAACCTCACCCCACTACTGGATCAGAGAACATGACCTTGAAATGACTTAGAAAACTCAGGCAGAAATTTAATGGATAGGACTGGAGATGACAGAGTTAGGCCCAGTTAGTTGTACACATGCATGTTTGAATGACATGGTTTTGGCTGTCCTAAAGGTGGGCTTGGGTTTCACTGGCCCTGCCCGGCCCTGCGTATTTGGGCTCCCTGCACAGGGGGACCCGAATGATTACTCCCATCAGAGAGGGGAGGGAGCACACTGAAGGACCGGGAGACACACTGTCCTGTCAGATGGGATGCCATGATCTTTCCATCCTCAGGTCCTAAAGCAGCCTCCACTGCAGGTGACCAGTGCCCAGAAGCAGGCGGGCTGACCTCTCAGAAGAAAGCATGCCATCAGACCATAGGTGTGGAGCCCCTCCCGTGCATGGGCTCATCTCTGCTGTCTGAAATGTTTTCAAGGCTCTACTTGTCATATGGGAAGCTTCTCAGGAAGTAAATAGAAAATTATACCCAGAGGTCTTGTTTTCGACTCAGGTCATGATCTCAGGATCATGAGATCGAGCCCAAGGGCCTCCTTGGGCTCGGCGCTCAGCCGGGAGTCTGCTTAGGACGTGCTCGCCCTCTCCTCTGCCCCTCCCCCTGCTCGCGCTCTGTCTCTCTCTCAAACAAATAAGTAAATAAATCTTGTAAAAATTTTTTTTTAAAAAAGAAAATTATACCCAGACAATAAGGCGCTATTTGTCTTCGTGGAGGAAATTCATAGAGGAAAGATTCTGAAGAGGATTGGGGAAAAAAAAAAAACCCCAACAAAACTGTTGCTGTCACTGTTTAAGTAAAATAATGTGTCCTTTGAAAAAAATTAGAATAAAATTTCAAAATGGAAAGAACACTAGACACCATCTAACGAATCGTGGGCCTTTGGAAGATGAAAAAAAAAATGGAAGATTTAAGGGATTTGGCCAAAAGATTTCCCAGAATGAGATTCAGTTCTGACTCCAAACAAGCCAGCTCTCTGAAGTGCGAGGGGAAATGAACTACAACTAACTTTATCATGCTGGGCAGAACCGAAATCCGACCAGTGCAGGAACTGATGATCTTAAAGCTGCCTAAGTCCTTTGTACAACAAGGAAGGGAATGAAAAATAAATACGTTAATGAGCTTTCTAAGTAAACACAATGGTTAACCACCACATACAGTGACTCATGATCACCTTTCACCCCAGCCACCTGGTGTTTTCAATAAAGGAACAGATGACTTCAGAATCCATTTGAATTACTGCCTGGAGTATCTGCATGTTAATGAAATTCAAGGTACACACCCTGGTTTTCTCTTACAACCAAGAATCATTTCTAACAGAGATAGGTTTGTTTCTCGCTGATATTTTAACATCAGGCTTAGATTAAGCTTTGCTTCTCCTGCATAAGGCCCCACTGGCTGCTTTGGGGGAGCCCAGAGGCCAAGAGAATCACAAATTAAAATGTGAAATGGCCACGACTCGGAAAGAGCATGAGCCTTTGGAACCAACTTCCAAACCCTCAATCCACTCACTCACATCTGGGTCCCTCAGGGGACCCTGAGGGTGCCATCACCCTCAGACCTGCAGACCGCATGCCTGGGGCCTTTCTGGCCTTGCAGTCTTGCCACTTACCCAGGCTCACAGTCCTCCTCATGCCTGGTTCCCTGTTGCTAGGCCTCAGGGGAAGCTGACACCTGGAACCAAGGTGGAACCACAGCAAGCTGGGCCATGGTCATGGAGAGTGGACCAGGCTGGGCCCTTGGGGGGTATCCAGGCTACGTGGCGCCAGGTGGGGCAGGAGAGGGGTCTCTCCTTGGGGAGCTGCAGCATCCAAATTTGACAGCAGCTTGGGATGACAAACAGGAGGAAGACACTCAGTATGTGCCCTACTTAAGGCCCACAGGAGGCACCACCAGCCACCCAACTGGCCATTCCTTCCCGCTGAGTCAAGACATGGCCTCCAGCCTTCTCACCACAGGCTGTGAGCGATGACCGCCAATTCCCCAAACCGGCAAAAAGAAGCTGAAACCCAGGCGCCAGGCCTCTGTCCCTGCTCTTCAGACATCACGTTGTGAAATGCCGGGGGTGGTGGGTGGTTTCTGGACACAGCACTAGGGAAGGAGCCCCTGCCGTCAGGTCACTCACCAATTCAGGTTGTCCCAGACCTAACTCCGTGTCTCCCCCCCCCCCCCACCGGTAAAATCCAGGTCTGCCTTTATCGGCCAGGACTCCTGGAGAAGGAGAAAGATTAAGCACCCTTTCCCTCCCCAAGGGCCTGCTTCTGGGACTTCCTCTGGTCCTGAAGCTTGCCATTTGTATGATCCCTGTTCCCACATGACCCAGACACATCCTTCATTCTTTATATCTGGGTCCCCTCATCCAGAAAGGGCAATGGCTTTAGGGATCGCCACAAGTATCTGTTTATACACGGATTAAATCCATCCCCCACACAGCTTGTACCCCTCGCAAAGCCACAGAGAAAGGACATTGCCGTTCTATCCATCCTGTTTACATTCGGGGCTGTTGTACCATACAGCCGGCCACCCTGGTCAGATGAACCCCAGGAGGATACAACTGAATTCACTTGAGTCAGAAGTGTGTGGAAGACACAGTAAGGAGCTCCAGCCCAATAACCCCAGCCCCACGGAGTCTTCCTCATCTCTTCACGTTTTCTGACTAATGAAGACAGGAAACCCCACCGCGGTCCTTCAAAGGTCCGCTCAGCTGGCTTTCAGTCAACAGGGAAATGTCAAGTGAAGCTGCTCAAGGAGTGACCAGAAACCACCGCCACCATATTTCATGTTGCTTTCAGCCTTCCAAGTGATTTCTTTTTATTCCGAGTGATTTCATTTTTGTGTTAGCAACAGTTTAAGACCATGCTGCCAAAAAGACTGGGCTAATGTCACCTGCAGCTGAAATTTATGGGCAGAAAAAAGAGCAAATTGGATACACAGCTGCTGTTTCTCTTTGTCTACATCAGCAATTTCCAATGCAGGGAAGGGCGATCAAGCGTCTACGTGAGCAAGAAACCCACAGGAACCTAAAAAGTGGTACAAGTTACCATGGCAGAGAAAAATGCTCCTTACTCTCTCAGACAGCGTTACCCCCACCAACGTTTCTTCTAGCAGATCCTTCTGAAATACATAAGGAGGTGGCTGGGTCTGTCCCTCCGACCCACACACAGTGGATTCACGTCTCAATATTTTCTACATCAAAAGTGGGACATGGGGTCTGAGAACTGACTATCATTTACAGGGAGTCAATGGGCCAGCCAATATTTGCCGACTGTCCTCTCTCATGCGTCCCCAGAGGAAGGAGGCAGGGGGGCACCAGGCACTCCAGAACATTCCACACTCCGTCTGAACTCTTACTAGAACATGCTCAATCCTGCCTCAAACTTCTGGACAGGAATATACTGTAGTTACGGTGGCCAGACCTGAAGCCATTCATTCTGTCCTTAAGCCACTCCCCAGAGATATCAAGAAATAAATCTAGTGGGGAAACAAATCCTCACTGCTTGATGCTTTCTAAAAATCTTTCTCATGGAAACTAAACCCAAGCTCATGGGTTAACAGCAAGAACAAGGACGTCAGCAACGTGTATTAACGTTCTCGTCCCTGCCCCGGGTCCCAGCATTCCCAGTCTGACACCCCCAGTGTGACCACCTTTTCACCGAGAGATTCTCTGGGAGGGAGCCCCCCCACCTTGCGGACAGTTCCCGGGGGAACCACATGAGCAGGAGCAGCCCATGAACTCCTGGTCCTGTACCAAGTGAGCTGTTCCTTGAGATGGGACAGGCAAGGGGCTCCCATTTGGAGCCTGGAGTCCCAGTTCCCGCTGGGTCAGTAAATCACTCTCAGACCTCGGACCCGTTCCATGACTCCACTTCCCCATCTGTAAAATGGGACCTGGACCCTCCCCCCACCCCGCCCCTATAGTAGAGATGCTGTGAGTGTCCAATCCGGTAACAACGGCAAAAGTGAAGCTTTGCTACCCAGAGCCACTGTCCTTTACTGCACACCTACTGTGTGCCAGGCACGGCACCGTCCTCCACACAGCATCTGCAGCCCTTACAGTAAACCTGCAAACGCACCGTTAGTAGCCTCATCTCACAGCTGCAAAAACAGAGGTCGAAAGAGGCTCACCAACACGTTCAAGGCCACAGAGCGTGCTGGGCTGCCCAGTGCAGGGTGCGGCATGGGGGTGGCCCCAGCTCCCCATCAGCCTGGAGGGGCGGCCTGAACCTCAGAGGGGCCACAGTTTTACACACCTTCAGCAACTCATTCAAATTGTTAAGAAAAATTACTCCAAACTTAAAAGCTAGGCAAAAAGATTTCTGCATGCTCTGTCAGTATCTTACTCTACTCTAGAGCGGGCCTTGCCCAACGATGGCGGACGGGCCAAATGGCCCAATGTCCTCTTTGGTAAAGAGGGTTTTACTGGAACATGGCCACACCCGTTCATCTACACATTATCTGTGGCTACTTTGAGCTACAACGGCAAAGCAGAGTAGCTGTGGCAGAGACCAGATGGCCCGCTAAGCCTAAAATATGTACCATCTGCCCTTTATAAGAAAAGGGTTGCTTTTCTGTAATTCTATTGACTTTGGCCTAAGGGCCCGTCCGAGGTTTCAGGAAGGTCTCGGTTTCACTATTTACTATTGATTAGGGTCCGGGCTCAGTGCGGTTAGATATCCACTAGTAGAAAACAGAAAATTTGCAAATGATTTTTGTTCAGTAGAGAAGCAAATGGTTTTTGCAGAACACAAACAAACAAAAAGCCTCCAAGGTTATAGTCCATTGTCTTGTTTAGCCAGCATTAACCAGTTTTACATTGAACTTTGCAGTAAGACTGCAATAAGATGCTGGACCTCTTTGTTCCACTGACTCTGTATCGGGTTCTCCCATTCTCCTCCATTCAACCTGCTTTACCACCCTGCTGTTCCCTTCATTACCGAGGTAAGCAGATCTTAGACATGTGCTCAGCGTCTATATATGTGAGAGTTATGCTTTTAGCATTTCAGAAAATTTTATGCTACTTTGTAGGACCCTGGCATTGCCTGCTTAGCCAGTGGTTAGCAAAGGAACTTCTGGACCACACCACATTCTCAAGAGGCAGCGCACGGCAGCAGCAAACCCGTACCTTGGTGTCCTGGCGGCTACGGGAAGCCAGGGCAATCTGCCTGGCTAGCTTCAGGGCTTCTATCCGCATGACGGCAAACTCTAACTCCTCCTGTCCAAGGGGTGGGGGATGAGCAAATCGCAGGGGAAATGCATCAAGACAGGATGTCAATGTGTCCCACATCCAAGAAATGAATGTGCCACGTGAATGTGTCATGACAGGTACTCAGGAAAAACACACGTCTGGCTTTCTTGCACAATTAACACCTCAGCAGATCATGAAATAAGTGTTTAATTTTTTTTCTTTCTTTTTTTTTTTTTTTTTTCTGTAATTGCCCTTCGGAATGTCTGTCGGGAAGGATCGTGTGGTCAAATATGAGATGATTTTTATAATGGGATCAAAATTTTTACTGCACTGTTTCCTTCGATTTTTTTCCTTTTTGTTTCTTATAATTAAGTCAAGATGGTCAACAGTTTCCATGAATGGTTTTGCATTCTCAAATGACTGTGAACAATCTGTCCAGGTTTGCTCTGAAGGTCTTAGTCTAGAGGGTATCAAATTAAGTTGTCAAGTTTAAGGCACAGAGTACTAATTGTTTTGGTTCCAGATGTGAGACCGAGTCCAGATGTTATCTCAATGGGAGTCTGAGATAGCCTCCCCTCGCATATATATAAACAGCTTGACTCGATGGTGATCTAATACCCTTGGTTCTGTGAATAAATCACAGAAACTGCTTTTGGGGTTATCAAAACTTCTGAAAAATGACTGTTTGGGTCCAATTTCCCATTTGAAATACAAATGGTTTGTCCCATATGTAATCACACAATTTATATTATTTTGGCATCTTGGATCAAGAACACCCATACATCAGTCTTTGAGGGGAAAGGGATTTCATTTGGAGCATTTCCAGCAATACCTCGTTAGATCCTGCCTCACTGCATTTGGGGTTCGGAGTTCATTCTCTACTGAGGTTTTCACAAACTCCCAAAAGGTCACACGTGGGCTACAAACCTGAAGTTTCTGGGCAAATACTGGGGGGTTCTTTTCTGCTAAGTCGGGTTCCAGATAGTCAAGCGCACCACAGAGAGAGGCTGGATGAGCTAGCCTGCTGAGAAGGGCGTCAGCAGAGGCAAAGGAGCCCTCAGGAGCTGTCTGAAGGCCGGCAGAGGACACAGAGGAAAAATAGAGGAGACACAGAGTGACATCGATTCCGAGCAAGGACCACGCACCTAGTTGCTGGACATTTCTGACTTAAGGCTAAGGAGAGTATTAATTAGGTGCCACTACTTTCCTTTTCATCCTAATTCCCACCTGCTGACGATGGGCATCTTGAGCTTGACAGGCTCCCCACCCACCCCCACCCCCCGCCCCGGAAGCACAGGCTTAGGTGCCCGCCCACCCCCACGCCACCCTCGCTCCCTAACCAGTCGGTGGGAGGAAAGTCACCATGTACTTATTTATTTGAAAATCTCAGTGGGGGAGACAAGGCAGTTGATGGGTTTTCCAAACATAATATAACTCATCAAGAAAACACCTTCAAGTATAAGTGTCAAAGGTTTTGATAAAGGTCATTTTCTAAATAACAGAAAGACGATTTCAAATGAAAAAGTGTTTCTGGGTAGACTGGGAAGACTCCAAGGTCAGACTCCAAGGTCAACTTTGTAGAAGTTGAGTCATGCATGAGTTCTTCCATAGTGTGTATTTGAGAGACTGAGTCACATCTACTTTCTTCTTGCTTACTAATATTTTCCAAGTATTTAACTGCCACACAGCAGGTGCTCAATAAATATCTGATGCGTGAGAAATGAATGGTCTACTAATATAGAACAACAAAAGTTAACACTAAAAGTAACTAAGTCAATGGCTTCAAACCCTCTTGGGGACTGCTGGGAAGGAGGTAAAAGAGAGAAAAGTAAAACTTCACCTAGAAGGATGGCCCATTTTAGATGTTCAGGGGGTCTATTTGCTCTGCAAGGCTCCAGAGGGGTTGGGAAGGGAGGGGTATAAATAGGTCTGTAAACAGGAGGGACTTCTCATCACCAACGCCCAGGAAAACCAAGTGTTTCCCAAAAGGGGTGTCCCCTGCCCTACCATTCTCTGCCCCCTGACCTAGAGTACGGAGAAGCAGGGTACAGACTGATGTCACCTCCAAAGCAATAGTTCAGCCCCAAGGGACTAAAGTGGAAATCAAGAACCCCGAAGGCAGATAAAGCAGTGAGGTAAGAACTCCAAACCACACTGGTGAAGATGAAGAGCTTTTCTCTCATGGCTAGGGTGTGGGGTCTCCGAGGCTGGCTTCTGTGGTCCAGGGACGGGGGGCGGTGGGGGGGGGGAGCCCACGCCATTGCTCTGAAGGGCTGAACCCTTTGGTGATGGGACCCAGCTGGCCCAGGCCTCGGCCCCAGTGATCTTGGGCCCTTCCGACCCCACTTACAATTTCAATCGCGTCTGAAGCAGTGCCCAAGGTCATGACCTCCAGCTCCTTCTGGGAGGATTTCTCTGGCACCTGCAAGTGTGGCTCTTGGTTGGGAGCCAGTCCTCGTGTGACAGGATGCTGGATCTTTGCCCCAGCATTGACAAGGGCTTCAGTTTCCTCAAAACTTGACCTGAGGAAGAAAAGAGCATCTTTACTTGTCTCATTGGAAAGCCCACTGAAATTGACCAGGATGCCCCGACGCAATCACCATCCCAAGGGATCCTGCACTTCCGGAGCCGCGTTCCCAGAGGGAAACTGGGCCGGGTGTTGGGTGGCCTGGGAGCCTGTAGGCTGGAGAGCCTGAGGGAGAGGGTGGTCCAGCCCCACCCCAGGGCCTGCTGACAAGGGAGGGTCGGGAGCACAGACGCCACTGGCTAAGGGCACAAGCTGGAGTTAAGCAGACTGCCCGTCCCTCGGCGTGCACCCTGGCACAAAGGCACAAGCCAGCTCGGCTACAGGTGGCCTGAACATGCGACAACATGTGTCCTGCATCTCAGTTTCTTTTTCCGTAGGACAAGAGATGAGACAGGGCTCGGTGAAGGTCAAGGGAGATACTGCCTGCATGTGAAGCACCTGACATGGTCCCCGTCACCATGACTATTGCTGGGACATCACCACCGTCATTCTCAATACCCTGGGTGGATTCGGAAGTCAGTTCGGGAAATCAAAGCAAGAGCTTTCCCTCCCACTCAGAGAGAGGGGCAGTTAAGGGGATGGGAGGGTCGCAGCCCCAGAGCGGTGCCCCTCCCTTACCCCACCCAGCACCACACAGCTCAGAACAGGACCATAACCAGTGCTAATTCACAGCCACGTTAACAGTGAGTGAACGTCTACCCAGCACTTCGCTTTCCTTATAGCCTCTCTGTTTCATCCTCCCGGTGGCTTTGGAGGACAGGCACCCCCAGGCCCACTGCACAGTTGGGGGGGTGCCTGGAAGACTGAAAGCCTCATTTAGTCCTCATGAAATTCCTACAGGGCCCGTTTTATGACTACCCTCATTTTACCCACGAGGAGACGGCAGCACAGCAGGGTCAGATAACCTGCATCGGGTCACACAGTCAGTAAGGGGTGGAAGTGGGACTCTGGGGCTGAATGCTGCAGCACGCTGCCTCCCCAGGGGACAAACCACAAGACAACACTGCGTGTGCACTGGGTGGGGGGGGCGTGACTGAAGGGGCTCACGCATTCAGCTGTTAACCGGACAAAGGGTAGCCTTACCGGTAACACCCCCACCCCGCTTGTATGTCTGTAGGGATCCTCAGAGACCCGGATGTGGGCTCCCTGAATACATCAATGCAGATGAAACCACGCCGGGACAGCAGTGCCACGGTGCTCAGAGCCCGACCCGAAACACTCTCCTCATGGAAGCCGTACCCTGAACACGGCGTCGGGGACTCCGACGTCCGGACCGGGGGAGACTTGACCGGGCTCTCCTGAGAAGCGTCAAACATAAGGTACAGGGCCTGCTTCTTCGGGGCGTCATCGTCCTGCTGCAGGGATCAAAGGCACACAAGTCAGCTCGGCTACAGGTGGCCTGAACATGTGACAGAAATAAAAACCACAGCTCTTTCCAACAGAACAAATAACTCATCAGGGAAAAGCCTCCATTCTTCTGGGGCCACCCAGAAGGGAGGAGCAAGCCAGTGCTGGCCAGGGGAGAGGAGAGGAAAAGGGGAGGGAAGTTGTGAGCGTGTGCTGCTGACAACAGTGTCGAGGGGAGAGGGATCATAATGGTGTCGGGGTGCTGCACGCTGTTCAGTCCACCAGCATTTACTGGCCACCCGTCTGGATGGGCAACCATGCGGCCACTGGGTACAAACACAGGGGTAGGCAAGCCCCCAGCCTAGGCAGTGCCCACAGTCAGATGGGGGGTGGGGGGACGAGCATGATGGTCCAGTGTGGTGAGCGCCTCCAGCATGGGCTGCTGACTGCGGGTCAGAAGCCGCAAGCCCAGCATCTACAAATGATGCAAAGAAAGATAAAGATAGGAGCAGTATGTCCGGGCCAACAGTCTCACAGCAAGCCCTTCTGGGGCCTCGGGGCCTCAGGGCCTCGGACAGCATCACTGGACAAAGGCACAGCACAAGAGGCCATGCTCGGAACCAAGTGCCCTCCAGGCAGTAGACAGGGAGCCAGGGAGGACAGCTACCCGTCGTAGCCACTTAAAAGCGAAAGGGATGGCGGGTGTGGGGGAGAGAGACTTCTTGCCAGAAGAGCCGATCTTCAGTTACATAAAGCAATTAATTTGAAGGAAACAGGTAATAGGACACCTTAAAAACCACCAAACCACTGCTACACCCTTTTAAGGAAATCTCTGACTAGTTCTTTCTCAGTCTGGGTAAGTAATGATGCAGGAAGCCTAACTGCATTCTCTTTGCTCACTTAAAATGCCATGTGAAGTGGGCCGAATACAAACCTCCAGCCCTCAGTCCCAGTTCACCCCTACTGTGCACCCAGTTCACCCCTACTGTGCACCCAGGACGCTGCGGGCACAGAGGACCCTGGATCTGGGACCCGAGCTCAGGAGGAGGCCAGCGCCTGCATTTTCGCGAGACAGGGAGGGAAAGCAAGTCCCCTGCTAGTCTGCAGCAGGACTTACAGGTAAGGAGGAGCCGATTTTCTCCATATATTCAATTTCATAGGGGTTTCTGTAATCCAACTCTGCAAAAGAAACAAAAGGAGAGTTAGTGTCAGGAAAAAAAATTTAAAAACAAGGAAAGGTTTGGGCCAGGCAGGGTGGGGTCTGGAACCAGACTCTAAACTCTGAGCCTAGCCACGACTCGAGGTTTCTGATTCGGCTGGAAGGGGAGGGCAGCTCAGCCATCTTCAGACCACTCGTAAACCACTTGCGACAAAGGGGCTCCTGCCATTTGGGCGCCTAAGAGTCCAAGGGAATTAAGTCTGAGCAGGAACGGATCTGAGCGCTATGCACCGAGTTTTCAGAACAGTCTATTTTGAGTGTTGCTTTTCTCTGTGTCTCACGCGCAATGTGGAGAATGTTCCCACATCCTGACAACATTCGGAACTGGCCCCACCGCGGTCCCTCTCTGAGAATGTAGCCCCGGCCTTACTCCGAGGCAAGGGAAGAACATACATCATTCCTGCACTGCTGCTTGTTGAGAGGCTTTGCAAGTCACCTGGAACACTTCCTGAGATCCTGCCAGTGCCCGCAGGGCTGGTACAAATAAGATTTTCAGATGCAAAGACTATGAGAGTCCAATTAGGTAGAGAAATGACCTATTTCAAATTGACTGGAAGGGAAACTTGAGAGGCTCTCACTGGAGACAAGAAGTCCTGGGTCCCTCAGGTCCCCGGGCGGGGGTTCCATGAGGACGCCCAGCTCTGCCCCTCAGCGGAAGTCCCTGTCTACGGAATGGATTCCAAGCATGCATGACGTGCTGGGCACGGTGGATGTGGTGGTGAACAAAACCGGAAACAAAATCCTCAAGGAAGCCACATCCACAGCTACCAGATGGTTCTTTCCTACTTGAGAAGGAAACCAAGAGGTCACAAGTGACCCACTCAGAAGGCAGCTCTACAAGAGCGTATGTGGCAATCCCTAATGCCTGCATTCTTTTTTTTTTTTTAACATAACATGGAAATAGCCGTTCTGCTTTAAAGCACCTCTATTTCTGCATATGGCTGAAGGCATCGCTTAAACAATGATTCCGTAATATGAGCTTTAAGATGACACATCTCCTGGAAGACCATCCCCAAACCGGCAGGTGTGCGGGGATGTGGCCGTATGAACTCAAGCACTGATCACACATGGACAACTCTTCAGGAGTTTCTGAATCTACCTGATGAAGCCAATGCCTCCTTCCAGTGGGCTTGGCCTGCCCAGGGGTTCGAAGACGGTTTTGTGCATTAGCGGCCAGAAAGACTCCATGCGTCCCTCAGGCCTCCGCCCTGATTTGTGCGTCACCCTGGAAGAGCAGAGACTGACGCAAACCCCACGTGGCTGGGCTGCAGCTTAGCGTCTGGGACTGGAATGGGCATCCTTTCTTAGGACGTACAAGTATTTGTTTATGAAGACTTCCTGTCTTCCTCATCTGGTAAAGGAGAGATAAGCTAGGGATGGTGAAAGACAAAGTGATTTCTAGAGCCACCTCCAGATCTCTCACTTTCCAGATGTAGGACCTCGGGACTATTATTTTATTGTCCTAGAGTTTTAAGTTGAGAAGATAACAGTGCATCCGTTGCCTCCTTCTCCAAGGTTATCATTATTAGCACCAAGGAATTATTTAACCCTAAATTATTTAACGAAACCCTTCAGCACACCCGCAAGGGCATAGAGCACCCAGGATGCACCCAACAGGCTAAGAGCCACCACAGAGATATTCCCAGGGACTGAGGCCCTGGGTCCATGCCCAGCTCCGGTGACCAGCGCGGCTCGATCAAGCATCCCTCCTGGAACCTTAGCTGGTCCCCTGGCAGCCGATCAGGGGGTGTTTCAGGTCACCGAGCTCATTTATCTGCCTTCTTTCCCACCTGCCAATGGGGTCTCCCTTCCCACTGCCCGGTGCCCCCCATCCCGCCCTTCAGAGGCAGCAGATGACAGTACAACAGTGGGGGATTACCTGACCCCCCACCCCGAGGAATGTCTGCATCGTAGCGTGTGTGGTTACAGGAGGCCCGCACTCTACGCAGGAACTTCAATCCCTGGTGATGCCGGGAGGGGTTCCTTCAGCACACGGCCTGAAACTGCCAATCGTAGCCATTTGGGGTTCTCATGTACAATTTACAAAATGACCCAGGGGCGCCTGGGGGGGGTTCAGTTGGTTAAGCGTCTGCCTTCGGCTCAGGTCATGATCCCAGGGTCCTGGGATCGAGCCCCACGTTGGGCTCTCTGCTTCTCCCTCTCCTTCTGCCCCTCCCCCCCACCCACTCGTGCTCTCTCTCAAATAAACGAATAAAATCTTAAAAAAAAAAAAGGGCCTGGAAAAGATGTGAAGAAAAACAAACCCTCTTCTTGTCATCCAAATCATCTCCTGCGCTTTGAGGGAACATCTTCCTGAACGTTGTTTTCAAAATTTCTCTCATCTGCTTTCAATGCTAAGCCTCAAAGGGTGAGCTTGGAGGGGGAGCCATGTCCGGCGTCGGCTGTCACACGCAGCCGGGGGGCTGGGAAGGGTGATGCCAGTTACACCATGTGGCCCAACACCTTTAGCTCCAAGAGAAGAGGCCTCTCGCTAAGGCATGTGCCGCCTCACACCGTAGAGGCCCAAAGTATTTTTTTTTTTAAGATTTTATTCATTTATTTGACAGGGAGAGAGGGAGAGAGCACAAGCGGGGGGGGGGGGTGGCAGGCGGAGGGAGAAGCAGGGTCCCCGCGGAGCAGGGAGCCCGATGTGGGACTCGATCCCAGGACCCCGGGATCATGACCTGAGCCGAAGGCAGATGCTTAATGACTGAGCCACCCAGGTGCCCCCCGAAGGTATTTTTAATGGGTCCTGTCATCTCTGAGGGCTGCTTCCGGTGATCATTTCATGCTGGTCAACACACCATGAGAGGGCCCAGTGGCTGTCCTCTGACCCCAACTTCCAGAGCTTGGCTGGGAACCGGGCAGAAGCTGGAGGATGCGGTTGCGTCCAGATGGTCATTCCCAGGGTCGGGGGGGCCAAGTCCCTGACTACCACTGCCTACTGACTCGCCGACACAACGCAGCTCAAAGTGTCTACGTTTTGCAAAAAAGTTAATGATGTCAGGTAAGAGTGCTACCACGTGCTATACAAACCTAAGGGATTGTGGCCAGGTATATTACAACGGCTCATGGCTGGTATTTCTGGAACTTTTAACATAAGTGATGGGAGAAGAGACCCTTTGTTAGAGGACAAGGACACTGCTCCCCATGTCCTGTCACTCTTCTGAATGTCCGCAGTGTGACAGCGATGGTGTCCACCACAGAAGAACAGTTAGGTTCCTGAGGGGGACGCCTTCCCCACGGTTGGAAGCGGGAAGGTGAGGCTGGATGTCGCTGCGTGTTAGGGAGACAGGGTTGCTGGGTGACCCTCAAAGGCCCACCCCGACTCCGCGAATCTAAAACGCTGCTCTCCTTGGGTCTCTCGGACTCGACCTGGGAGAGGCTTTGGAGGCTCCTAATATCTGCATCCCTACGGACCACACGGACTAAGTTTTTTTCCCACTACGTTTCCAAAGATTGCACCAGAAGAGGCCATTTACGAAGCAAGCGTCCGAAGAAAAATATTTATAATTGCCAATCTGACTTTTTAATGAGTGGGAGATGATCAGTGTCGCCACCATGAGCTGCTGTCATTACTGCCCAGACACGTCATTTTAATTAGCTGGGCATCTTTCTAAACTAGTTCCATCCAGGTTTCTCAGACTACTCAGACAGCGTGAAGCTCTTGTGGACCCAGGTAGGGAAGCACTGCTGAGTTCCACACCCTCTTTCTGGAGACGACGAGAGGAAGCCTACAGGGTGCTCACGTACAGGAGCGTGGTGGGCGAGGGCAGGACGCTTCGGAGTCAGGCAGCCCTGATCTGCGGGGGCTAGCCCCACATTGCTCAGCAAGTTGTAACGGTGCAAAGCCTGTGCTTTCTTGCTCCTAGGTGAGGAGGAGCAGAAATCCACTCTCTAGAACTGAGAGAACGAAATGAAATCATGTGTACGAGAGCCTCAGCGGGGCTCAGAGCGCTGCACCAGTGACAGCTCGTAACTACTGTCACTTAGAGAATTGGCCCTGTAGTAAATACCTGGTCAGGGGCTCATTATTTCTAACCCCAAATCTCATTCCCTGTGATTTGTGACTTCCCTGTAATAAAGCTTCAATCACAGCCACAGCTCTGGCCAGATTCTTTCTGGGGATGACATCAGCACCCCAGGGGCATGTCTGGACTTGACCTCAGTAAGTTAACAGGAAAGATGATCCCAAGTGGGGCTGGGCATCCAGTTTCTACATCCACCTGCTGGCGGGAAGCAGGCTGTATTACAAAGGTGAATGCAGGGTCGGCACCTCCTGAAACTCTAACTGTCCCTTATACGTACAGATGATGGATTTCTGACTGCCCGCCAGTTGTAATTTTGGTCGGGATTTCCCGAATCTTCCCAATTATTTTCTAAGGAGGCAGGTTTCATAGAGCTTTGTTTCAAATGTACAGATTTACCTCTTTGTTGAGTTTCTGCAGAAAATAAGCAATGATCAAATATGTCACTGAGCTAGTGAGGTGTCTGTTTTGGTTCCATGTCAAAGATGAACAAACATGCTAGCATGGATTGGGACACCTACTGGCTTAACAGGTATTATTAGGATTTTTATATTTTCTATTAAAAATGCATGTATTGGGGTGCGGGGATGGCTAAGTCAGTTAGGCGTCTGCCTTCGGCTCAGGTAATGATTCCAGGGTCATGGGATGGAGCCCCGCATTGGGCTCCCTGCTCAGTGGGGAGCCTGCCTCTCCCTCACCTTCTGCTTGCCGCTCCCCCTGCTTGTGCACTCGCTGTCAGATAAAAATCTTTAAAAAAAAAATGCACATCGTCATCATTACAGCATTAAGTGACCTCAGAACAGCCCGGACCAAACGTGGGAGACAGGGCATGGGGCACTACAGAGGCAGCAAAGCGGGGGCACGCACGGGGCAGAGTGGTTCCAGCCAGTGGGGCTTGTGGCCCAGGTGTGTGTGCAGAGGAAAGGCCTGAAGAGGGTCAGAAGCCAGGTCCCAGGGCGCCCGGGGTCAGGCTGCAGTGAGATGGTCACTATCAAGCCTCCCAAACCCCAACCTGAGGGCCAACCAGACAGCCTACCAAAAGGCTCTGTTCCACAGAACACACAATGCCAAAACACCCAAGTACACATAACTTAGAGGGTCTTTCCATCTTCAAAGTGTAGATAAGTAGTGTGGTGAGAAGGTACACATCCAACCCCCCGCCCCGCCGCCAAACGAAATGGACCTCACTCATGTCGTTCGGAGACTTGATGGGTACAAAAAGCAAGCTGCCGAGTGGCCAGGTCATGGAAGAGCGTGCAGAGGAAGCGATCCAAGCTACCCAAACTACCCGCTCTGGGTGACACCACCGCCCGCCTGGAGGGAGCCAAAGGCTGCTTAACGGAGGTGGTGGTTCTTTAGCAGCAGACAAGGTGTGCAGGCAAGATTTCCACATTATTTCACGCCTTAATATTGATTTCTACGCATTTTTTTTTTTTGAATGCTTGGATATTAAGATCTTGGAGACTGACAACCATCACAACAGTCCTGAGTGCCGGAGGGAAGCTCAGCTCACAGAGGGGCGGGAGCAACCAAGAGCACCATCAGACCAGGAGGAGGTTTCAGGCCTCGGCAGCTTTCCGGATGAGGAAGGAACGTGTGGGAGCCAATACAAAGATTCAGAAAAATCAGTGTTCGTGGAATAAGCAGTTTACAAAAAAAAAAAAAAAAAATCTTGATTCACCAATCATGTTGTGTTGACTTAAGATAGATGAATTTTTCAAAGGATCAGGCAGAAAGCTGAAAGCGAAAATATGTGTAGGAGGAAGAAAGATCTTGACAAGAAAACAACATGCCCGGGGGCCTGTTCAGGAAAACGGTCCTCTCGTTGGCAAGCCTGGGGTGAACCGTCTGGTTTGGGGGCTTGAGTGGAAGGCGTGGCCCCACTGTGGGGCGTCCTGTGGGGCTGATGCACAGTGGTGGCCCCGGGGGACCCCAGGCCTGGGCAGGGATTGACCCACCCAGAGCATTTGGCTTGAATGGCGCTGCTCGCAGCTGGGTGTGTTCCAAAATCACCCAGGCCCGTAAGAGAGAGTGAGCAAAACTTGAGTGAGCTCAGGATGAGAATCGGGGCCGGGGGGGGGGTGGGGGGGCCCTGAGCTGACTGGCTCTCAGCTAACATCTCGGGGTTGGGGTATAGCTGGGTTCAAGCCTTAGGCTGTCTTAAAATGCAGGCTTAGCTTGGAGTACCCGGATGGCAAGGCAACCTGGCTTGGAAGTTTCTTTCCTGGTCTCGCACTCCCCAGGGGCAGTGGTCTCCAGGGCAGGGTGGGGGTCTGGCTGGCCACCAAGGTGCTTACCCTCCGTCGGTGAGTTGAATTTGGTGTCATTGACGAAGGTGGACAGGTCCGAGGGCTGCGGGTAGTCCTGTTTGTCAGCCTCCAGATCCACCGTCACACACGTCCACTTCTGGTTAGTGACAGCCAGCTTCTCCTCATCGGTGGCGTGGACCACCGCAGAGATGACCGGTGTTTCTGGTGTCGCCGCTGGCGTGGGGTCCTGGGAGCAAAAGAGAAGCAGTCTCTCCTCTCACACGGTCTCTGCATCCCCAGCGGCACCCGCCCACCTGAGTCTGGGGACCCTCTAACCAAGGCAGGTCCCTATCCAGCTCCTCAGCAGGTCCTCGGACTCTGCTCAAAACGGTCCCAAGGAGGCAAATTCTTTCCTCTGTGAATTCGTGAATTTCCTTTCCTGATGGCTTGTTATTGGGGTGGGGGGCTGACCGTGGGTTTAAAAAAAAAAATTGGGATTTTGTGTCCGGGTTATTGGAGACATTCCTGCTCATTCACCTTGAGAAAAAGTAAGGAAATTAACTTATTGGCACTTTTATTACTGCAACTACTGTGTTATGTCCACACAGTGCTTCAGGGCCTGTGAACTGATCTCATCAGTATCACCTGTCGATCTGCATGCCTGTCCCTGGAGGACTTGCACAGAGGGGGAGCAGCTGAGTAGGGCAGGGGTGGGGGGGTGCCCAGAAGTGTTAGAGCAGAGCTGGGACTGGGACCCCAGACCCCTCTCCTGGGGCGGGGTGCCTTTCTGTGCAGCCCAGCCGGACTACGGTCTGCTGGCTGGGACGTCGCTGGCTCAGATGGGAGCCTGGCATACATGCCCGAGGCCAACCCTCCTCGGTCTGTCATGGCGTAGATCTCATAAAGGAACTAGTTAGAGGGGAAAGGGCCCAAACCCCACTTCTTTAGGGCGTGATTTCCTTTATCTCCCCACTTGGATTTTAGTTACATAATCCAGTGCTCTTGACACTCAGTTCTTTCCACTATATATTCATTTACCTCCAAGGACTTTCTCAGTTTAGTATTCATAGAAGTTCTCAGCAGATGAACTGGCCAGAATGGATCAGCATGATTCCCACAGAACCCACCCAACACTTCTGCTGAACATCTATCTTTCTACTCTCGGGACATACTCTGATCTCTTCCAAAGGGAAGGGATCAAAACGATGTCTTGCAAACAGCAAGGGAGCCCCCACGTAGGAGGCAAAAAAGGATGCTGGAAACGTGCCCGTAATGAGCAGAAAAGACAGCTCTGGCTGACCAGCAGGGAATCAAAGCGCATGGGCTTTAGCAGCTTGGGTGAGTGATAAAATCATACATTTCAAGGGAACACTGTACCTGAGAAGGTGGATCAGAGAGAGGAGACCGTTTTGGCGACCTTTTCACCCTGAATGTGTCACTAGAAATAAAATGGAAAATGTGAACACGACAAACAGTGGTACAGAACAGTCCAGAGCTACACAGAGCCGACCGAAGCCACAGCCTCCGGCCTCCGCAGCGGCTAAGAGTCGTCCGCGCCGACGATTCATCCCAACTTAACAACAGATATTATCGCTGCCCCTGAGGGAAAGAGTCCTCAAGCTGGAAATCTTTTAAAGAGATGCCATTTTGGAGAGCTGGCCCAGAAAATGCAGCTAAATTTAGCCAGAGGTTCTTATTTTAAAAAGCAGATTTTGGTGAGATTCATGTATCCAGATTCATCCAAGAATGCCTGAACCAAGTGAGGTGCGGGCCAGGGACCTAGATTCCCGACACCGATGAACAGGATCCCATTTACGGACTGGCAGGCCGACACAGCACATAACGAACCACAGCCAGAGCCGTGCAGAAACACGAAGGACCGTTCTGGGTCTTCAGGGAGAATCCCTTCCCACTCACTGGAACTCGAAGCATAAAGGATTCCTGCACCTCGGCACTTCTGGGTGAGATTCCAACCAGAGGCAGGGCCAGGGTGAAGGGATTCTTTTTTTAAATTGTAGTGAAGTACACATAACATACGATTTACCATCTTCAACACTCCAACTTCAGTAGCTTCAAGTCCTTTCACATTGTACAAGCAATCCCCAGCACTCTTTCCAGGATGAGATGATTTCTCCACTGTCTATTCCTAACCATGGTTAATGATTCTTTTCTCCCTTCCTTTCTCCTTCATGTAAATAATTAGGGGCAGGGGCAGGTCACTCGAGACAAAGGAAACATCAGATCAGACTTGCGAAGGGGTCAACAAAGGAAAGCATTTTTAGAAAACACTGTTCCACTGAGTCACCGAGTGGTCAGGGGCTCATTTCCCAGGCAGATTGGAGGCCTCCCCACCTCCAGCCTGGCCCCTGGTCTCGGGCCCCTCCGTGGAATGGTCCTGCCCCCAGCAAAGCAATGGCATTTTTGGGGTGGGGGTTGTCCCCTGACCTTAGATCCCATGGAATGGAGCAAGAATGGAGACATTCCTGCTCATTCACACTAAGAAAAAAATAAGGAAATTTACTTATTGGCACTTTTATTACTGCAACTACCTTTCCCAGCTCTAAACATTAACTGGATGGACAGAGCAATTTGGCACTCAAGTTCCTCGTGTTCTCTTCAATAGAACGCTCCAACAATGGCATTCAGTCATGAAAAACCACTAGAAATGGTCATTTACAGCATTTATAGCATTTGCCATATGAGCAGTGCAGTCCCAGCCTGAAGCAAATATTTATCCATGCATATAAATATATAACTGTGTAGTTGAGAGTTGCTAAAATGGCTCTAAAAACCTAAAGAAATCCCTTGGGCAGAAACAAACCTGAGAGATTCAACCCTATCCCGGGGGGCTGCTGGATGCCTGGGACCAGGCCAGCTTCCCCTGTAAGGACAGGGAGGCAGAGAGGGTACCTGTCCTGGGGCCCCTGGGAGCTGCCCGCAACGTCCCTCCCATGGTGGCAAAGCAGCATAGGCCCAGAGGTGGTTTGCTCGGGTTCCACCGACACCCAGCAGGGTGACCCTCAGATGGCATGCCGGTCGATACCCGGCCTGGTCCCGGCCGACCAAGGACCAGGCCCAGAGCAGGCCAGCGAGGGCTCTCACAGCTGTGTGCTACACTCTGAGCCAACCTGGCATTTTAGGGGGTCTCAATTAGCCCCACGATCTCCGCTCCATACGTTAGCGTGAACCAGCGACCGCGGGCCACTGCCTGTGGCCGGCCGGCCGGTTATTTCGTCGTGAAGCCACAGCGCTTTGAAAGCAATCGGTCACTAGTCCAACTGGAAATGAAAGAATGGAAATGAGAGCTTTTTAAAAAAAAAAAGTATGGGTTTCAGATGAAGACATCCAATATGCAAGGGGGGAAAAAAAAAACCAGTTCCATTCCTGACAAGCAGGCAGATGTTGGATAATCACATTTTCACAGCCAAGCAGTTTTCACTTATGCTAATCACTCTGAAACAGGAACGTAACCTCTGCTACTGGGGAGCCCCCTGCCGCCCCCCCCCACCATCCCCAGGCCCAAGGCAGAAATACATAAGCAGCCGCCGTGGAGAGGAGGTGGAGAGGGCTTGAAAGCAAACAGAAAAGCAGGGGAAAAAGCACAGGTAGGATGAGAGGCAGATTCCATTAAATTTACTTACAACAGAGAACACACAGACATCACATCTTCAACCATCCTAAGACAAGAAGACAAGAAAAAAGAGAGACAGACAGAAGGAACTGACAAAAAAGATCAATCTGCAAACGACTGGTTTTCAGTGGGTTGGGGTACAGGAGCCATCCACCGTGGGTTCTGCTGCCGAGCATGGCCAACGTCCCAGCTTTCTGGAGAGGGGCTGTCGGAGAGCACCTTCGTCTCTTGGTTCCAATTACCCCGTAAGGCGCTGGCGCCCAAAGACCTTTGTCACACTGGGGTAGGATTCCAAGTCTTCTGCACTAGACGTGAGACCCAGAGATGGGCTGGCTTCCCTGACCTGTTAGTTAGCTCTGATGACAGGGCAGATTGTAACCAAGCTACCTCTGGGGAAGGAGGAGGTGCGTGGTGGCTACAAGCTGGCTCTCATTCCAAAAATGAGAGACCGTGGCTTTGTCATCTGGGCATCTCAGACTTCTGTTCGAGGCTTTAAAAAAAGCTTCCAACACAGCTTTGACGGAGTGTCTAGGAAGGGCCTGGCTGGGGAGCTGATCTCAAAAGTCTTGGGATCCACGGCTAATGTCTGCTTAGAGAACCTGCTCTCAGGAAGCCTCAGGTTCTTCTCAAATGTTAACTCCGTGGGGAGCCCCGAATGGGAGGTAAAAAGGTCACCCCGTCTCAGTTCATACCAGGCAGAGTCTGGTGGTCTCTCCGGCTGAGCTGGCGCCAGAAGCCTGGTCTACGGGTCCTTGTTCTACTGACCATACTTCCCAGGAGAGCAGGAGGAAGGCTCCGAGCACCATCCCCACTATGCTGGGACCCACAGCCTGAGCAGGGACCTGCAGGCACCCAGGTGACAGCTGGGTCTGGGGACTGACTCCAGAGATATTGACACGGAGTACTGAAGGGTACTCTACTTGGCAAGTGTCTGTGGACAGCAGAACCAGTCATGAATGGCCTCCTGGGGACTGTCTTCTCATCGACCCCTTCTGGACCTACAGGGCCTTGGAGTGTTTTCTGCAAAAGATGGCTAGAAAAAGGAATGAAGACCCACGAGGTGCTTCTCGTGGGTGGGCTGGGGTGCAGGGAGGAGGATCCAGGCCAGACCTCTCGCTCCTGGGCCATTAAAGGGCAGACACAAATCCTATAAACTCTTAACAATATTTTAAGGGTAGATCTCCTAGGTGGTAGGCCACCCCAAAAAGTAATTCCTGTGCTAACCAGGGAAAAGGCTAAGTCACCAAAGGGAGGCTGAGCAGGTCTCTACTGGATGGTTCCCTCTCCATGGGCTCTCCCACTCTCCCCTGGAGTCAAACGTCGGGACTTCAGCTAAAAGTAATGCATTAAACCACTGTCATAATAAGGCAAAGGATCAAGGACTCTAGACCCAAAGGGGTAGGTGGCTGGGAAATGCCACCACTGTGGGAGAAGAGAGGAAGGGAGACAGGTACCGTGTTGCAAACCTGGCGGCGTTACGGCGCATGGAAGGGCTAGGGCAGCCACGTCCATCCAGACACATGACCCAGGATCACAGCCAATGCACAGCCCCACCTCTGATCTTACCACCTTGCACCCCTGAACTTACGTCTTTAGGGGCGTCTTCTTCTTCTTGGCAGGCTTGTTCAGCCCATCCCCGTCCACTCCATTGGCTTCGATGGCACTGGCTGGGATCTCAAAGGAGGCTGGGGATTTAGAAGGCGAGCTGGGGGTTTTAGAGGATGTCTTAAAAGGGTCAATGGATTCGTCACAGGCGTCTGGGTCAAAGTTGTAGGACTGGTGGGGCAGTGTGGGAGACTCTTGCATTTTTGAGGTGGAAGAAAAAGGGTTAAAATTGGGGTCATCCCACTTGTCAATATCAAAGGTGTAGGTACCTTTAGCAATAGGGATGTCATTGGGTTCATCGGGGGATCTGGTAGGCGAGGCAGGAGTGTTGTCCAGTTTCTCGGGTGTTTTTTTCATCTTTGGCCTCCTTAAGGGCATTTTGGCAACCGGCTTCTTGCCTAGCTTTTTGGTAGGAGGGGGGTTTTCCTGCTGGGTGTCCCAACTACCCTTGTCCTCAGAATAGTCAAACTCCAGCCTCACCGAGAGCCCTTTGACTGGGGAGTCCTCCTGCCCCCCACTCTCCGATGGGGTCACCTCCACCGCCTCCGGAGCCGTGGCAAGAGGCAATGCTTTCCTTCCAACCGGAGGTGAGTTCTGCACTCTGCCACTTCCAGAAGCTGGGGGGATGGCCCCTTCAGCACCCTCGGAGTCCAGAGGGCAGGCAGCCTTGGGCACAGCAGTGGGTTCCAGGGGCGTCTCCTCCAAGAGGGCTCGTACAGAACCTTCTGTCTTGGCCAATTCCGATTTTGTCTCGAATGCTCGGTTCTCCTCACTGGGAACAAGATTCTCTTCCACTGGTTCTTGTTGTGTCTCTTTCACTGGGGGGGTTTCAGTGGGTTTCTTAGTGGTCTGCTTCTTTTTTAAGGAAGGTGGCCTTGGTTTTTTAGTTCGCTTAAGGGTACTGGAAGCGCTGCTTGAACCCGTGCTGTACGCATCTGGGGCCAGGGCCACGGCCTCAGGGTTGCCTGAGCAAGAAGCACCATCAAAGTCACTAGCTTGCAGGCTGAGAGAGCGGGACAGTGTGGCCTTGGAGGTGGGCACGGAATCCGTGGATTTCCTCCGCGTGTTCACTTTGCATTCCTGACTCTTAGAGTCCGAGCAGCGGGGCTCCAAGGTCTGGAAATCATCCACCAGCTCGATGCTGTCAAAGTCTAAGTTGTAAGTCCCGCTGCTGGCTATAGGCTTGTCTTCATCGAAGACGGCGGAGAAGGAGTGTGACGGGGGACGGAAGGGGCTCCCTTCCACTGAGCTGCTGCGTGGGCCATCGGGGACGGAGGCCGGCTCAGAACCGCAGCCTGAGGAAGAGGAGGCAAAGCAGTCACTGAAGGACACAGGACACGGGAGCATTTCTCCTCTCGTGCCAGACTGCTACCCGCTAAGCGGAACCCCCAGCCCCCTCCCCTGGGTCCCCACCGGGCGGGCGCAGTGCCGGGGTACAAAGCCAGCTCCAGACCTTGGATAGGCTTACCCTCCAGTTCCTCATCTGTAAAATGGGAGTGAGGAGGGCTGTTTAGGGAAGAGCTCAAACCATTCAGTCATTCAAAAAAAACCTTTACCGAGTTCCCAGTCAGGACCAGGCACCATTCTGGGGTTTGGGGAGTCAACAATGAACAAAACAGACCAAATCCTTGCCCTCCTGGAAGTTACATTCTTCAGGGAGAAGACAGTTCAGAAACAAATAAGCAAAATGTACAGACCGCCCGATGGTAATAAGCACTATGGAGAAAAATAGAGCCAGGGACATTGCAATTTTAAAATAAAGTAGTTGGCAAAGCCCTCCAAGGAGGAAACACTTAAGCAAAGATCAGAAACAAGGTAAAGGTGTGAACCAGGAGGGTATCTGGCTGGGGGGGGGGGGGGGGGCATCACAGGCAACAGGAACAGCAAGTGCAAAGGCCCTGGGGTAGAAGCACACCTGGTGTGTTAAAGAAATAAGAGAGGCCAGTGGGACTAAAGCAAGGGAGAGGAAGACAGCCATTACCATCATCGAGCCTGTTCTTGACTACTCAGAGCTTGTTGTGAGGAACAACAGGGAGACTTTCCGTGGAGGCCCCCAGGCCACTGCAGGAGGACTGAGCATGCCCTGCCCGCCACTTGTCCCTATGCCAGGCGTCTCTGTAATCACTCCCTCCAACTCTGCTGCCACGCTCCTCTTCTTGGCCTCTCCTCTGGTCCATTCCCTCTCCTCTCGCCACTGCTCTTCTTCCCAGCCTCCCCACCCCCAGAGCCACTGCTGGCCACAGAGGCTGCTCCTTATTGTAAAACACACTGGTGCATGTTCCGCATGTTGGCCACGAGATGCTCCACCACCTCATGAGCCCACTGCTCCATGGGGATCTGGCCAGCCTGGCCTTGGCTTGGCCACTTTGGACTCTGCTTGCACCAGCTGGTGCCTTTCATGCATTTCTGGGTTCACAGCTGTCCTGGGCAGTCAGCACGTCAGAAGACTAACAACATGTCACTGGACAAGGAGGGCAAATGTTGCGAAGAGGTCTGCAGAAGAAGGGACTGGAGAGCTGGCACAGGTACGGCCCGGAACAGCGCTCCCAAAGTTGTCTTTCACTAATGGGAGTTATGCCCCCAACGCCCACCCCATGCCAGGCTGGCACAGAGGTGAGATAAAACACAGGGTGTTCAGTTAACTTTGAATTTCAGATCATTGAAAAGGATCGAAACGATCATTATACGAAAATTCAGATCATTTTCGTATAAATATGTCTTGGTAATGCCTCGTTTATCTGGGATTCAGATTTAACTGGATCTCTTTAAACCTGTATTTTCATTTGCTGAATTTGGCAGCCCTACCCCTCATCCCAACAAGTGGACGTGGTTTGGGAAATGCTTGGCCAAACCTGAACTGGCCTCTTGCTGGATATCTTCTCAGAGCAATTCATGCTCACCACCGCAAACGCCCGGGGGGTGAGTGTTTGTGCGCTGCTTCCCGACTTTGCTCGCGAGCAGATATTTCTCTTGGAGCACCTGGCAGAGAACCCCCGCCCAGGAGATGACAACGCAAGCGAAGCCCAAGCCTCCTGAGTTCAGGAACGGGTCTGACTCATCTTTGTTCTCCCTGAACTGGTCACACTTTCTCCTGCAGGCTCCATAAGCACCTTTATATCGAAGACACCTTCTGGAAGCAGGTCTATTCACGGTTCTAAACCTTCCCGTCTCTCCTGCACCCAGCGCCCCCCAGGCCCTATTTGCAGCAAATGTCCTGGAAGACGGAGGGCACTTCCTTAAAGCCTCACAGTTCTTTCCACGAAGTGATTCCTCCCTCCCCTCAAAAACACTCCAGGTTTCTTCCCATCTCAAAAGAAGTCTCCTCCCTGCTTCTTTTAAAAACCAACTCCCTCTCTACTACTTCCAGGGCCTGGCACCCTGAAGCACCCCATCCTCCTGCCCGGACACATGGCACAGAGGACTCAGAAGGACCAGAGGACCCAGGGGAACAGGGGCTTTTAAGGGGGCCTTGCAGGAGGGAGAAAGAGCCTCAGCCCACCCGACTGTTTCCAAAGCAAGGCTCACAACTGCCAATCTCCTCTCTCTCAGGCTGCCCCGGGCCTTCTGAGACCCTTCAGATTGTCAGTAGTTGCCCAGACTCATGCAACATGCAACCATCTGCTCACCATCTGACCCAGAACAAAAGCTCCCTACCTGCTTAACACCCTTTCCTCTTCAGAGCTGACATACCTGAATTAACTCATCATGGACCAGGAAACCTAGTCTTGCTACAGGGTGTCTTGGCCTTGGCACTGGGGCCATATCGGGATGATGACTTGTCTGTGGCGGGGGGCTGTGCTGTTCACTGTAGGATGTTCGGCAGCATCTTTGGCCTCTACCCACTAGATACCATTGGCACCCCAACCCCAGTTGTGACAACTAAACATGTTTTAGGGGTGCCTGGGTGGCTCAGTCAGTTAAGCATCTGCCTTCGGCTCAGGTCATGGTCTAAGAGTCCCGGGATCATGCCCTGCATCAGGCTCCCTGCCCAGCAGGGAGTCTGCTTCTCCCTTGCCCTCTGCCCTTCCCCGCTTCTTGTGCTGTCTCTCTCAAATAAATAAAATCTTTTAAAAAAATGTTTCTAAAAATTGCCAAATGTCCCCTTGAGGGGCACCACTGTCCCTGCCTGAGAACCTGCTGTCCCATTGTGTGGTCATTAAGCAGGTCATTCCACAGGGCCCATTACAGGGCCCAGAGGGCCTGAGTCAGTCTGAAGACTGGGGCCACGAACTACCATGTGGAACCCAACCAGGACCTCAGCAAAGGCCACACTTCCCATGGGGCAGAGAGGAAAGGTCTAGAGCACTCAGGGCATGGTGTCTGCAGTCACCTCCAAGGGCCCCCCCATGGGCCTTCCTGGGCAGTTTCCCAGCTAGCCAGCTAAGAAAACTGGCTTCACCCCAGGGGAAAGCAATGGCCCTGGAAGGAAGGCCACCATCGAAGGAGCCCACCTCTGTTACCACGAAACCAGGTTCACAGGTTCCCTGACCACCTGCTCACACCTGACAACTGCTGTGTCCATCCTCTGCCTCGGGGTACTTAAATGCACCAGCTCACTAGACCTGCAGACAGCAGCCTGGTTTCCCAATGGAAGGGAGTCAAGAGGCCTGGGTTCTGATCCCAGAGCCCCTCATGTGCTGCGAGACGGGGGGCGAGGTCTGGAAGCTGCATACCTCCTGCGGAGGCAGGTGATGCCATCTGACACACAGGGATGCTGTAAGCACGGGGGATGATTCTCGGCTGAGTTGGAGACGACGCTCACAAAGAACCCAGCGCAGGCCTGGCACATGGTGGACACTTACATGGGAGCTACTATTTAACGATGCGACATTTCCTTTCATCCCTCATTGGCCAGTTCTGAGCTCTAGGAACATGGCCACCATACAGCAGCCCCACACTGCCATCTCAAAACCAGGGAAGCTCAGAAAGGGAAGCAGGCTCTCGGAGGACCGGCAGGCTGCCCTCTTCATGTTACAGGTAAGAGAAAATCGGGCTCAGACAAGCTGCATCCTGGCATGGCCCAGCCCAGACGAAGGGCAGATGCAGGCCAACACCCAGCATCCTCCCCAATCCTCCTATCCCACGGGGCACAACCATGCTGGCAGGACCCAAGGTGAGGTGACCGACTGGTTGTTTTCTACAGTGTGGGTTTCCAGGGGAGCAAATCATGTCTTTATTCACAGCCAAGGGTCTAGTCTGTTATATTCCGTGGCTCTTTCAGCACCTTTAGCAATATCCTGGGCACTCTGCAAAAGAGACCAAACAATGGATATTCCCCCGAGCCCTTTCTTGCCTGCGCTTCCCGGAAGGAACCTTTCTTCCCCTCTAGCTACCTCTGAAAGCAGGCACACCCGCCTGCTCAAGCCTCTGCTTTGCCCCATGCTGCCTGCAGAATGGACGGGCAGACTTTTATAACAAGGGCTGTGAAGCCAATGGATCTTTGTACAGCCCAAGCCCCGGGGGAGCTTTAAGCAGTCACGATCCCAACCGTAAGAGTCCTTATTGTGTGAGCCACGTATATTTAGCTTCACTGGAGTTTTCCAAGAAGGAGAAGCACAAAGTCCATGTTCAAAGACTCCAACTGATGTAATCAAAAGTTCTGTGGGGCTGTGACTCGTGGTGATTACCAGCTCCAACCCCTTCCGGGTGGGGGTTACCTCCTAATCCCCTGCAGTGCTCATTCTTTCTGAAGCTGCCCTCTAAGAAAGAGGCGGGAGCTGTGCATGTGTTTGTTTTTAAGAATGGAGACTGTTCTTTGCTTTGTTGAAAAGCAAGTCAGGCAGAAGGAACAAGGACAGGCCACAGAAAAGAACAAAAGCAGCAAACCATCCCCAGACGCCATCAGGATGCGTGGCTGGAAATCCTAGAAGGCGCACAGCGGCTCACAGCAATGGCCCTTCCCTGTTTACTTCTTGGTGCGGGCGGATGGACCGTACAGTGTGATACACCACCATTTTCTTCTCAGTTCTTTCCCCCGGTAGCCCACACATCTGTGGGCATGAACTTGTACCAACAAAAAAAGGATAGTTTATTTTCAATCACATGTTTGATCTAGGGATTACAATCTATTTGTCATTCACTTTCCATTAAACCTAAAGGTGATTTTTTTTTTTTACAGTATTATAGGAAATGAATTTTTATATGCTTCATAATATGAAAAAAAATGGGAACGCTAAAAAATGGGAACGCTAAAAACCTTCTGGCTCCTTCTCTACTTTAAAATCAAATAAACTGCAAGAGTTCCTCTCTCAGGGCCCAGCCCCTAGACTAGCGATGCAGAATCAGATGCTACTAGCAGATGAGCTGTCAGAGACGAGAGAATATGAAAACTGCCTTTGTCAGACACCAGCAAAGACATCTGCCCCCCCCTCAAAAATGGTCCTAACCTTTCCCCCCAGGATCGGGGAGCATATGTGCTTAGGACTCAGCCCCGGAGTGTCTGCCCTTTCTAAAATACAGCCTGTTTGAACCCAGGGCAGGTAGAAAGAATTCTACCCATTTCTTTGTAAAACCAACATCAAGGTCAAAATGTCATTTGACTTTACAGTTCACCTGGCTCCTGGCCAGGGCAAGAGTAGGAATGGAGGTCCAGCCATCAACTTGCTCCTTCTCCTCCCACCCCAGCTCCATCCCTTACCTGGGGTGGCCTTGAGCACAGGTGTATGGACACCCCACCTGTAGGTCCCAGACCCATCCTTGGTTCCTCCTTGGCTGAGAGGTATAAACATGGGTACAGTCAGTCCTGGGAAGATGGGCCATGAGAAAGGGACCAGGTAGGCCCAGGAAGTGGCTGCCCCCAGGTATCCAGAGTGAGGTCTAGGAGGAGATTGGCCCTACAGCCTCACCACAGAGAGGGGACCGTGGCTGGAGGAAAGCCAGAGTGGGGCCCTCTAAAATACACGGCCCAATGCAGGAAGGTAGTCCAGGTCTAAGAATAGTACCACCTGGCCCTCTGACCAGTCTGCTGGGCCATTTCTGGCAGTCCCCATCTCCTTCCGGGTCTCATGTTAAACCCTCACACTGGAGGTGGTCCCAGCCCTGCTGGTGTAACTGAAGGATGCACGCATAAAACACTAGCCAGGTGGGCAGGCTGGGGCTGGGGAATGAGATCCGTCCCATCCCCTCCCACCTCCAGCAATCACATCTGAAAGATTTGGAAAGATCTGTGTTTTCAGTCACACTGGGGAAGAAAGGAGGCAGGAAAGTGATATGAAATAACTTGAGGTTAATGAGGAATAAATGAACCATCCATGCATGGGTTTGGCTATCTATGGCTTTCTCTTCCTTCCCATTTACTGCATGCATTATCTCTATCCCCAAGCCCAGGGGGGCTATGGTCTTCAATAAAAATGCAGATGCATGTGGGCTGTCTAGCACCAGTGTTCTTATGGGAGCCAAGGGCCACATGTTAGAATCCAAGATAGAATCCCAAATAGAAACCTCCCAGATCCACTTGTCCTCTCAAACCCAATTCTGGAGACCAAGCAAAAGGCACCCAGAGCTAAATGAGGGGTCTCCCCACAGGCCTCCCCTAAACACCTTCAAAGCAGACAGAATAATCCACTATATCTTCTCACTCTTAGTTTTCACTCACAAAACAGTACTGAGCAGAGAGGCTCCAGCAGCTGGGGAGTGTCTAAGGAGCTCCAGCAACAGCCCCCTGGAGTGGGTGCCCCCCTCCAGCTGCCCCAGCCCAGAGCTGCTCCCAAGCTTCCCTGGGGGAGCACCTGACCTTGGTTACCTGGTTCTTCCAGGGGAGGCTGTGCGGTGATCTCAGGTTCTGGAGTGACTTCAGGGGGCGGTGGGGGTGGGGCAGGGGGAGCTTTGACAGGAGTCGTCGACTCGGGGGTCTCAAATGCTTCTTCAGAGTCAGAACTCCTGATGGAGAGAGGAGAAGACAAACACAGCATTAGGCAGGGGTCTGGGCCGAGTCTGCTCCAAGGAGCCAGGGGCCAGTGCTGCTGAGGCCGTGTGGCCCTCTGACCCCTGCCCAGGACCGCTAGAACCAAGCTTGTTGCCCAATTGAGCTGTCCGAGGAAAGTCATTTCTCAGCATGATTCCCAAGAGTGAATCTCATTATCACCAGCTTTGTTCCCAAATGACATAAGCTTAGCCCTTGAACTTAGCCCTATGAGAAATACATATTTCTGGCCTCAGTGACAAATACAAACACAGGGGAATCTTTTGAACAACTCTGGCACCAATTCGGTCAAACTGATATTCTCAGGAATACGTTTCGGTGCCATGGTTCCAACACAACATAGGGTCCCCAGTCCGTGAAACCAAATCAGCATGTGGCCTCTCCCCATCCATCATTCTCTCCCATTGCCCTTCCTTCCCGGAGCTTCTCGTAACTTATTATAGATTCATTCATCTCCTAATTGTGTTAATTATCTTTCTCATCTACTGAGCTTCAAGGCCATGAGGGCAGCTGGCCTTATTTATTACAGCATCTCTGAGCCTAAGCCAAGAGGCAGTGAAGAAACATCTGTTGAATGAATGAGTGAATGAGTGAATGAATGAATGAATGAAAGCAAGCTGGCAAGCCAGCTCTCTGGAGGATGTGCCAGACCAAGACATAAAACACAGCCTGCTGATCTCAGGGATATGATGATAACCACTGCCAATCGGCAGGAAGTTCTGCTCCCAAGGAAGATTCTTCATCCAGAGAAATGGACCAAAATTCTACCCAGAGGACACCCCACCCAGAAATAAGGGGGAGGCTGCTCAACAAACTAAAGCCTTGCCCTGGGCTCCAGAAAACCCAGAGCAGACAGCCCTTCTCCGTCACCCTGCTTCTACCGGGGGTTCAATTTTAAGCCAGAAAGAAGGAGACCTCCCCAAATCACGGAGCCAGGCCTATGTATGTCCTGGGGCCGCGGGGCAGCCCCCCCTCCCGCTTGCTCAAGATGCCCAGTGGTGCGCGGTCCTGGACCAGCCTCACTCCAAGGACGCCAGAGCAGCATCACCTGGACTGACTCCCAACTCAAGATATTGTACAGACACTAAAAGGCCACTTACTCATTTGCCACAAGCAAGGTCATTATCCAGAGAGTGGATATTTTGGACTGCTACTGGCACGAGGGGCCCAAGCAGGCAAATCTGGGTGAAGATGTGTAATCAGAGGGTGACGAACCAGGTGAGTGTGGAGCATGAAACGCTCCCGCTGCTGAGCTCCCGCAAGGTGTCAAAGGACTCGTGACCTCCACAGAGGGCAGCCTCTTCTGAAGACTATCTGCTAGCTGGCGGAGAGGACCAGGAACCGAGCCAATCCCTCCACCATCAGCCAGCACAGGGAAAAGGAGCCATTTGGTGAGTTATCTCGGAAAAATCTACACATTGATGTTTTTACAACTTGTCAGTGACTCGTTTTATCAGTGCCAAAGACCCCACCCCCAAGAATCCTGGCTCCGGCAACCAGCCCCAAAGCCTTCCAGGGACCCAAGGAGATGAACAGAAACACCGGAGCTGCTTTTGATGGGCTCCAATGAGCTGAAGCTTGCACACTAACAAATTTCATGAGGAAAGACTTAACCTCCACACAGAGGACAGGGGCCAGGCTGACTTTTTACAAACACACATTAATATGAAAGGCCTTTGCTTTTGTCTAGGGGAAGTGAGGATACAAACTCGGACAACAGACCAAGGTACCTGAGTTTTGCAGGGTCCGTTTACCGGCATGAAAAACACAAGGAAGTTACACAAGGGAGAATCAAAGAGAAACCAGAGTTTGGATCACCCTGGTGGGCCCCAGATGTCACCCTGCCCCCAGCACTGCACACGTCAGGGGCAACACTGACAAGAAGCATGGAGCCAACTTGCCTCTTTCCAGGGCTTCCTTGAAGGGCCATCAGACTGGAGTCTCCACTGCTGGTCACCGCTGTCCACATCCACTGGGCCCATTCCACCAGGGGCCACATCCGCCAGGAGGCAAAAGCCATCTCTGCCGAAGGATAGCCTCTGTCCCCTAAAGTCCTACCCCTGATTCCCTTGCCGTATCTCTGGGATCTAAATCTGTCCAAGATGTCAGGAAGGAGTTAGCCGCACTGCCAGCCACAGATGCTGCGAGCTTCTCCAGCGTGGAGTGAGAGGCTGCGTGCTCCTCCCGTGGCTTCTGCAACCCTGGGCCCTGGCGATGTGAGGCTTTAGAGCACAAAGAACCCCTGCTCTTTCCCAACAGCACAAGCAAGCGACAGGGAGGGCCGGATGCTCTTGGGTCCGAGCTGCTGAATTCCAATGAGGTCTCTCCCCTGCTGCAGCTGCCCGGCCCGGAGCACCTGCTCAGAAGGGGCCACCATTCACCACTGCCCCGTGTGGGAGGGAGAGGGCACATCAAGCCCCTTTGTGGTTCCTTGCCCGTTTACCATGAACTGTTTCTGCATCAAAACACCACGGGCGACCGTGGACCACAAGAATGGCATTCACTTCCGGTGATGCCTGCGTTGTGTTCACATTTCCGCTCCCTCTCCCAGGAGCAGAGAGCAAGTTAATTAGAGGAGGCGGATGGCAGCTTTTTTAATTAGCTCTTTTTCCCCTGTTCAGTTTCCCAGAGGGCTCAGAAACATTTCCAAGAGTAGGGATTTCTGCAGTCCACCCACAAAGAGCCTGTACATAAAAATAAAGCAGCACTTTGGAGTCCCAATGCATAAAAGCAGTTCCCCCTTGGCTGTTTGATTTTTTTTTTCTACTAGAAAAAAACCAAAGTACAATAAATGATTCTGTTAAGGCTCCACACACTTTCAAAATGAAAGAAAAGGAAATTAATTTGCTGCAAAGATGCATCAGAAAGAATGTGCCACTCCAGCCTGCTAAAACATCTCTAAGTTAGAGGAAAATGCATTTACTGGGATATGCGTACGCTATGTTCACTAGATAAGTAAATATGCAAATGCATGCAAATAAAATGAGATAGATGTCTTTCCCTAGTGCAGAAAGACAGCTCGTAATGACCAGACATGAAACATGGGGACTTTAATTCCCAGCATGAAAAGCTTTATAACCGTTATCATATGCTGAACTTTCTGTTATGTGTCAGGCACTGGGCGAGGTCTATTTGTACATTTCTCTATCATCTTCAAAAATAGCCCGCTTGCTAGAGAGCAGGCCCACTTTACAGATGGCATAACTAAGGCTTAGGGAAGCAAATTACTTTGCCCTTGACCATCTAGTAAGCAAGCAATGGAAGATGGGCTCAAATCCAGAACTGCCTGCCTATAAAATCTGTGCTCTTTTCATTGTATCAGTGGTTTCCAAACATTTTCGACCGCAGAACTCTTCTTCCAAATGAATCCTCCACGTGGAGAAAAGCAGTATTTCATTTATTTTATAAGCTCAATTCCTAAGATATTCTAATGATAAAGTCTATCATTGGGAACAATAAAGCTATCTTGACAAACTCGAAAATTTGACACCAGGGGTTGGGGATGCCGATCACAGCATCATATCTGCTAATTGCTCCCCGGTTGCACATGACCAGGCAGAGTCCTGAGGCAGACTGATGAGTGACTGCAAGCAGCATCTGTTTTTTAACAGCTTGTCCTATGATCACAGGATATTCTTGCATTAAGGCAGCCAGGGCTGAGGAGCTACCTAGCAGTACAAAACCAAATTCATCCATCTGCACAAGGCAATATGCTGACGGTATCCAATCCCACGCACAGTGGTGTGCACAGATGGGAAGGATAGAAACACGTAACCCTAAGGACAGAGAGACTGTGCTGGCCACCAAAACCTACCAAGCTCCCCAGGTGTGTGTTAGCAAAGTTTCAGAGTATTTTTTCAAATCTTCCTCAGATTTCAGAGAATCTCTATATAGTTCTGAGGTCCCACCGAGCACACAATGAAGGAATCAGTCCCCCCACAGATGACACACTGTGTTAAAACAGAGCACTTTATGGAAACTGTCCCCAAAGCAAGCCAGCTGGCAAAATGTAGAGCCCTAGGGCCCGTTGCCCTATCTTTTTGCTTTACTTTCAGTATTTTCAGGTTTTACTTCTATGAACTATAACAACAAAATCGTATAAGATCAGCACCCACACACAAATACATTAATGTAATATAAGTTAGCGCAATATATGATAGTGTATTATAATATAATCACACATACACACATATACACACAAAAGTATGTGTGAATGTGTACGTGTTTAAATGAAACATGGGTATCTCTCTTTTTTAAGTTTATTTATTTATAATCTCTACACCCAAGGCAGGGTTCAAACTCATGACCCCAACATCAAGACTCACACGCTCTACTGACTGAGCCAGCCGCGTGCCCCAAAACATGGGTATCTCTTCCTAAAGAGGTGCTTAATGTTGTTTTTCAGCTTATCATTAAACAGTTACAGTTTGCTCAAGTTTTGTGGGAGGCAATTCAAGGGCTTGGGAAAAGAAATCTCAAATACCATAGAATGAATCCACCAACCCTGAAGATAGAAGAAAACGTCCTATTCCAATACGCTTGTCACATCCTTTTAAACCGGCAAGGAAACCGAGGCCAGGAGGGTGGTGGTGAATTCCCAAGGTAACTGGCCCATTCTGGCCTCAGCTGGACCTTCCAGAGCACCAGCCTGCTTTCATCAAACGCTACCTCCAAATAAGAGCCCCGCCCCCCACCTCCTAACTGCAGTGCCCCACCACCTGAAATCTAAAGGTACCTATACTTAAGTGCTATCTGATTATCAAGAAATAGTTCATTCTTCTTTATTTTTTTTAAGATTTTATCTATTTATTTTAGAGCAAGGGAGAAAGAGCGAGCAGGAGCTGGGGGAGGGGCAGAGGGGGAGGGGGAGGAGGACTCCGTGCTGAGCATGGAGCCCCATGTGGGGCCTGATGCCACGACCCCCAGATTATGACCCAAGCGGAAACCAAGAGTCAGACACTCAACCCACTGAGCCACCCAGACGCCCCAAGAAATAGTTCATTCTTCAGCATTGCTAAAGGGAAGTTATCTATCTAGAAAGTTATCTATTTCTACAGCAATTTCTCAGACTGCTAGTGAAAGTGAGCCTGGGAATAGAGGTTTTGCAACCACCCACCCACCAAGAGTGAAAGGCACTCAGGAGAACCCACTTCCAGTGACATGAGTCCCACCCTCTCAGGTCCTCCTGGAGGGCCCCCCCGAGCAAGAGGTGCAAGTGTCCCTCCGGCCTCCCTCCCTCTGAGACCAAACCCAGGGAGACGTCATTGTGCTGGTCCAGAGCCCTGCGTCGGGAGGAGGCTCACATCCTCCAAGCCAAAAGACCACCTGCCATCCCTAAAGAGAAGGAGACCTTCTAGAAACAAAACGGAGCTCTCAGCAAATCAGACTGGCTCCTTCATCTCCGCATCTATGGGTTTGATGGATTTGTACTTGAGAGGGTATTTTTGAAACTGCCTTGCACTAAATTCTATTCATCAAAATATTCCACTTTGGACAGCCTTGTCAAGAAATGCTGTCTCTGTCGCAACATGCGTGCATACTCTCGCACGCCCACCCACACACGCTTCCCTCCTGCCTAAAACAACTTGACCAGACTGCTAATTTTTTCGGGCTGACCTAAAGCGCCCTTCACTGTCATGTGCCCATTGTGCAGATAGAAAAGGAATCCATTCTGCAAGATCCCTCCTCGACATTTAGGTCAAGGGAGAACATTATTTCAACACAACCAAGCGCTAAGACCCTTCCTGGGCTGTCAGGTGACCGAGGAGGCCACGGTCAGGTGCTGTCTTCCACGAACACAGAGCTAGTTCTGGCGAGCCTGGTTGCTAGAGTTTTCCAGGCTGACACTGAGGGAAAAGAATCAAAGCAGATGACAGCACCCTTATCCCAAGATTCCCAGCACCTAGCATCTGTCGGGTTTCTGAGGCAGGTCCCATTTTCAGATTCAAGTAGCTAGCACCTGGTCTACTGTGAGATACCATTAGGGCTCAGCGGGTACGGGCAAGTGACACACTGGCTGCTTCTAGGTTAGGGGCACCCCCAGTGAGGGAAGTGGGTGGGGGAGGCATAAGAGCACACATAAATAAGCAACCCACCCAGATCCAATGGAAGAGCGGAGACAGAATCCCACCCCCTCAAAGCAATGAATGTCTACCATAGAATTCCTTCCAGCTATGTCACTCACTATACCTGGGTGAACACAGGCAAGTCACTTGACCACCCAGGCCCTCGGATTGTTTGTCCAACAAGTGGAAAAAATAACTGTAAGGATAATCCCTTCCCCTTATTACTGCAGCTCTGATTCTGCCCTTGGCCTCCAGCCCTTAGAAATTTGGGGGAATTTGCTAGCAAGCTAAGTCTTCTTTTTTATTTAGTCACAGCTACTGATTTGGGCATGAAGGGGAATCTGAAGCCTACACACTGTGTGGGATGCCTGTCCTGCTGGGCTGCCTGTGAACAGAAGCGTGTCCTGGAGGACACAGGGACTCTCAGGGTCACACTGACCTTGACTTCATCCTTCCCTTGATGTGCACACAACCTCTACACCCCAGGTCAGGAGAGGGTTTCCAGAATGGAGGAGGCTCGGTGTGGGTTGTGTAGGTGCATACACATGTGCCCAATGAAACATCCCTACACACACTTTGTTTTGAAACTGACTTATTTGCAACTACACCAGGCACTTAGCAGAGGAGACCCTCCAGTGGCTGAGTGCCTTAGTGCAGGCAGTGTCGAAAAAAGGCCGAGCCAGCAGCCCCGGGCTCTTGATTCCACCTGTTTGTAACTGGATCCTGGAGAAATGCCAGAATGCCAATCAAGTCTCAGGGGAAATAAAAAAAAGAAGGGACTCAGCTGCCCTTTAATGCCCTTGCCTTCCGCAATGATATCGCCTAAATCTCTTCTTTATAGCTGAACTCCTTGCTTGGGTAACTTAAGCTGGAATCTTGAAACTCAGATTCTTAAAAATCTAACTGGAAATAAGATATTTATAGATGCTAGCAAGAAAAGAATGGAACACACGAAACTGAGAAAGAGCTAAGAAGGAGCTTCCGACAGACTGTCATTAAGAGTCCTTCTCTTTTCTCTAGAGAGAAGCCCAGGGCACCCTACCTGGTCAGACCGCTAACAAGCAAACAGTTTCCCACCCGGCTAAGACACCACCAGCAATCAAGAAGACACACAAATGTCTCTGTTCAACCACATGTGCCAAAGATCCTGCACATTCCTCAATGAAAATCTCTTCTGGTCTTGTCTGAAAACATACTTATCCACCTTTTATATACTGTTCTAATAGTTCTGTGCTATGGACTGAACATGTGTATGTGTATGTGTGTGTGTGTGTGTGTGTGTGTCCCCCAAATTCATGTTGAAAGCTCATTCCCAACATGATCGAGGTGATCCGAACCTGCTCAGGCCCTCGTGAAGGGTAAGAGTGCCCCTTACAAAAGAAACCCCAGGGTGCGGCCTTGCCCCGTCTGCCAGGTGAGGACACAGTAAGAACACGACCCTCTATGAACAAGGAATCAGGCTCACACCAGACACCAAACCCGTTGGTGCCCTGACCGTGGATTCCCCAGCCTCCAAAACTATGCAGAATAAAATTTTGTTGTTGAAGCTGCCCCGTCTATGGCACTTTTGTCATTCCAGTCAACCGACCAGGATAGTCTGGTCCCTTGTTTCTGAAACCAAAACAAATCAGAAGGGGTAGGGAAGACAGACACGTAGATAGCATCTATGAAGCCTGAGTGATCCGTGAGACAGAAGGACCGTAACAGAAGATGCAAGAACTCAGAAAGAACAGTAATGTCCGGTCAACCCCTAGGGCTTCCCCAGCACCTGGCAAGTGCCAGACCCGCCCCCCCCAGCACCCACATTGTTGACACGGGCATGGTGGGTTTACATGTATAGTCAGGAGAGCTCCAAGTTGAGTAATAAGTAGGAAAAAACAGCAAATTAAGGAATTACACATAGTACGAGCTTATTTGGGATACAATAATTAGATATATACATAAGTAAATATACATAAACACCCATGCATATGTCCACAAAAGCCAAACTGTGGAAAGAGCCAAGATGTCCATCGACAGATGAACGGATAAAGAAGATGTGGTATATATACACAATGGAATATTATGCAGCCATCAAAAGGAATGAGATCTTGCCATTTGCAACGACGTGGATAGAACTGGAGGGTGTTATGCTCAGTGAAATAAGTCAATCAGAGAAAGACATGTATCCTATGACCTCACTGATACGAGGAATTCTTAATCTCAGGAAACAAACTGAGGGTTGCTGGAGTGGTGGGGGTGAGATGGATGGGGTGGCTGGGTGACAGACATTGGGGAGGGTATGTGCTATGGTGAGCGCTGTGAATTGTGCAAGACTGTTGAATCACAGACCTGTACCTCTGAAACAAATAATGCAATATATGTTAAGAAAAAAAAAGAAGAAGAAGATAGCAGGAGGGGAAGAATGAAGGGGGGGAGATCGGAGGGGGAGACGAACCATGAGAGACGATGGACTCTGAATAACAATCTGAGGGTTCTAGAGGGGTGGGGGATGGGTTAGCCTGGTGATGGGTATTAAAGAGGGCACGTTCTGCGTGGAGCACTGGGTGTTATACGCAAACAATGAATCATGGAACACTACATCAAAAACTAATGGTGTGATGTATGGTGATTAACATAACAATAAAAAATTTAAAGAAACACCCATGCATACTTACATAACACACGTATACCTGTGTAGAGACAGAAACAGATGCACACATAGGCAACATAGGCATTGTTTTTGTAATCTGAAAAACATATCTCAGCTCAAGGACCCGCTTGCTTTGGTACAGGGGAGGATGCCGGCCTGAAGCGGGCAGAGCCCAGCCATGCTGCTGGGGACGCCAGGGCCCTTCCCAGATCCGCTCAGCATGCTTTCCCAAAGCCCATGGGTCCAGGATGCAAGGAATGGAACTCGGCTGGGTCTGATTAGCTGGATTATGGCCAGGGCGGCGTGGTGTAAGGGAAGGAGCTGACCAGGCTTTTGGGGAAAGGACGGCAGCTGGAATCTAGCCTTCCGGCACAGCCCAGGACAAATACATCGGCCCGGGACCTGCCCCTTCAGGTGCTCCCACAGCCAGCAACAAGCACCTATCCTGCCTCCCGGGCTCACCCTGCACACACCACCAGTATCCCTCTGATTTCAGGGTGCCTTCCCAGGCAGGGCCTGGGTACCAGGATGGGGACACCTCAACCAGGGACTGCTCGCCTCAGCCCACTTTACAGTTTATTCCTCAGTTTCCTCACCTCTCCTCCCATCTGACCCTCAAACAGGTGAGGCATGTGGACATCACTCCACAATTTCAGTAGGACTGGTCACCTGTTCTGAGCCGGGCACCTGGGTGGCCAAGTCAGACTCACCCGCTCCCTACTCTCAAGAAGCTCAAGTCTTCTGGGACCTGAGGATGATAATCCAGAGCCAAGGGGCCCCGTGACTTGCCGAGGGGCTCAGAGTCCTGTAGGGGCAGAGCCAAGATGAGACTACATGTCTTGTGCCCCCTGTCCCAAACAAGGCTTCCTCTGTGTCCCAGCGGCTCCTGTGCATCAGTAGGCTGGAGTCTACAAATCAGTCTCCAGTACATTTGGGCACCGTGGGTTTCCAGGGCATCCTCAGCTCCAGGGCGATGGCTCAAACAATGGGGTTTTGGCATCTGGATTCCTGACCGCCCCATGGGGGCAGCCGGCCAGGCCAGCCTGGGTCCCCTGCCCCCTGGCCTCCTCACTCCTGCTCCCCGGTCCCTCAGCCACACCTTAACCTGTCTCCTCATTCAACCACCAAGCAGGCACCCAAGCAGCCCCCGTCCCGCCCTCCTGACGATAACCGCTTGAGGTTCCTAGAACCGACATCGGGTGACAGGGGAGGTTGTGGACCACCCAGACCCCTGGGGTCGGCCGAATGCCTTCTGCAGCGGGGGGGGGGGGGTCAGGTCAGCCTGACCCTCACTGTTACCCTCATGGATTCACATCCTGGACAAAGGGTAATATCAGCATGGGGTCAAGGGAGACTCAAGTGCTAACTAAGCTCAGCAGATTCTGCTCAGCAGAGCAAGGGTGGTCCGGCCTTAGCACTCTGGGCTCCCAAGTTCTTTATGTCCAAAGCACCCTCACAGACAGTGTCTGTCCGTCTCCGTGTCTATCTCTGTGTGTCTCTGAGACTCTGAATTGGGCTGGGTTTCTATCTGTCCTAGAGTCTGTCTCAGTATATGTCTCCCTCTCCTCTGCCCTCCCTTCCTCCAGTGTGAGTGTGAGTGTGTGTGTGTGAGTGTGTGAGTGTGAGTGTGTGTGTGAGTGTGTGTGCATGTGTCCACCTTCTCTTGCCTCTCCATCCGCTCCCCCCCATCTCTGGTCAAAAAGAGGAAAAGCACGTTTGGAGGCTGCCCGCTAATGTGAATCCTGCCCTTTCTATTGACAATTAAAGCTCGTGTGTTTTGACTTTTTAATCCATCACTTCTAATTTTGCCTTTAGAGTGGTCCTTCAAAGCCTTGCAAATTATTATTAATAATAGCAACGGAGAAAGGATTTGAGGGCTTTTACTGCGTCAAACGTTAACCCCCCCACCCTCGTCTCTTTCTAACGTTTCAGTGTACGTTCATTACTGAGTCACCCTGAGGTCATTGCTTTTAACATATACAGTTGACCCGTGAACCACACAGGGGTGAGGGGTGCCAACCTCCCCACGAGCTGTCAAAATGCAAGCATAAGTTTTGACTCTCCAAAAACTTGACTACTAATAGACTACTGTTGAGTGGGAGACTTACTGGTAACATAAAGAGTTGATCATCACATATTTCATGTCACAGGTATTACATTCGGTATTCGTACAAAAAAGTAAGCTAGAGACAAGAAAATATTAAGAAAATTGTAAGGAAGAGAAAGTATACTTATAGTACTGAACAGCACCGAAAGAAACCCATACAAAAGCGGAGCCATGCAGCGCAAACCCGTGTGGTTCGAGGGTCAACGGTACACACCTTACTGGTAGATTTCACCCAGTTTGCTAAAACCTGAGCGGCCCAGAAAGCATTGTGAGCTCCCTGTGAGATCCAAGCAGCCGGGATTACAAATCACAGCATCACACCCTCCTGCTGAGACTGCTGACCTTGAACGAGCCTTCCGAGACCCTGAAGCTTTGCTAACTGAAAGAACTGAACCCAGAGTGGGTTTAGTTACTGTTGTATTTCATTTATCTGTAAATCAGTAGTTCTCCCGGCATCACCCAGAGGTGATGCTCAGCCAATACCTCCCCCAGCCTCTCCGCAAATCACAAAGACAAATTCTTCAGAAAAATTCCCTCCCAAGTAAATGGCAACGTGCGATCCACTGGGTGTCTCAACCATGACACCCAGAAACAAAATGGGAGCAAACCTGGACTTGGGATGGAATGGCTAGAATACTTCAGTAAAAAGTCTGACATTTACAAAGTTTTAAAAGCTCATTTTCTACCAATGTCTGCAAATAGCGCTTTTGTACGATAAAGAAGGAGCACTGAAATCTTCTATCCCTTTCCTTCCAATCTCTTTACAGGACCAAAAGGAAAAAAATGTCCTGTAAACAGCCTGCCAATTGCAGAGAATAAGTATTAAATCAACGCCTTGAAAACGTGCATGTCCTCAAGGCACTGCCTGTTTCAGGATATTTTCACACTGTTCTCTCATACATAATGCAGCAACATGGCTCGGTCTTTGACCCACTTATTAAAACAATTCTGAACAGAGGGGCGCCTGGGCGGCGCGGTTGGTTAATCGTCAGACTCTTGATTTCAGCTCAGGCCATGATCTTAGGGTCGTGGGATCAAGCCCCACATCAGGCTCCGTGCTCAGCGTGGAGCCTGCTTGAGATTCTCTTTCTTTCCTTCTCCCTCTGCCCCTCTCCAAACCCTCAAAATAAATAAATAAAATCTTTTTTAAAAAATTCTGAACAAAGTCTGAATTAAATCATGTTCCTCATGAGTAACATCTGAATTATCTGATTCTGATAATTTTGTGGAAGAAAACCAACACAATATTCACAAAATATAAAAACGAGCACTTACAGATCTGGCTCCAGAATTCGTGCTCCTCCACTTGGGAGGGGAGCAATTTCGGACAGGTTCCTTAACACATCTTACCTGGGCCCGCTGCCTCATCTGTGTGGTGGTAGGACCACGAACCGCACAAGGTGGCTGTGAGAAGTGAGTCTGTACTCCATTTAGAAGGCGTTTACTCTCTCCAGTTCTTAACTGTTAAAAGTCTACAACCAAGAGTACTGTATCCTTCGCTTGAACATAATCAGAGAAACGTAAAGCATAGTCCTATTGCCTTTTGACTGCCCCCTGCAGTCAGGGGACAGCTATACCAATGATCTGTGAGTTTACACAGCAATTTTTCTTTCTCTCACACACACACACACACACACACACACACACACACACACGGGCTGCTAACATGGCTGTGGGCGAGGAATTGTAAAATCAAGCCACAAATTTCACTCGAATACTTACTGAATTAATTCACAGCCACTGACAGAAATTGTAATCAGCAAAGTAGAAGGAGTGTTCTGGGCTCTGGGGTGCACTCGGGAGTTTTTCTCTCTCTTGCGCTCCCTGAAAGGAAGACTTACATGAAGACAGACACGAAGAAGGAAGGAGGAGCCAATCATCACAGGGCCGGGGAAAGAAGGTTCCAGGCAGAAAGAAGCCCAAGATGAGGCCTGAGCTGGGAAGGAGCTTCCAGGTGCAAGAGGCCGGCTGAGTTATGTCCCCCACCCCCAGGGGAGAGAAGCGGGGCCAGGAGGAGGTCTGCCATGAGGAGCTGGAAAGACTGGGGAGGGCTTCACATGGGGAAGGACTCCCCCGATGTATGTTCTTCAAGGCCACCGTGACTGATCTGACAAGGGCAGCAAGGCAGCAGGGGGGAGTGGGGCAGAGCCCATCACAACAGCGAGGAGACAGGAGTCCAGATACAGAAGGTGGGGCCGTGCACTAGACGAGCAAGGGGGAGGGGCAGAGGGAGAAGCCATGGCGAAGATGAGGAGTAGTAGGACTCGAGACTCCCGTGGAAGGTTAAGGAAAAAGCTGAGATCCCAAGTGTGTTTTCAGAAAGTTTGGCTAAAATAAGCATTTACTTCTACTGTCACTATAACTGATACAGGAAAAAAGATAGCTTTTCTTGGGGCGCCTGGGTGGCTCAGTTGGTTAAGTGTCTGCCTTCGGCTCAGGTCATGATCTCAGGGTCCTGGGATCGAGCCCCTACATTGGGCTCCCTGCTCGGCGGGGAGCCTGCTTCTCCCTCTGTCCCTCCCCCTTGCTTGTGCACTCGCTTGCTCGAGCTCTCTCTCAAATAAATAAATAAAATCTTTAAAAAAAGAAAGAAAGAAAGAAAAAGAAGGAAAGAAAGAAAGAAAGAAAGAAAAAAGATAGTTTTTCTTGACTCCAAGAGACCCTGAATCATCACTTACACCGGTCGATTTAATAACAAAAGTATCAGAGGCATAATCAGTGGTTTGAATATGACAAGGCTGATAAGCAACCTCAGATTTCAATTACATATAACAAAGCTCCAATGAAAGATATAATTTCCCACAGCAAACGGGCAAACTGTCTCAAGGTTAAGGGTTTTGTGACAATAACCCAATTGACTTAAAATAGACTCTCAGAGCTGACCTTTCTGCCACTATACTACTCAACTGGATGATAAAAGGAACAGAGTAAGGTATAAATCTGACAATGGCCACCTGACTATTTCCAGTCCTCATGCCTTCAAGCTCTCTGACTTATAAATGAGCTCCAGCCTTCTCTCTTTTTTTTAGGACAAGGGCAGCTTTGTGCTTTGTCTTCTCAAATCTCTTGCATCAAAGGCTCAAAGTCTTCCATTATCTCAAAGTTCCTACTATTTTAAAAGTCATGCTTCTGGTTTCAGCTGGAATCTTAATGAAAGTTGAATCAAATAATTAGGGGCTTATCTCTACTTTGTCACAGGACATGTTGACGGATCAAGCATTAGAAGCAAGAAAAGGAAAGAATCCCGGATTTTGGCTCATAGAACTGGGAGGAGGTGATACTGAGGAGCACAGGTGCTCTGGTATGAATGGAGAATCTGACAGATTTTGCCCAAAATTAAGATGGAAAAGCTCTGACTCTTGACATTTCCATATCGCACTTCCTTCAAAAGCCAACACCAGAGGGGGTTCATTTGCTTGGCTCAGGTGGTCAAGATCAACAAAAGACTGAACAGATTGGCCCCTTCAAGATCAGACTTGATGATGGAAATCCATCAACCAAATCACCGTTCCAGGGGCACCTGGTGGCTCAGTTGGTTAAGCGTCTGCCTTCGGCTCAGGTCATGATCTCGGGCACCTAGGATCGAGCCCCGAATCAGGCTCCCTGTTCAGTGAGGAGTCTGCTTCTCCCTCTGCCCATCCCCCCTGGCTTGTGCTCACGCGCGCGCACTCTCTCAAATAAATAAAATCTTTAAAAAAAAAAATCATCATTCCACAGGTGCTAAACAAGTAAAAAGAGAACCTACAACAAAGACATCAGTGATGGAAAACTAGCATTTCCACCAAAGAATAAGCAGAAATACTCAGATACAGAAAAATAACCAGACACTCCCCTAGGTGCTCTTTCGAGACAGAGGCCCTACAAAATCCTCGATTTCCCCTGAGACACCGCATTTACCCCAGGAGGTGGAATCAAGGCCTCAGAAAGAGAGGGAAGGAGAAAGAGGAGAGAGCCAGCAACACTCAGAGCAAGGGACTCCTGGGGCACAGACACTTGACAAGCAGGTAACGGGTGCACGTCTGCAGGGCATCCAGAGGTGAGCCGGCCCCTTCCCATCCCCATGCACCAAATGCTTTCCAGCTTAGCTCTTTCCAGGTCCCAGACAAGAGAAAACGCACACGGCTTCCTGACACGTGCACCCCAGAGTGAACTCAGGGCTTGGGTGCCTCTCAAAGACTGAGATGCTGCTCCTTCATGTCCTCGGAGAATTCCCAGTGCCCAGCCGGGGTCTGGCACTCCGGCAGGAACCTGGTGCCTGGACAGCCCCACCTCCACTCCATCCCCCAAATCCCTTCTTCCTGCTGCAGAATAAGGCCGCTGGCTTCCTCACACACAGCCTGCCAGGCCTGGGCCTTATCTCCTCCCCGTTGCATTGTCCTCCCGGCTTCAAAAACCTCACCTGGGAGCCTCCCCTCCCTTTATAGCTTCCAAAAGGCCCTGTGCACAGGCCCCTCACCCTGCAAGAGCTGCTCCTCCCCCACGCAGCTGCCTTTCTCTTGCTCTCAGCTTCCAGCTCCCACGGCTCCTTCCCAAATCCTGAAGTTCCCACTGCCTCCCTCGTGTGCTGACCTGCTCTGGCCGACTGCACATACATTCTGGCTTCCTAGGGTCAGACCAGCTCTTTTAGCAGCTCTAACCTGCAAGGCCAGCTACGAGGCCATACATTTTTTCAGGAAAAAGACAAAAAACAAAAGCAAAAAACCCATTTCTGTCTGCACATATAATGAGATGCAAGTAAAATGACGCTGTATAGTCCACTCAGTTGGGATGAGGTGGGGGCACTGGACAGTCACCTTCTTGTCTCCTGAACAGCCCTGCTCATTCCACACAGCCCCCCTGGTGGGCAGCCTCTAAGGCACTAAACCATTATCTATACGGGGGCATAAGACTAGGAGGTTCTTTATTAACTAGGGAGGACCTCAGGGGAGAATTTCAGGAAAGCCAATTTCCAAACAATCCGGAAGAGGAAGGTAGGCTCTTAATTCCATGAATCAGGACCCGTATATTAAACAAGAGAGGCTGCCCAGTATCTTAAGTGGCAAATCTGGAAACTCAGAATTATAGTCAGCTTGTGTGACGCAGAGCAAGATAAAGAAACAAAGGTGGGCTGTTTTCTCCCAAATCTGGTCACATGAGTCCTCTCTTAACTCCCATCAAAGGCTGCCCACCGCTGCCCAAACTCTTTAGCGCGCGACTCATGAGGCCTTTCAAGATTTGGCCCCTGCAGTTTCCCCCTGGTCCCACTCTGGTCGCTGCTCTCACTCCATGTACTCAAGCCAAACCCCACACCTTGCCCTCCACCAGCCCTCCAGGACCTTTCCAGCCCCCCTGCACTGGCTCCTGCTGTTCCTTCTACCTGGCTGCCCTCCTGCCCAGCAGATACCTGCTCAGAAAGGTTCAGCAGAGATGTTCCCTCCTCCATGCAGACCCCCATTACTTCATCTCCACTGAACGCTAAAGTGTCCGTCCCCTTGCCTAGCACACCCATGTGCATGTTTGGGGTGTACAACATTGGCCTCCCCCAGTAGACCGCGAGCTCCCTGCAGGCCAGTCCCTGTGTCTGTGCATCACAGTGGCTTCCAAGGTACAAAGGGCCCAGCCATCATTCTGCCTCTTTGGCCTCTTCTGTATTAGAATCTGACTGGTCCGATTCCATCTAATATTTTTCTTTTTACCAATCAAATATTACATCTGGGTATGAGGGCAATACTTCCCAGGGCCCCTGAGATTTGGGTAATTTATAGTGTCTCCAGGAAAGCCTGTACCCATCACCCCCATACCTCTGGTTCCCTTCCACACACCATGCCAGGAGTGTAAGCCCCGAGTTTTAGAGGAGGTGATCACATTTGGAGGCGGGAGAAAAACAGTATTCAGGAAATTACAAATATAATACAACGTATTATAGTGTAGTATAGTATAATAATATAATATAACATAATATAATATTATTTCGAGCATACATTGGGAAATGCACCGTGTAGAGCCAGGAAAGTGAACACACAAGGGAAGGAAAGTGCATTATTTGAGAAAGCCCATCTGAGCAGGCTGGTTTCTGAGGTTTAGCACCTTCTTTTCCACTGCACAGGCACTAAGGGGTTTCCTTGGGGAGTGATACTAATGCATCCTTTGGCACCATGTGTCAGCATTTCAGGGTTTTCTTCAGCAGACTTTACCAGGAATTATGCTACATTAAAAAAACAAAAACAAAAACCGCGAGGAGAATACTTCACAAACCTTTCTCATGTCTTCTGCAGCATCCCCAACACGAGCACACATCCTCTTTCCTGTCTATAGAATCTCTCGGGGGGGGGAGGGGGACGGGGTGTTAACCCCATTGCCCAGATGTCATGACTGAGGCTCCACGTGCACAGAGTAAGCTGGCAATGCCACATGCCCAGGAACCTAGGACTTTGCACTGAGCCAGCGCCATGGTCGCTTTTCTCTGTCGAACTCTGTGCTGTTCCTAACAGTGGAGTTGAGCCGGTTAGTGGCGACCTGAGCATGCTCTCCCCGCTTTTTCTTGGGAGCAGTGGGTCAGTTCATCAGGCACCCCCTTAGTCCCAGTGCCGCCCAGCTCTCTGGTCCATCTAAAATACACTGGTCGCAGACACGGACCCACAGTCACACGGCCATCCAGTGAGGAGATGGAACCCTGCCCTAGTCCACCGAGGCCACGTAAAGGGTCAGGGCTCAGGGCCTCCATGAGGGAGGGAGAGAGACGGCCTCCGCTCAGCCCCCTGCCCACTGTCCTTGCATGGGAGCCAGCTCAACCTCAAGGCGGCCCCGGAGTCTGGAGGCAGGCCCAGCACGGTGCAGGCAGGCTGGGTGCTAAGAGCTACATCCCGGAGAGGGGCTGGCTCTGACACGCTCTTGCGCCATCTGTTACTAGAACGGTCGAACGTGACAAACGTCGGGCACGAACACCTCTCCCTGCTCGCCCTCATCCTCACAGACGGCACCTTCAGGCACCACCTTCCACCACAGCACACCTGTCCTTTCTTACCGGGAGTCCTTTCCCCCGACCCCACCTCTATCTGGCATCAGACACCATGGGCAGCAAAAATCCCAGGAAAACACTGCTGGAAGCTTCCAGCCAGGCACAACCGTCCTCCTGCCCCTTCCCTGGGCTTCCAGTCACTTCTCTCAAGCCTTGCCTTGGGAACGAAAGGTATTCACTACAGGTGTCAAAACACCTGAGTTGTCCCCAGAACAGACCTGCCTCCCGCGACATCCCAGTTAGGGCAGGACATGCAAGCTGAGCCGTTCAAGATCCGTTCACAGACCAGCAAGGACTCCAGTGCTCCCCAGCTTCCTTGCCTCCCCCTCCCCCTGTGTGGCTCTCGGTCCGGTCCGTGTAGACAGTGCCTGAGGCAGCAGCACCCAGCTCCCCCAGCAGTGGAGGCGCCAGGTCAGAGGGGTAGCCCCAGGCAGCCCCAGGGGTAGGTCCCCCATTGTACATCAGAGAAAGTGATTCTAAAGGCCACCAACTCTATCCCTTTAGGTTCTGAGTTTTTTTCCAGGTTTGTTTTTTGTTTTGGTTTGGGTTTTGTGTGTGTGTGGGGGGGAGGGGTCCTTTTTTCCAAAGCCATCCTCGTAACTATCCCTGGAAGAATCCTACCTGTCAGTCACAGGAGACACATACCCTCTTGTCTTTTAAGCTACTCTGAATGGTTTCTGTGCCTTCGACCAAAGGTGCCCGGCTAAGTCCACAGGCAAAGCCCTTCTAAGGAAGGAACATTCTAGGGGCACCTCTGCCCAGGGTCACCCCGTCAGACCCTAGGCTCCTGGTCACAAAACTTCCCGTCCAGCACTTACAAACTTTGCCAGTACTGGTTTAGGAGGAACCAAGACTCGATGCCCACTAGACTCGGGCTGTCCTGCCACAGGGGCCGGGCTGGCCTTGCATTCCCGGCCCACTGCCTCACACACACTCTGCTCTCCATTCCCTCTACCTGCTTCCCCAAGAGCAGAGTCCCTTGGGGACTGATGCTGTGAGGACCTTCTCTTCCTGGCAGCCCGGCCCTCCAAAGTGTGCCTCTGGGCCATTCTCTCTCCCCCTGAGCATTAAAGGAAACCAACACAGTCCCCAGATCCTCTCCCCATCGAGGCTGGGCCAGGAAATTCCATGCGTGACCTACATGTGTACAGATGTTTTCCCTAAAGTAAAGCCAGCCTCTCTAGCCTTCTTCCTGGAAAATACTCACAGACCCCTCCAGGCTGGCCCCCCCCAAGTAGAACAATTAGCAATTAGCAACTTCCACCAGGGCCCTGATGAGTGGCAAAGAGGAACCTCTCAGAAGCTGGGTCCCTTTGATCCAGACTGTTGCTGAAGTTCCAGAGACCCAGATCTGATCCCCATTAGAGACGGTGCTTACCCGGGAGAGCCACGGGAAACACGGCTCCTCCCGCAGTGAGCCAGCCACACACAGGTGGGCAACTCTCACTGTGACATTCTGCTCCCCTGGGTTTTCTCCCCAGCCCAGACAAAGAGCAGCCCGAGCTTGAACAGATGCCAAGTTTCACGCTCGACAAACGGCATATCTTTAGCAAATTCCCACTCGGGATGAACACGGTAAACAGCCCCCTTCTTTGGAAACTGATCTTTAGAACATCCCTGAAGAGATGGAAGGAATCAGGGAAAAAAGACACTTTAGAGCAAAGACACAAGCTAAGACTCAAGGGTAGGCCACGGTCACGGGCCCACGGGCCATCATTTTTATCCCCAAATAAACTATCCACTGCCTTCCTCTGGGGAGAGAGAATGTGCAATCTAAACTACTTCACTGCCCTGGGAGGATACTCCAATCCATGCTTATCAAATGATACAGTCCATCTCAAAGTATTTTTTTTTTTTTAGCAAATCAGAGTTTAACGGGAAGAGACAGAAATGACTACTGGACTCTGTCTGAATGAAGACCAGCAGGAAAGCCCTGAGTGGTGTTTCACAAATGATGTGCTTGTGAGATGTGAAACAACGCTCTGTCAAGAATAGGTTCCCCATGACTTCTAAGATCCTGACGTTTCGGCTCTAAAATTCTCCGCTCTGGTTCTCCACAAACACCTTGGAGTAAGTGAAGCCCGGATGCTGAGAGCAAACTGGGCCCCACAGTTGGCCTGAGTTGTCAGCTGCACAAGGACACGGAGCAAACTGAGCGCCCACCCCTGCCCTGAGCCAGAGACTGCTGCTGCCTCCATTTAAGGCCAAAGCAGAGGAAACAGTGGAAGAGGCCAACCCAGAAACAACCCTTCGCATCCAGGAGGGCTGGCAGGTGCAAAACGTGCTCTGGGAAGCCCACCAGCCCAGCAGGTACTTTTGTGCACAGCCGTGGGCGGCCCCGTGCAGAAGACCCACCTTCCTGGCCCCGGGAGCTGCTCTCCTTTGCAAGGGCTAAGAACGCAGAAACGAAAGTAATCCACTGCTGTCCCCGCCACCCCCAGCCTCCTCATAAGCCTCTGGGGCTCAGGCAGCAGCCACCCCATCCACCCAAGCGGAGCAGCTTCCTCAGGTAGGAAGAGATGAAGGCAGGCAAGAGACACCAGCCGAGAGATGGCCAGAGAGCCGCGGGGCAGAGCGCACTAAGAGCAAACCACGCAGGCGGGGCGAGGAAGGAGGGGAGAAGGGGAGACAGTAGGGCAGTGGTGTATGTGGGAAGGAGAGAGGCTCCAGCTGGCACCGACTGACCTGCCATCAGCTGCAGCCTGCAGTGCACTTTCTTGGGATGCTCTGGACATGAGCATTGAGGCAGGGTCACACTTCCTTCAACCAGGGGCACTGGCAGGTCCTTGTACCACCACACGGTGGCGACGAGCAGGCAGAGCACTGAACTGGCTGTCCCTGTGGCCGTGGGTCCAGTCCTCACGTGGGGCCTGCAGAACCTTAACGCCCGAGGTCCAGCCAAGCGCTTGCTGTCCCTCCCAGTCCCCGGCTGCGGGGCCCCTCCGCGCGGCTCAGTGCAGGGCAGATGTGCCTATGACTGATTGTGCCAGTAAGACTCATTCATCTCTTCATGCACGTATTCGCTCAACAAGACCCTTACTGAGTATGTACTATGCGCTCAACGCTGTGCAAGATACTGGGGACAAGCCTAGTAAACAGATCGCTCTCAGGACAGTGAAAAGAGACAAAGCAAATAACTACACATGGGCAGAGTATTACGAAGAACTCACATAAGAGAGGCTACAGAGCCATGCTGTCCAACGCAACTGCCTCTTGCCAGACGTGGCGATTTTAATTAAAATTTAAAATCCAGTTTCTTGGAGTGCTGCCCATATTTCGAGTGCTCAAGAGCCACATGTGGCTAGATGGCTATCATACTGAGCAGTGTAGATTACAGAACTTGTCCATCATCCCAGAAGGTTCTATTGGACAGCACTGGAGAGGAATGGCAGGAAAAGCTCTCGAGGATTGAAGCTGGAGAAGGAGCCAGCCCAGCCAGCACAGTGCAGAATGCTTTCTGGACAACCTACAGCGTGTGCAAAGGCCCTGAGGTAGTTGAGTGTTGCACATTCAAAGAGCTGACAGGTGATCAGTGTGGGTGCAGAACAGGTGGCAAGGGGAGGTGGGAGGCCAGCCCCCACAGGGAAGCTAGGACTTCAGACGGAAAGCAATGGGAAGCAGAGGCAGGGAAGGGCCATGATCCAGTCCGTTTAAGGAAGAAGGAAGGAGAGGGAAGGGAAGAGCAGACTTCACGACCAGGTTTCTGGGTAGAACAGCTAGCTGGCTGGGGTGCCGCATGCTGAGATAGGGAGGTGGGCTGGGACTGGCTTGATGTGTACATAGGTTATTTGTGTTGGAGAGAAGGAAGGTCCTCAGTTCAGTTTTGGACACATGAAGCCCGAGCTCTCTGTCGGAAACCCGAGAGGAGATACGAAGTGAGCAGCTGGGTAAGTGCAGTGCTCAGAGGAGAGGGAAGGGTATCAACCAGGGCGTTCTTGATACGTAATAGTACTTAAGTCCATGAGACATCTTGGGAAGAGCAGAGAGATACAAAGAACAGTGGCCCAGGCCAAAGCCTCGAGGACCCCTGGGCTCATATACGGTCATGAGGGTAGGGGACATGCATCCCAGCGCTACACCAACCAGCTGTATGACCGGGGGCGGTCAGCAAACTACAACCCACCGCCTGCTTCTGTAAATAAAGGTTGACTAGAATCCTGGTTTACTAATTGTCTATGACTGCTTTCACACTTGAACAGCAGAGCTGAGTTCTTGCAACAAAGACCATATGGCCTGCAAAGTCTAAAATACTTACTCTTCAGCCCTTTATAGAAAATGTTCGCTGAGCCCCTGATTTAAGCTATCCAGAGACCTCGGCTTCCTCACCTGTAAAATGGGGGCGGAAGCACCTGTCTCAGAAGATTAACAGATATAATATTTCTATAATGGGAAACACCCAGCACACGAAAGTTCCCACTAAATCTAGTCTGCTCAGCAGAGGGCTGCAGAACTTCTCACTCTTGGCTTTGACATTGCAGCATCCAGCTGTTTCTGTGTTTGGCGATGCAAACAGCACACACCTGCTCTCCAGAAACAACTGCTAAAGTCAATCTGTAAATATAAACAGAAGCAGTGTCATCTGAGCGACTGCTTCCAACGCAGGATGGGTGTGTGAGCAATTCTAAGTCAGCTCTTCATGGCCAACCAGCCCCCTCCCGCCCCGAGACTCCTGTCCAATCTGAAACGCAAGCATTAGTCCATGGACAATTGGTTTTCACGGAGCCACTGTTTACAATGCCTAAGTCCTCAACATTAATCTTAAGGGGAAAGGATGGAATTATTCCACATCCTTTGCTTACCCAGGAACTCGGCCCCGGCTCAGGCAATCCATCTGGCAAGAACAGCCAATCATATTTCAGGCTAAAGTGGTTCCTAGGCAACCAAAGATATAGCCAAAGAAAGAGGCCATAGAGAGTGGAAAGAAACATGGGAATGGAGGCCGAGGGTCAATGAGGGGAGAGTGGCCCAGACTCCACTGACCCAGATGTAACGCTTGCCCGTCCTGGCCGCTCACCCTACCATCGGTGGGTGCCCCACCCCAGTGCCCCAGCAGAAAGGGACAGCATGACTCCCCGGACAACTGGCAGCTACCTGGAGGGCCTCAGAATGTTCTTGGCCTTCAGCTCACCTTAGAGAAAGCCTACAGGCAAGCCCCACAGAGAAGGTAGTAAAGGGCCACGGGGGCCATGCTGGAGAGATCTAGGAATGACAGCCGAGGAAAAGCACCTGCTGTGGACTCAATGTTTGTGCCCTCCCCCAAAGATAATCCGTATGTTGAAACTCTAATCCCCAGTGTGACGGTATCTGGATGTGGGGCCTGTGGGAAGTAATTAGATCGTGATGGTGGAGTCCTCGCGAATGGTATCAGCGCCCTTAAAAGAAGACACAGACAGATCGCTCTTTCTCTCTCTCTCCCCACTCCACTGCCCCCTGCACTCCCTCTGGCTCCTCCACCATCCTCCTTCCCTCTCCCCCTCCACCGCAAAAGGACCAAATCTCTGCTCCTTTTGCTGTGGCCGGGGAAGCATGGAGAGCATAGCCATCTGTAAACCCAGAAGAGGGTCCTCACCAGACACCAAATCCATCAGCACCCTGACCTCGGACTTAGAGCCTCCAGAACTGTGAGAAATCAGTGTCCACTGCTGAAGCGCCCCCAGCCGTGGTATTTCTGTCACAGCAACCTGAACTAAGCACCCAGCAGGTTCCTTCAGGACTCAGGCAACTCCCACTGCATGGATAACTCTGCAGCTTATTCAATGTTAGGGGGAACAAAACTCTACTAATTTTGTCCAGGGCTAATATCCAAAGTGAAATGTGCTTCCTGGAGCTGAACAGCCATCTGCAGCCCACATTAGGGATGCTGTCATTTAAGCGAAATGACTTAGCCAAGGGTCACCTCAAGAAACAGGGCTTGGAAAGTGATCCAGTGAGGCCTAAAGAAAGATTCTTATCAGGAGCTCCAGCAGCCCTCTCCGGCCCCTTCTGAGCTACTGAAATGCCAGCAATTTCCAGGCACACAGTGTCCCCACTTTTGCCACGGTCTGGTGCTCTTGTCCTCTGAGTCTTCGCAGACAAGGCCCCTAACGTCTGAGAAACCCTCTGAGGCAGGTGGGGCTGAGCCAGAGTCCCCGGGCCCTCTCAACAGCCCCCAACCCAGAAAGAGAGGATCGGGAGCCACAGGAAAAGGAAGGGACCAAGTCTCTGCTTTCTCGCCTGTGACCCAGATGGGTGCAGAGGTCTGCTCCCCAGTGAGGTGGTGCCCACGAGTTCTCGCTCGCCTTGGCCACTCTCTCAACTGCTGTTCTCAACCCACCTGCTTGGCAAGCCCCAGCCCAAACTCATCAACTTTCCCCCAGAGTGCTCCCAATCCAGTTCTCCCGTCCTGGCAAATGCCACATCCTTCTCTCAGTCGGAGTGTAAAACCTTCACTGCGTACTTGCCACCATGTTTAACCTCCCCCCTCTCCCCCAAGGCCGGCTGCTCCTGGCTTCCTCACATTTCTCCACCTAGCCTGGCCCTTCTACTCTGATCTACAGGAGCATGGGGGGCATGGGTTCCCCGAGCTGATCGGGAGCCCTGGGGAAAGGGTGGGCTCCAACTAAACAAAGGGTAGAGTACGTCGTCCTGCTGCTGGGCTTAGCAGAAGCTGAGCCACAAGGGGCTGCTGCGGAAGGGAGACACAGAGGCACAGGCAGGAGCAAGTCTGGTCAATAAGCAGGGACGGCGCTCACTTGAGCACTTCCTGTCCTTTCCCCGCACTTCCCAGGGCCCCACGCCGGGAAGGGACTGTTTTCTGCAGAGGGTTTCTTCTCTCCCAGCTACCCCTGGTTCTGTTTGGAAACAGGGGCTACTGCTGCTACCAGAACTTCTTTCCCAGACAGGAAAGAAGCAGCCTGAGAAGTGGCCAGAGTTTCTCAGGGACCAGGATGGAGAGAATTAGCTAGCTCAGGGCTTCTCAAACTTTCTTCTCTACAGCTCACGGGGCATCTTTACAAATCTCTGGTTAAAATGGAGATTCAGATTCAGCCAGTCTGGTGGGGGAGGGGGGGGCTGAGGTTGTGCATCTGTAACAAGCCCCTAGGGGAAGCGGTGCAGCAGTTTGGGGACCATCCGGGGAGGAGCAAGGGCAGGGTCAATGCTTGAGCCTTCATCCCCCTGCCCCACCCCCCAGCACCACAGGCCTTCCTGCTCCTCCAGGCTTCTACTGGCCAAGTAGGAGACCCACTCACCTTCCCCACCCCCACGCACTTACCCAACTGCACTCAGTACAGAGGGAAGCTACCAGCCAGGGCTACAAAAGCTGCCCAAAGGCACCCCAAACCTGAAATCAGAAGGAAAGAAATCCTGGGACTAAAAAAAAATGCCTGCGGGCACTTCCAAATCATCTTGCCTCCCCCTGTCTTGGGGTTTCACTCTTCTGCATGGGCCCAACTCAGGCCTACCTTTCCGCAGAGAAAAAGGAGAAACGGTCACCCTAGCTTCCAGGTTTCACGGGTGGTGTATCCGCAGGTGTGCACCCCGAGTCCGTCGCCATCCCTGCAACTCTGACAACAGCAGAAGCTTCTATGTCCTCCACAGACCATGTGCGGTACTACTCACACACGTGTGTTTTTAGGTGCATGGAAATACATACTCTCACGAAAGGCCTGTGCCTGTACAGAAAAGGGGTGCTCTCTTAACACGTTTTAAAACATCTGGCCTGGAAATGAGCAACTCCATACTAGTAAAACAAGCCCTAGTTATTGAGACAGCAGAGATGGGGTTTTAGAGAAGAATAGTTGCTGGGAATGGCACCAGCCCCAAACATTCCCTCTCCCTTCATTTCCAAAAGCAAAGAGGTGAGGGGGATGGAGAGTGGGATCTGTGAAGGAGTAAATGGACTATCCCTAAAGATCGCTCTTTAGAGACACTGCCCAAGGAGCAGTTCCAGGGAGAGAGGCCTCAGGCTGGTGCACAGGGACTAACTCAACCATGCAATATTGATAAGCAGCTTCCAGCAGCACAATGTGGCCATCATCCTGGAGTTTTATTGCAACACCACTATCCCCACAGGGCAGAACCTTAGGGGCCTTACCAAAAGGCAGCTTCTGCCTTAAACAGAATCTCCCCCAAACTCAGCCCTCGGCCAACAGAATACTGGTCATTTGTTGACTCGACAGGGAAAGAGGGCGGGGATGTTGGCGGCTGGTGAGCTGAATTTCCAATGGCTGAGGAGCATATTTTCCCAAACATGCGGTCACATTGTCTTTTCCAAGTCTTGAATGCTCTTTGACAGGCGTGGATCCTGATACCAGCTAGCTGGTGACTCCCACTTATTCACTGATTTCCAGTTTAGAGACTCTTAAAAAATAGGCTGGAATTGTTGTCTTCTGCTCAGGCTGGAGCCTTTCATGGTGATACGTATTTCCACGCATCTAACAATACTACACATGGAAGAAAAACAGGGTAGGCGTAGTCCAAGGCTCACGGCATTAAAAAAAAAAAAAAAAAGTCTCCAGCTTGATGTGCCTCCCGTTGTAAGAGGACGCTTTCCCAAGCTACAAGGATGAAGACAAATGATCGGTGCACACCTGCTCCTAACTATGGTTCGCTGCTAAAGAGAAAACCATGAGGCTCAGCCTAGCATTACATCACCGCACTGAGACAGCTCCTCATTGAAGCCCAGGCGTGGGGACCAGTGAGGAAGCAAGCCCCACATGGCACCAGGTCCCTACTACAACACACAGACCAAGCTCTGCTCATCGCTTAATCTACACATCAATGGCTCTCAGGAACTAACCACTTTATCTACTGCCCCCCAAGTCCCCCCAAAATACTCTTTTCTGAAACACATTCTTCTCTTTGGGAGAGCAGAGTAGGTAAGCTGGGATGGGAAGGCCCACTCTGGACACGAGCCTGAGCTGCTGAAAGGTGCCCCCAGTAGCCAGATCTGCTCAGTAAGCCCCATCCTCCAGACACGCCTGGGAAGGCAACGGAGAAAACCATACAGAAATGGCAATTCTAACTAACACCCATCCAGGATAAAGGCCACTTCTGGGCAAATCAGCTCTGTGGTTTAGAGAAAAGATCGGATTCCTGAATCAATGCACAGTCAAGCCCTGCTTCGAACGGTGGACCAATGACAAGACTTCAGCTGGCTTCGCTGATAATAGCAAGCAGCCTTGTCCTCGACAGTGTTCACCGGAGTGAGTATGGATGCTTAGGCTAAGGGGACTGAATGTCTACCAGCCATGATCCACACCATCTGCCCCACCGCGGGACTGACTGCCCCTAAACTGGTCTGTCTCCATGGGCACCAAGCTGCCACACTCAAGGGTTCTTCCCAAGAGGCCCCTGTTGATGCCCGGCTGTTCTGTTGCAGGAAATACCACTGTGCTGGGGGTGCAGAGTTAAGATGCCCATGGCAGGAGCCCCGGAACATGCACTGGGCTGCTGAACAACTGAAATCAAATGCCAGAGGGTCATTTCTGCCTCCCCCCTTCGGGGCGGGGGGGAGGGGGCCGCATCCTGGGGCTGCCAGATGCTCATTCCAGAGGGAGCACCTCATGCTAGAAGGAGCAGCCACCAGGCAAAGCCGCTCAAGGCTGCCGAGAATGCTGGGCCGGCCAGGGCTCCGGGCTGCCGCATCAGGAGAGGCGACACTAACAAAGCCCAGGCAGCCTCACCTCCTCCGGGGAGGAGGGGGGAGGGTTCCGGGCCGGCCCGACGGAGCACTTACATTGCCTCGGAAGCCTCCAGGTTCGGGTCGCTGGCTGGGACTGGCTGCAAGGACTGCGACCCTCCCATCCTCGCTGCGCCCTGGCGAGCAGACTAGCCGCGAGCGGGGCCAGCGTCCGGGCGCGATTCCTCCGGCGGGGAGCCGGGGCGGACCGGCCGGCGGCCGGGGCTGCTGCACTGCAGATGGGAGCAGCTGCTGGCATCCGTGGCGGCGGCGGCGGCGGCGTGGAGCTGCGCCTGAGGGCCCGAGCCGGAGCCCGGGGAGCGAGCGCCGCGGAAGTGTGTGCGCGCGCGCGAGTGCGGCCGGCGCGCGCCTAACGGTGCGCGCGAGCGAGTGCGGCCAGCGCGCGCGGCTCTGCCCGGGGCGCGCGAGTTGTGAGCGTGAGCGCCGGTGTGGTCCAAGCCCAGCTGCTCCTAAACCGCCCCCCCACCCCGGCAGCCCGGCTTCTGTGTGTGACACGGTGATGTCATCACCGCCGAGCAGCCCCGACGCCTGCATCCTCACAAAGCTCCATCGCCGGGAGCTCCGGAAACTGGGCCGGAGGAGGGAGGGCGAAGACCCTCCCTCGGCACCCGCGCCACCTCCCCCAGCCTCCCCCCGACCGCCCGCATGGTGTGGCTTTGAAATGCAAATGTACGGCGGGCTGGCGGGGGGGGGGGGGATGAGGGAGGGGCGTGGTGGTCTCGGCCGGACTGACCACCGAGAGAAGTGGGGGTAATCTCACCCTGATTGGCTCATCCCTCCAGGAGGAAGGGAATGGACTTTCCCACACCTGGGGGTGGGGTGGGGTGTGGGGTGTGTGTGTGGGGTGTGTGTGTGTGTGTGTGTGTGTGTGTGTGTGTGTGTGTGTGTGTGTCGGGGAGAGGGCAGGTAAACAGGCTGCAGTGGGAAATGGACGAGATGTGTGAGGTTCCCACTGCCTGCTTCTGCCTCCAGGAGGGGAGGGCAGGCCTGGAGCAGCCGGATGAGGTTTGTGCACCAGGGAGATTCCAGGGCCTGGCTCCCAGCTCCCAGCGAGCCCAGGCCCAGCCTCCAATTTGCTCACACAATGGGGGAGGGGGGCAAGGTGGAGAGAAAGAAGCACAGGGCCTGCCAAGGGGTGGGCAACTCTACCTTTGGCCACCAGAAGAATTCTCCAGGGAGAAGCCCTGAGCAAGTGCTCATCCTAACCAGAGGCCAAGCAAGCTGATCTGCCCATGCCAGGCCCCTAAAGCCACCGGCTGTCCAGGGAAAAGGCAGCTTGCTGTGACCTGCAACCAAATGGCCCATCTCTGTGATTCTAAACACACCCCATCAGGGTGCCCCCAGCACCCACCCCCATGCCCTGGCTAGGACAACAGTGTCCACCCAGCCAGGTCCCCCACCTGACTCCAGCTACCGTAGAAAGGTTCAAGGCTGGGGGTCCTGGACCTTCTCACCAAAAGCTACTAGAGCAGGGTTTCATGTCTCACAGGCTCGGAGGTTCGGGGCACATCTGGGAGCCTGACCATCTGCCCCAGCTCTACTTTCGGTTTAACTGCATTCTGAGCTCCAAACACAGGCCGGCAACTGAATTAAAGTGAGCCCCTGAGGGTAAGTTGAAAATCCTTCTACACTTTCCCGACATGTCTTCACCCCACAGCACAGTGAGCTTAAAATGCATCTAACCTGTGGCCAAAAGAAAAATAAAATGAAAACAGAACTGCTCAAAGCATTTTAAAATTTCCTCCAATGCCCTGAGCGTTTTCTGAAACTGTGGCAAGGATGTTTGGACAGGACCTCTTGAGGTTGTGGCTCATAATGTCAGGATGGTTCTAGACTTCATGGTGGGCTGCCTTTCCTCTGTGCCTGTTTAAGATTAGTGTCAAACCAAAAGCCGGAAAATCAAAACTGTTTCGCAAGACGCAACGACATGAAATTTCCAGGAAACGCTGAGAAGGTTTACTTTTGCATTTCCATGAAGATGGCTAATGACTGTGTCCATCTTGCAGGGAGGGTTACTGCCAGGGTGGCCTGAGGAGGCTTGCTCTGGGGAGCACCTCCTGGGCAGCTGTCACTCACTGTCAGGGAAGGATGTCATCTGGGGGCGAGGATCCTGCCATGTGTTCTGTGTTCGCCTCCAGTGCCCTCAGGCTTGGTTTCCCGTTAGATAGCAGATCTCTTGGGCCCTGTGGGCAGCTGGGAGTCCCAGCAACCTTATCGTGTGGAGCTGAAAATTCCATAAGCCCTAACATAGACTTAAAGTTTTTTTGAGGAAAGCGAACCCTTCCCTGGGCATGGAGAGTATGGCCTTGACCCAAACTTGTCACTACACCAGTGAAGAACCACAATCAGAACCCATCTGCTTTTTTGTTCCTGACACATGAAAGCACAGAACAGCTCAAGGGTCCTCGCCCTCCGCAGGTAGCAGTTTGCTGCAAAAACAGGAGAGGGCTTTGAGATGAGACCGGAATTAAAATCCAGACTTCTCCCTCATTTGTGGGGTAGCCTGGAGCCAACCACTTAACCACCCTGAGCCTCTGCTTCCCTGGCTGGCAAAAGAGAGAAAGCATCTACTTTGCAGGGTATTGGGAAATTAAATCAAATAATATATATGTATACATAGGGTCCCAGGAGCAGGACTCTAACTGGTGCTGAGCAGTGCTAATTTTCTTTCCTTCTTTATGAGAAGCATTTTCCCCTAAGTGCCATCAAGGAAATAAGGAAGCAGTAAAATGAGGTGCTTTTATTTCGAGTCCCCACTACTCTAATGTCATGACGCACTGACACTTCACAGGCTGCCACCAACTCAGTGATGCCAAATTCACCCCCAAGAACCAGGGGAGAGACAAGTGCAGTGTGGGGACCGGTGATAACACAAATCCAGACATGACGCGTTTGCGCTCTGGGTTCACGGAAGAGCTTCTCATGCCCTCACTGACAACCTCTTGATGCTCAGCCTACACATAATTGAAACAAATTTGGTCATCTAGTAATTCAGCCGACAGGAAATGTAAAACGAGAAAAGGGGGTGGAAGGAGGGAGAGCTATTCTGGAAGGACAAGGGCTTGCTGTGGGCTGCTGATGCGCCCCGAGTCCCTGCGCTCGCTCTCCTCTCTCCTCCTCCCTCTTTGCCAGCTGAGGACACAGCAAGAAGGCTGCCTTCTGCAGACCAGGAAGACGACTCTGGCTGAGGACCCCGTCACGCCATCACCCTCGTGGCCTCCAGAGCTGTGAGCGGCATGTGTTCCTGTCTGCGCCACCCAGACCATGCTGTTTTTGCTGTAGCAGCCCAAGCCGACCAAGACAAGCGACTTAAGATACATTGATAGGACCCAAGAAGAACAGCTAAGAAAAAGCGAAAAGATAGACAAACTGCTCAAAACAGCAGTCTGCGGCCATTGGACCCCGCGTCAATGCTCTGTGGGTCCAGCCCTGGGGTATGGTCATCCATAACCTAAGACCTGCTCATGACACAGACACCACCCCCTCCCCCCCCACCCCTGCCTGTCCACTGCCTCCTCCTCCTCCTTGCCTCACGCCGTCCCACCCCAGATCATTCCACAAAGGTTAAATCATGGGTTTGTACAGTGAGAAAGCACAGATTCCATCCGGAATTACTAAAATGCAAGCAGTTAGAGCTCCGACCACTTGCTCCCTCAGGTACGCACACCCGCACGGAGCACCCCACTCAGGCCATTACCTGGGGCTGAGGCTACAGATGCCATGCCCATGGCTCCCCTCTGCTGACTCCGGACCTTTCTTCCAGGAGGGACTGCCTTCACGCAGCCCAGCTGGTCCTTCCTTACCACCTCTTCGTTGCCAGCCCGTTCTCCAGACTTCACCCTGGCCACGCCAAGCAGAGCATTTCCCCTCCAGAGCAAACCAGTGATCCCTGGAGCTTCTAACCACGGCTGCAATGAGATCCTGAACTCAAGCAGCCCCTCTTGGGACCTTTTGACCATCGCACACATACTCTGGGACCCTGATGGCAGACTAAGCCCACTTAGGCAACAGACTCCCCCACCAACCCTCCTAGTGATGTCTCCCAGACACCCTAGAAACCTGAATAAGTCAAGGGAGGCACCCATCATTTCTAAAACTATTAGCAATTCAACATATATCATTCACTTGCCATTTACCTGGCCTATAAATGTTGAATAAGATGAGCCTATCCTCAAGTTACGGACACATACCAGAAAGATAAGCAAACCTGCCAACCCTCTGTAATTGAGAGAGAAACTCTGTGGTAGAGGCTCTTAAATCCCAGTGAGGTGCAAGGGCCTGAGTCAGTCCAGGAGGGTGAGCCATCTGAAGCACCTCTGACACCCCAAGAAAAACAAACTTGAGCAGTTCTATCTTTGCCCGCAGAGGAGTCTCTGGTTGCCATGGCACCCACACTCGCCAAACAGGAGTGAGAGACCCCTGCCCTGCTAATTAGCCACGCACACACGCTAAAGAAAAGTAGGTCAGATCACAGAAAAAAAACCATCTGGAGAGAACAAAGAATGAGAATGTAAACACAGATGGAGAATGGCCCAGGTCCTGTTTCTTCCAGTCGCTGGCCTTCCCCACCGTCCACTACCCCGTGGTGGGGGCTGCAGGAAGGCTGCACGAAAGCACGTGCACCTTCTCTTTAGGGAGCCCAACTTTAGCCAGGCTCCTGCTCTGACAGGACCATCACTGCCTGCTGGCAACTTGCCCCTCCACTGGGGACCCCCAAAGTCCACCCCATGCCCCACGACTCTGTTGCTCACTGCCCTCCCCTTGAGGTTCCAGCTGGTGGGAGCTCTTCCATCTCAGGCCTCCCGGGTGGCGCACGTTCTACATCCGCATGTGAACATGAGCCTGAGACCGGCAGGACCGGCCAGTGAACAGGACTGGGGGGCGGGAGGGTGGGCAGGAATGGCATACTACTGGCACTTTCCCCACCAGGATTTACAAATCTGGGATCCTCTTCCCTGGGCTTTGGAGACACAGCTTTTATGTCACACAACCTTGCTCCAAAAGCTGACCATGGCCTTCGAGAAGAAGTCCCAATTCCGTATCCTGGCCTTGATCCTGTGACTTGCTCCACCCTGTCCTTGAGGGGGGCCAGGGTCCTCCCTGTGACCTCACTGCCAAGGAGGTGCCCCTCCCCACCGTCCCCAGCTCTCTCAATGCCTCCTGGGTATCAGCCCCAGCTCCCGGCCAGCACCTGGGAGGGTCAGTCCCGGCTGGCCCTCAGACTTCTCTCGACTACTCATAGGTCAGAGCCTTGGCACTTGCTCATCCCTTTATCCATGTGTCTGCACCTGCCACCCTCCCTAGCCCTGCAGCGTGCCCCACGCACAGCCAGGGCTCCATAAACACATGCGGGTGACACCTCAAAGGGCGTGGGGAGAGGTCCTGGCAAAAGTCTTCAATCGTCTGATGAACAGAGAGACAGGAGAAGATTGATGGGTTCTTTCATTTCCAAGGCCAGGGGTATCTATTTATCTTCTAGACTCTAACATTCAACCTCACATGCTCACCCTTAGGAGCCTGAGTGGTTTTCTTGGGCTGAAGCGCAAGCTTAGGTAAAACACCATCTCTTCGAGAAAGTTCTTTCCCTTTCTTCTTGGAAAGGGCTGATCTACTCTATGTTTTCCTTGCCACCTTCACCATATCCACACATGAGACCTTCCAGATTTCCTTCCAAGCAAAGATAGGCTCCAAAGACTACCCTTCATGGGGTAAATCCTTTCAATTCTGTCATGATCGAGAACGGAGGTTGAGGGTTTTACTGTCACACCGAGAAAGGCACCCCAAAATGTGCTAGAAAAGAAATCGGTAAAGAGAGATGAGACTCACTTTTATTTCAAAATTACAAACGCAGGTTACAATGTTAATCTTCGACGCCCACAAGAAGGCAGGCAGGCAGGCAGGCAGGCTGGTGCAGAAAACGCCAGGTCTACGCAAAACTTAAGTTAGTGCCGAGAAGTCCCACAGAAGACGAAATAAGAGCCTCGAAATCTTTCTGTCTTTACCAAATTCATTCAACTCCTTTGAGATGGCAATGGTAGAACTCCTGAGATCATTTTTTAGAAAACATACCTACCTAAATTGGGCTAGAAAAGGTGTATAAAAGCCAGAGGGGGTAAGGTTATTCCAGAAGTACTTATTGAAGCCTTTGTTGGAATAAGCTGCAAGTCTGGCCCTGAGTTTCCCAACAGCCAAAGCAAAGAGGGAAACAATCGTGGTCAGTTACATAATTCATAAAACCCAGAAAGTTTGAAAAAAAAAAAAAAAGGCCACTCCACGATGAGCAGGTGTCTTGTGACTGATGTTCTCAACATACTCTCTCCCATGGGTCCTCAGCCAAGAGACCGTGCCTACGGTGGACCATGCCTTCAACAACAGCCTTTCACCCATGTAACATTCACTGCCATGGGGCTGCCTCTGCGAGCAATTGGTATTGCCTCAGCTCCCTTCAGCAATCAGTAGCATCAGAAAGCAAAGAAATTCCCAGAGGATAAATTTTGAGTTGCCCCATCCCGCGGAGAGCATCTCCAAGCATCCACAGTACCACAGCAGCAAGGTTATAGAAGAGGAAGCGAAGGTCAGCCTGACGGGGGTGTTCAGCAACGAAGCAACCACTTACAGACTCGGCCCTCCCCTCAAATAGGGAAGGAAGCCCCTCCTGGCTTCAAAAGTCACTGCCAATTGTCTCTCGATGACTGTCGGGGCAAATACACAATGCCACCAAAGGCAGAGGACGCTAACACCTGGCAGAAGACACGGGACACCTGAAGTCAGCGAATTGGATCGTGATGCCCGAAGCCATGAGAGGCGGTCATCTGTGAGCCACTGAAGAGGAGAAGCTCGGGAGCATGAAGAAGAAGGTGGCTTCAAAGAGGGAATGTCAAGATCAAGGAGCTGAGAGAAGCCCTTCGGAAAACTGTTGAGGCCCCTGTGGATTTATGGTGAAGGGACTCAAATGTGAGGTGAGGAATACACAACCCTGAAAATCGGGCAGAAAAACCAGGCCAGACTTCTTTGTTTGTTCTAAACATTAGCATATGGTTATCATGAAAGCCTACATCTTGTTAAATATAAAACTCACTGTTTTCACAATTCTTCATTTCTTTTTCAAGGTAAAGTCGCAGTTAAACCCTTTCTATGCTATTACCATAAAACTCTGACTTATTAAGTGGATTCACTTTTAAGTGGCCTTTCTCAGGTAATAATTGTCTTTTTCCAGACCTGTTCCTCTAATGACTTCTATAAACTAGGTTTAAGGTCGTAGGCAAAAACTGGGTGGCCCAAGGTGGACGGTGGCCAAATAAAACTGACCTCCAACATTTAAGCTTGTACTTAGAGATAAAGTCAAGTTTCCCTCAAACCTGGGAAGAGAGAAACAGGTGACACACCTGCACGAGACGCCCTTCTCTCAGATCAAGAACATAACCAGTGTTATCCACCTTTCTTCCCGGGGAAGTATTTCCAAGAACAGAAAATTCCATAAGCACTTTCCCGTGCCTCTTAAGAGAGCTTAAATACTGTACTTAGTTCAAACACTGATGTGTTAATCCACTGAGTTCCTCTAGGGCTTAAGTTGACGGGTTTTAGAGGCTACTTGCAGGAAAAAGAGATCTTTTAAAGAAAAACATTCAGGTGTAAACAGAATGGGATCTCCCAGCTGCCAAAATCAGGAGCGAAGCTGGTTTCTGAAGCCAGACTGGAGAAACGGGTTGAGAACTTCAGGTCCCACCTTCTGGTTCCTCCCTGCAGCTCCAAAGAGGCCCTTCAGGGGGGAAATGCTTCCAAGATGAAAACACAAGCACATTCAGCAGCTCCAGGGGTCTTGCTCCTTCCCTCACTGTAAACAGAGAGGGGGTCCTCCTGAAGTCCCGGCCGAGCAGCGGCCCCCTCAAGAGGCCGGCCACAGGTCAGCTGGTCTGGGGGGCATCACTTTCCATGCCTTAATAGCAGGGACACAGAGCCTGACGTGGGGCCGCCCTAATTGTGAGCAGCGCACCGAAAGCCAGGAGCTGAGGACCAGAACTGCTGACTCAAGGCTCCAGGATGGAACAGAAATCCAGAACGGCTGGGCCAGAAATAGCATCCGTGAGCACCTACTGACAGCATAATTAGCATAATGTCTGAGGAGAGAGTGAACGAGTGAGTGCGCGTGTGTGCGCGTGTGGGTACACCCACGTGCATGTGCACAGACGTGCGTGCGTGCATACGTGCACAGCCGTGTGTGTTCACGCGTGCATTACCAAGCCCTAAAATATTCCCCTTTTCATAACCATCCCAGCGGGCCCATCTGTGCAACTCCCCCTGCACCCTGTCTAGTCATCGCTGCAGGCAATTAGCCTGTAACTGTGTCTGAAGATAAGGGATTACATTTCCTAAATACTCAGATTTTTAGGAATTGATTTGTCCATGTGAAGACAATCTTGCCGTGACAACAGACTGACCCAATTCCCGCCTCATCCCGCTGACTTTAAGGAAACGTGGGAAAGGCACCACCAGGTTTCCTAGCAGCTTTCAGAGGCTGATTACTTATTCAATTTTGACGCAGAGTGAGTGCCTGGTACATTTACATGGCTTTGCATCTCGTTAAGTTATGAATCCAGAAAATGATGAAGGGCTCCTGCTTTGTGATGGCCCAGCCTGGGAACGTGCCTCCGATCCCCAACATGGGTGGGGGAGGGGGCTCCTCCTTTGTTTCTGGGAGGTCAGCATCTCTCTCCAGAAGGGCCTGCTCTGACCCCTTCATCCTAGGGTAGCATCCTCCCAGCATCCCCAACATCCAGTGTCTCCTTAAGAAACAAGTCTGGGCAAGGTGGGCTCCTGGAGGGCTCAGACCATGCCCCTCACCTGCCCCATGTAATGCCCAATGCTTAGCCCAGAGCCGGGCACATGGGAGGCTCTTGACCGCTATGTAGACATAGGGCTGGATGGACATCCTGGGGGAGGGGGGCCGGCAGGACAGACCTGTAATTAGGAACATGCAGGAGAGAGGCCAAAACTGAAATTCTTTCCAACTGAGGCCAGAGCATAAGGAGAATCACTGAGGCAAGCCTAGGTCTTCCCACCACCGTCCCATGCGAGGCCCAGAACCGTGCCCTCCAGCTTCCCTGACAAGTCTTGCTTTCTGTATGTGGGATTTGGGGGTGGGGGGGAGGGGAAGGCCCGGGAATGAGATTTGAATTAAACTCTCTTCCTCATTCACCTAATTCAGAAAGATTAATGGATAATAGGGGAAATTGCTCATTTACCTGAATACTTAAACTGACCCAAAGGAGTTACCAAGCCCCTCTGGCCCTCAGGGTCCTCATTTGTGCAATAAAAATAAATAGGACCTTCCCACCAGCATGGATATTGCAAGGTTTAAATGCAATAACAGATGAGAGGTTCTTCGTACAGCCGTGCCAGGCATCCAGCAAGTGCTCAATACACGTCAGCTATGCCTGCTGCTGTAGCTATTTCATGGAGAAGCAAGAAGTCACTCTGTCCTGGGGAGAACTGAGTGTCCCTGCCCCGCTGACCCTCACGGCAGCCCCAAGACACCAAGTCCAGAGCTCCTCATTTAGCTGGCAGGCTTCCTGGAGGAGGAGTCTGCCGAGACATCCAACCCCAGTGTTTCCCACCACGGCTTTGCTCTAGGAGCTTGTGACCTCAGGCAAGTTCCCGACCTCACTGGGCCTCGGTTTGCCCATCTTTAAAATGGGGCCAATAAAAATGGGGGGAGAGGGGAGCCCCCTTATCTAAACTTGAGAAAGGCCACAGGACCTTTGATGTTCAATGAGATGGATTTTTAAAGTCAGGAGCAGGGGTACTTATTGGGGGCACAGAGTGGGCAAGTCATCCCCAAAGAGCCAGCCGTCCTTTGCCTTTTAGCCAGAAGTTAAAGGGCTGGGACTGCACACTGGGTGGAACCCCATGGGGGATTACACCCCTCCCCTCCTGAGCCTCAGCTCCGGGCAGCACGGGGAAGAAAGGCTGGTGCCGAGCCTGGGGTCCTGAGTGACTTGTCCCGGGAGCCCCCCCACCTCAGAATCACAGCCCAGCCCGGGAATCCCGGCCCCTGCAGAGTCCCCTCAGGAGAGTGCGGCCCCCATGTGTGGGAGTCACTGCTGTCTCCCCAGCACCAGCTTCAGGGGCCTGCACAGACACTCACGAGTGAAGGAAGAAAGGAAGGAATGCGAGCCACGAAGGCAGATTCGGATCCTCTCCAACCCCCCAGCCCCTGCCCAGGTTCAGGCCACCACCGCCTCCCACCCGGACCACGGTGACAACCTCCAATGGGCCTGTGACCTCCAGCCTCCCCTCGCCACCCACCCTCCCCTTGGCTATCAGAGATTTTCCCCGCAACTCAACTGGGTCCTGACTCTACCCTGCTTTAAAAGGAGAGACAATCCTCCTTGCACATTGTGGGTCCCAGCAGACCCCCAGGACCCTGGCTGCAGGCCCTTCCAGATCTGACCACCTCCCGCCCCGCTTGCTACTCTCTGCCGCTAACCTCGCCACTGTACCCTGGACCACCTGCGTCCCCCCCTCACCTCCCCCCCACCCCCCGCCCCAGTGGGTCCAGGCCTGTCCTGACCTGCTGCCTAAATCTGCTGGGCCTCTCCCCCTCCCATCAAGCCGTGGCACCTGTGTTTCCCCCTCGGAAGGACCTCTACCTTCTTCACCCTCAGCAGACACCCACTCGCTGGAAAACTCAGTGAGAACACGGGTTCCCCTCGGAGCCTCCCCAGCTTCCCCAGGCAGAGTAGGTGCTCTCTTCTGGCTCTTCTGTTCTCAACTCTGCGGGAGACTTCACACGCTGTATTATTGCTCTGTCAGTCTCCATCTCTTTTCTCCCAGCACTCCCAGCGCCGCTGGGTGTCAGCGGGGAGCTGACATTGATGAAATGCCTCCTGTTTGTCAAGCACTGAGTGACATTCTTCATATACCTCATTTACTCCTCACAATTACCTCCAGGATGTGGGTCCTACTAGCCTCATTTTAAAGATTTTGGTAAACTAAGGCTCAGAGAGGTCAAGCAACTTGTCTAAGGTCACACAGCTCATAAGTGGGCCAGAGGCAAGTCTCTCCAACTTGATGTCCCTCCCCCTGCACCACCTCACACGTGGGATATGGCACAGAATCAACCCAGGACTCGTATGCTGAGCAGGTGGATGGATGGGTGGATGAACGAACGGACAAACAGATAGATGGAAACAAAGCAGAAGTCCGCACCACATGACCTGCTTAGACTCAGAGAACCTGTCATCTTCCTGAAGCTGCCGCAACAGGCCTGTGACTTCATCTCATGAGCCTGAGTATAAGAGAAACTAACTTGCCAAAAGGCAGCAGAACCCTAGGCAGGGAGGGGCCCTGAGGCAGGCCTGTTCTGGTGAGAAGCCTTGCTCCCATCCTCCCTCCCTGGGGCCCTGTCTTGGGTCTGCAGGTCTGTTTCTCCACCTCCCCTTGGGCAGCCTATGACCAGGCCTGCTGCTGGCAACCCCTCTCTCTTCCTACCTCCAGCCGGGTCTGGGGGCTCCAAGGCATACACTTGGCTTGGAAGCAAAGCAGCCTCCTAAAGTGCAAAAAATCTAAAATTATCACATGGCAGCCAACATAGTATGGGGCCAAGGGCATTACCAGGAACGGAGTGGGAGCTCCCAGACCTCGCACTGCCCTGAAACCTTCCACGCACTGGAAGCTGAGCTCGGCACCTCCAGCCACACCCTCACTGGCTCCTCACAGCTCCCCTGTACCATCTGCTCCCCATGTCAGGTCAGACTCCCTTCCAGGCTGCTCGAGGGGTCCTGGGACTCCGATCCAGCAGGGGTCACAAAGCTGAAGCTCTGTAGTTTCTCCCAGCTGTGCTCCAGAGAAGCCCCACCTTCCTTCCCAGAAGAGGGAAAAGGAAGGACATGGCTCGGGGCCTGGGTCCCACCTCCCCACACCTGCTCTGCCCAGACTGAGGAGGCCACCTTCTACTGACTCCACCGGTGAAGTAACAGCCTCCCTCCACCATGCCCCTCTGCTGAAGCCAGCGAGGTGGGGCTTCCGGACGCGCCTGGCCCAGCTGCCCAAACACCGGCTCCCATTCCCGAGACCGACCAGCAGCCAGAAGCCCGAGGTCGGGTGACACTCTACAGCATATCCGGGTCCAGTCTGGCCTGTAAGAGGTGGTCTTTCTGGCAGGAGAACACGTGTAATGACATGTGGCTTATGTGAGTAAGGAACGAGCCAGATTAGACGCGAGTCTGCTCAGCACAGTACCTTGCTGACAGAGAGCATCAGGATTTAAACAGAGAGGAGGGTCCTGACCCCACCGACAAAATTAACCACTGAGCTGGCTGCTGGCAGATGCACCTGAGTGCAAGGACATGCAGCATTTTTCAAGGGGGGGGAGGGTCACGTCTCTAACCTGGAGGGAAGAGGGGACCAGCCAGGGCGGGGCCGGGGAGACATGTGCTGCCTCCTCTGCCAGGAAAATCTCTCAAGTCAGAGACAAGTTCGCAGAGAGAGAGATGGGAGCAATTTAGGGCTGCCCAAGGCGGGCAAGGGCCGGGGGACATCTCCCCAGAAGCCCTGGTGAGCCAAGGCCACCTGCCTGCCCCCACCCCAGGCGGTGGTCCGGGGCAGCCTTTCTCAGGGGTGCTGCGCCCTGGGCCCCCTGCATCAGCATGGAACCACTTCCTCCTTGCAAGAAGCTGCTTCTCCCATCTTGCATCTTCCAGGTCTATCCAGGCAGCCCTTGGCCAGGCCTCCAAGTTACCCATTCCTTCGGGACAGCGGTCCCTGGCAGGCCGACTGGCAGGTCAGCTCTGGACAGGGACGTTGTTTGCTCAGGTTCACACCCACCTGGCCCATGTGCCAACATACCAGGCTCTTTGCCACAAGCCTCCAGAGGGTCCAAAGACGCATGGTCAGCTGTGGCAGCCGTGGCATGAGGGAGGGCTTTGGACCTGCATCACTAGAAAATTCTTGATCATGACTGGCTTCAGCCTCCTGGAGCTCAATGCATCGCTGCATGATGCTCTCAGGACCACTTCATAGGCCAGGGGTCTGCTGAGCATGGAGGCTGCAGAAGCGCAGGGCTGGAGGCGAAGAGAAGGTCAGGAGCCTGGCCACCGCAGTGGACAGTGTCCCTCCCAGGACAAGCTCTGGCTTTAGGCAGGGTTGGACATGAAGCTCTCTCTCCTCCCCATGGCCTCTCTCAAAGTCACATCTGTTCTCCCAAAGGCTTGTATCCTAATGATTACCAGCGGGTATGGGGGGGGGCAGGGCGGGGGGCATGAGAACTCCGGGAGAAAAGCCATTTGCACTGGAAATGTGGGGTTGTGTCATCATCCCCGGAGCAGTCGTCAGAGGCAGAAGAAGGCAGCAGGAAGTCGCCCAGCATGCTTGCAAGGACAGAACATCTGTCGATTCCGTAGTAAGATGTGCCCCGGGTCTCACTGCCCCACCACTCCCCTCCAAGCCCAAAGAGGGGAAGGCAAACCACAGAGGTCGGGGGCCGGGGGGGGGGGGCCGGGCCACGCCTGTTCTCCAACAAGAGAAGCCCAGCCGGAAACGGGAATGGATGCAGGATGTGCTCCCAACCCGTGAGACCAGTAAGGACCTCAGACTCTGGCCCAGGCTCGAGCAACAACTTCCATTTCAGCAAAATGAAATTTTCACTGGTGCGTTTTTGAAAGTAATTTGAAAACCTCCAGGGACCCACCAGAGGGGAAAAGACAAGTTTTATTTGGATCTGTGGATCTAGGCCACGGCCCCGTGGCTAAAAGCAGCCAGAGAGCAAACTTGGCACCAGCCCGCAGGTGCAGTGGAGGGCGGACGTCAGGCAGCAGAACCACAGCCACACCCGGTCCTGTCCTGGGCCACTGGGCGGAATACGGAACCTCAGGACACAGAGGGGGGCGGGGAGCCCTGGGCAGTCCTGAAACCAGTCCTGCCCTGCCAGGCAGCTGGAGAAAGCCTTTAAAACTGCAAATCTAATTGTATCTCTATCGGGCCTCGGGCCTTCTGGAGCCTCTCAAAGTAAAGCCCTAGGAGCCAGCAGCCCAATGGCCAAAGCTAATAATGAGATGGGCAAAAAATTAAAAAGTAAAAAAAATAACGTAGTATTATATTATGACCCAAAGTATAAAATAGATACCCACCAGTCCATCTCGATAGAAATAAATGAGGGAATAAGTGGGGGCTGCAGTCCCCCCCAAGGAAGAGGGATTCTGCCGGCAGGCGGCCTTCAGACCAGAGCAGCAGCTTCAGCCCCTCCCCAGGTCTCCAGCCTGCCGGCCGCCCCTGCACACTTCAGACCTGCCAGTCTCCATCGTCACATGAGCCAAGTACTTAACGTAAATTTCTCCGTCTATATGTATATATAGATCCTACTGGTTCTATCTCTCTGGAGAGCCCCGATAATCTGTTTGCTCACGCAGGGCATCCCCACTGCCTTGCAAGGCAAAACTTCAAATCAGCTACGGCCCAAATCACCACTCATGGCATCACAGATCCAAATCGTCACCACCTTGCTGGTGCCATCCCCAGGGCAGCTCATGCCAGGGCCTGGGGGGAGAGGCAGAGACCACCAGGCCCCTCCTCTCCAAGGGCAGCAACCGTGGAGGAAAAGCTTTATACAATACCTGCTTAAGTCCCTGGCCAGACCCTGGTGGGAGAGAGCAGAAGCTTCTACTCCGTCACCAGCTGGGCCACGAGGAAAAGACACATGTTCAGAGGCTCGGGGAGTGACATCTGCACGGGCAGCAGCTGGGGAGGTGCTGGGGACACAAAGGGAGAATTATTCCCAGTGGAACTCGGCTCATTAATGGCACACTCATCAGGCCCCCTCACCCCACCCAATCCACCCCAGACACGTGGAAGGGGCTATTTAAAGACCCAACATGCTGCTTCCCTCCACGCCCCCCCCCTATTCCCTGGGGCCTTTGCTTAGACACAGAGGAGGCCCCCTGCAATGCAGCCCACCGCCCCGCCTCCGGCCAGGCATGAATGCCTCCTGTGTTAGGCTTCAGCAGAAACTGGCGTGTCTTTGATGGGAGGCAGTGTGGGAGCTCGGGACACTCTGTGAATTGTCTTGTTTGATTTTGGGGAGTGGACTTTTGTATGATCATTCCTAGTACTTTTTTTTATTTTTTACGAGCAATGAACTCTGTGAATTGAGAACTATAGTACAGCTTTGCAAACTCCCTGGGATACACCCCCAAAACCCAAGGCTGAGAAAAGCCAAGGCCAAGAGGCTGACGGGTAACCAAGGAGCCGCACCAGGGACAGTTGGGGACCCCTTGGGTGGGGAGGCAGGGGTTGCGCGAAGATCTTCAGGAGAGGTCCCACATTCAGTGGGTGAGTGCCCCCTGCTGGCCATCCAGGGAAATGCCTGGAGTGCAGAGAGGCCCCCCTGGTGGGGGGGGACTTGGGTAGGAAGGAGAGCCAACTGCAAACACACTCTCAAGCAAAGAGCTCAAAACAGGTTTGATTTTCTCCTTTGGCAAAAAGCAAGGCTATCAATGCCGTCCACAGGCTAAAGCTTGGGAACAAGTCCTCAGGGTGAGGTGGCCCTCCCAGCCTCTCTCCGGCTGTCCACACTGCTGCCCACAGGGCAGCTGGCTGCCATGGGCACCCTACACTCAAAACACTGAAAGAATTCATACTCTTGCCCCAAATCCCTGTGGCTGCTTAGCAGGTACTGCAGGGCCCAGCCTCGGCCTCACCCCCGAGTTCCGCCTCCCTGGCCCTCACCTGCTCTGCTCCCGCCAGGCGGGCCTCCCTCAGGGCCCACAACCCGAGCAGCCCCTTCGCCTAGCCAGGCCAGCAACTCCTCAGCCTCTGCGCTTGGGCCTCGCTAATCAGCAGCCATGGAAACAGCAGAAGCTCAGCGCCTGTGTGCATTGTCCTGGGTGCCTCATGTCGGGTGCCTGGTCCAGCATGCCCAGCGCCAAGCACTTCATATGTATGACCTCAAATAACCCTCACAACAACCGTTTGAGGCAAATGTCACCATCCCGGCTTTACAGAAAAGGACACTGAGGCTCAGAGAGCTGAGGTCACTTAGGCAAGGACATGGAGCCAGCATCCCAGCATCCGTGAGCCCTCAATAAACAGGCAGAGGGAGAGCTGGGGTGTCCCCGCCGGCTGTGACCAAGCTGGGGGTCAGGAGCAGAGGCAGAGCTAGAACTCACATTGCCTTCTTCCCTGAAGCCCGCAGAAATGAGGAGAAAAACAGAGACCAGAGAGTAAGGACCACGGGTAAGCCCGGAGCAAGGCCGATCCACAGGTGAACAAGAACGACCGTGCGTGGGCAGAAAGCACGCAGGCGGTTCCAGCTGGAGTGACACCTCGCTGGTTCCCACTGATCTGTAACAACTGGACGGTGGCGGAAAGAATATATTTTATAAAGAAATGACTCAAAAGGAAGAATGCAAACTATTGGGGGCTTTTAAGCTCCTTAGCCATTTTCACGCTTCGAAGGCTTACAGGCTTTCATATTCCTAAGCCGTGAACAGGCCCCTGACCAACTCAAACTACCCATCTAAAACTTAGTTTCCTAAAGAAATTCTGCTGCCCGGGCCCCCTCTGTGCATGCCTCATGAAGGTTTTATTTGATGTAATGCAGGCTGAGGAAAGGTGATATACGGCACGGCTCCGTTTCTTTAAGGGGACTCCACCGAAGTGCAAGGAGAGATTTCTGTCTTTGAAAACCCTGGCAGAGCAGAGGGGAGACGCTGCCCCCCGGATCTGTGGCCTCAGAGCAAAGCCAAACCCACAGGGCGGAGCCCAGGGACAGTCACACTCCACTGACGAGGGTGCCCACAGGGGACAGGTATTTGCCTCCCCCCGAGAACATGGTGCGTGTGTGTGTGGGGGGGAGTCCCTCAGCTCTGCAGCCCCTGTCCCCCCGGAGGTGGCCCCACCACGGGGCCACACCCTTCCTGCACTGGGCTCTCCGGAGCCCAAGGTACCGAACAAGTGACTCAACTGCTCTATTAGGAATGGAGCCCCCACTCCCTCCCCGCCTCCAGCCCGCTGCCGGCCCATGCCCAGGGGCCAGGGAGGTCAGGCCCCCGACAGGGAAGCGCTCCGTGACTCAGACCCGCACCAGAAGGTGGGACGGCCCTTGCCTCTCCGTCCTCGCCCCTTCCTGCTGAGTCACCTCCTCCTCCCTCCGGAACCTCTCTGTCCGGGCCACCTCTCGGAGCAGGCTCCCGCACGCCCTGCTCTGCCTGCCTCCTCCGTCCCCTCACGCCGACCCCCACAGTCACCAGGATAACCCTGCTCAAGTTCTGATAAGGGCCTCGCCTTGCCTGAAACTTTCCACAGTCTTAGGAATCCGGGCAAGAAAACCCCCTGGCCTCCCACACCGGCTCCTGCGCCCCATCACTGTCCTTGTCGCCTCCCAGGCTTGTCCTCTCCCTAAGCCTGCTCTAACCCGACCAAGCCAGTCCCCTGACGCTCCTGGCAGCTTCCTACTTCCGCGCCTGGGCCCAAGCAGACGCGGCCCCTGCATGCCTACCTCTCTCAGGCCCTTCCCAGCCCACCCCACAGTCATCCTGAGGGGTCACCCAATCAAGGAGGCCCACCCCCACGTGGGGGTAACAGTGCCCCCGACCTCTGAGCACCTTGTTTTCCGCTAGGGTGTCCTGCTCCCCTACTGAAGTCTCGGCCACTGTGGCTTCTCTGGCCCCCAGCACAGAGCCCGGCCCATGGAAAGTGCTCAACACATGGCAGTTCCTTCCCTGCCTCCCCTGACCTCCCCCACCTGTAGGCCAACTGTGCCACCTTCTTGGAATCCGAGTCTGAGGCAGGACCAGCAACCAAATTTGCAAGCAAAGAGGAATATAAATGAATGCAAAGTGAAAATGCAGAGCCCCACGTTCCAGAGGGATGGAGAATTTCAGGACAGTGACAGCAGAGCACTGAAATGAGCACAGGGCCCTTCTGAGCGCCGGGCCCTGGGTGACTGGGTGTCATGCCCATGAAGCCACCCCTGCTTCTAGACCCCAAGGAGGAGCTTACCCGGTGTCCCTATACTGCCCCCCCTGAGCCCCCGGAGGGCAGCACTGCTAGAGCAGAGATGAGAAGCAGCTGGGGACAGTTCAGCCCCACTGTGTCAGCTCCTGTGTCCACCCAAGCCTCCCTGACCCACCGGGGCTCGTCCTGAGACATCATTCTCAGGGACCTGGGCCCTGGGCCATGCCCAGGGCCCCTGCCAGCCCTCAGCGGGACTCCTCGACAGACCCCGAACCGGCACAGAGAAGCCAGGGCCCAGGGATGAGGGCCTCACACGTCCATCCTGTCACTTCTGTTCCCTTGCCTTGATCTCTTCTCCTGTAAAATGCGCTGGGGGTAGGGCGTGTGAAGGTCTTCCTAGTAAAACTCTCAGGCCCCTTTTCCGGGTTAAGGAGTTAACCAATGTTTTCCAAGTCTTGGTGGAATAACAAAGAAGTTGAATTCAAATACACAGCGTGTTGATATTTTTGGACAATGACAGAAATATTGATTTAAGTCTTTTGTGTTAAAGAGAAGTGTTAACACCCGGAGGGCACAGAAGCCACCATACTTCCAGCAGGCAGACGTTAACTTATGATCATGGCATTCTTTCCTGCTAGGTCTAGCTGGGCGGGTCCTTAGAATCCTTTGGGACACAGATCCCTAGGGAGCCATTACTAATGGTCAGAGCTTGCCATCCCTGACTCGGTACCTCGCTCGCCGAGGTCCTTGCAAACAACGAGTCCCCTTTGGTTGCAGTTTCCACCCACACGGAACCTGAGAGCCACGGACAATGTCGATGCCGGGCCTGCGTTCAGCCTGACAGCCCCGCGAGTCCGGCCCCGGTGAGATGCTGTCACTCACTGTTGTCTGTGGATTCCCTGTTCAGGGCATTTGAGTCCTTTCTGGCAGATCCCCCACGGACCTGACAGTGAACTGCATTTCAGAGATGGGCCGGAGTTGCCAAATTAAGCCCTTGTCCTGGGACAGACAAGAGAGTGACCTGGCTGTCACAGAGGGTGATAACACCCCAAAGATCCAGACCGAAACACACCACGTCCTGTGGGGCCAGATGGGCGACAGCATCTTATCTCCCATTTCGTATCACCATCTGGAAGGTATTAGCACAACCATCCTTCCTCACAGGCTCTTGATTTTTCCTTCTCAAATCCCCAAGTGCACACGATCACGTCATCGGGTGACTGCTAAGGCCAAGGACCAAGCTCAGATGGAAAGTCAGAGGCAAGCTAGAGGGAAGAAACCACTTGGACGCTTTCGTTCCGGAGAGCTAAGCTCAGTGGGTGGGGGCACTGGACAGCAGAGGGACGTGCTTTGATACGGCGCATCTGGGCGATGGGAGACACAGCACGCCCCTCTGACACTCAGCCTCTGCAGAGTGGCAAAGCCCGAATCCAAGGTGCCCAGACAGGCTTGCAAATTGGCTGGAAACTCCACGGCAGGCCCGTTGAGCTATTTCTAGTCTCCCTCGAGATAAACCAGCATGTGAAACCCAGCCCATGCTAGAGTGCGGACAGCCCCTAAACATCGCTGACCTTCATACGTCCCGCTGAGGGCTGGCTGTGCACAGTTAACCCTGAACGGGCGAATCAGTTCCTTTCCAGTACATTCTTACCCTCTCTCCCTCCACAGAGCAAACCTAGGCTCACAGAAGGGAAACTACTTTTAAGCTTGACCCAAGCAAAACAGTCTTCATGTGTTCATTTGAAATATGAAATTGTCAATATTTGAACGTGGCCAATGGGGGCCATTTGTATGCCTCCATCTCAAAGTAGCTCGCTGGACCGGAACCTCAAAGGCCCTGAGCAGGTGCAAAGATGCACCCCAATTTACTCAGCCCGCTGGGGGCCAGTCACATTGATTGGATTTGTCAGCATGTACCTTTCACATATCTCTTTTAAATGGCACAAAGGAATTGTTATTTATTTTTAATTTTTTTGGAAGTCTTATTTAGAGAAAATCTTTGGGTAATCCCTTTTCCTTTCTTTTTTTAAAAAAAGATGTGTTTATTTATTTGAGGGAGAGAGAGAGCTACGGGAGGGACAGAGGGAGAGGGAGAGAGAATCTCAGCAGACTCCATGCTGAGCGTGGAGCCAGACGCAAGGCTTGATCCCATGACCCTGAGATCATGACCGGAGCCGAAATCAAGAGTCGGACACTTAACCGACTGAGCCACCCAGGCGCCCCTGGGTGATTTCTTTTCTAAGTTAAAAGATAATAATAATACTTCCACTTTGTCATTCAGTTTTCTCATAAGGCGCCTGCTCACATAAAGGTTCAGCTAAACTGTGAGGCAGTTGAGCCCGCTCATGCAAACCCACAGCTGAAAATCTTCTTGTGCAAATGGATGCTGAGAAAATAAGCCAAATGACTTGGGAGCAAGAAGACAAACAGAAGTTGTAAGTCAGTATGAATTCCCCGTACTTTCAACTGCAGAACTTTCTGAATTTGGACACTCTCTAGGGAGGCTCTGACACTGGGCAGGAGCTACCTCGGCTCCTGGCTCTTACCTCTGATGGTGGAGATCAGAAACTTCAGCCACCAGCTGGGGCAGATGTCTCCAATCCTGTGGAGCTGTTGGTAGCCAGACAGGGGAGGAGAACAGCATCTGGACAGGACTGCTTTACCCCCTGGTTCTCCAGGTGTGGACCCCAGACCAGCAGCACCATCACCTGGGAACTTGTAGGCATGCGGAGCCCTGGGCTGCTCCCCAGACCTCCCCAATCACTAAGGGGAGGGCAGCAATGTGTGCACACTAAAGTCTGGCTTCCATGGACATGAGCCAGGTGAGTAGCCTCCCAGCGGTGTCCAAGGGAGCCCTCCAGGGTCTAAAGAGACCACTCCACTTGGATTCCTGATTAAAGGAAAAGCACAGGAGGTTCTGGGATGTAAGCAGAGTGCCCCATTCTACTCTGTTGAATAAGTGTGGTACAGCTGCAAGGTTTCATTTAAACGATTCTACGGCTTTAAAAACATTTTTGAAAGTACTTAACAGATGGGAGTATAAGTGGCCACGGACAACATAGTCATTTGCAAAATGTTCTCAAAGGTCTGGGCCCAGGGAAGCCCACAGCACAAAGGGAAGCTCAATGAGCTAGAGCAGGTTCCCAGGTTCTTCTCTGAGGAAGGAGCAAGTTTGGATGTCCTCCAGTGGCTTTAAGAGAGGAGAGGGGGTTAATCCAAATCCCTTCCATCTTATTTGAGAATTGCCTCCGAGATGGGGGTGCCATCTCTCTTTTTCCTTATTCAGAAAGAAGATGTCTTGGAAGGATATGGCACCAAAGAACTGACAGGCAATTGAGGGGGGGCGGGACAAAAGTGGCTTAAAGCACCACCCTCCAGCCCCACTTAAAAGAAAAAAAAATTTTTTTAATTTTAATTTAATTTTTAAATTTAAAGTACCAACCCTGCTCCTAGGGGGAGCAAACCTCTAGAGGGGACTGTCTCAGCCTCGCCCTCCGCCTCTCCTGCCCCTACTCTCAGCAGGACGCAGAGGGGGACCAGAGGGGGGTGCTATGGCCTGAATAGGCGTGTCCCCTTCAATTCACAAGTTGGAATCCTAATCCCCAATGTGCTGGAATTAGGAGGTGGGGCCTTCGGGAGGTGCCTAGGTCCTGAGAACCCCCACAAACGGGATTAGTGCCCTTCTAAAAGAGACCCCCACCAAGCTCCTCAGCCGCTACCCCTACATGAGGACCCAGCGAGAAGTCTGCAACGTGGAAGAGGGTCCTCACCCGACCACCGGGATGCCTGTCCAGTCTCCAGAACTCCAGAACTGTGAGCAATACATTTCTGCTGTTTCCAAGGCCTCTGGTCTGGGGTGCTTTGGTACAGCACCCCCAACAGGTGGGCCAGCAGGGCCTCTTCTGAGGTTACTCAGCAGCCCCTGCAAGCCCAGAATGCCCTTCGTAGTTACTCCCACGGAGCGGCAAGGTCAGGTGCGGCTGATTCTTGGTATTCACAGCGGTTACATTATAGAAAGGTGTCACAGACGCCGAATTAGCCAGTTTTGAACCACTGTTCCCAGGGTTTATGCCAGCTTGGGTTCCTTCGAGCTTCTGGTCATAATGCTTTTCTCAATGGGCCACTACGTAACCTTGTGTTAGGTGCATTTCTGTGTGAAAATGCCTTATTTAATACACATCACTGAATTCACAGCCAACAGCATCGTCATCACTTACACCCAGACGAAGCTTATCTAGCAGAAGTATTTCCTACAGAAGGCACACCACAGCTTTCTTGCACTGAAATGCACTACGCAGCATTTCAGCACTACATTGGGGGCCATGTGAAGCAGCAAAATCATGAACAAAAAGCACAAAATTACAAAAACCACAGCAGTAAATATACTGTAAAAGGACACTGGTTTCCAGCTCGAGAGCTGGAAGAAGACAGGGCACCTTGCTCTACCTCAGCTGGGAACATGCCCCCCAGGCAACTCAGTTTTCCTTGCTGCTCTGCACATGTTCACAAAAGGCCATGAGGGAGCCACGAGTATTGTTTGTGGGGTTACAAATAAACCTTAGTGAGAGACAAATTCAAGAATATGGAAGCAATGAATAAGGAGTATTTTGTGAAAGCAGCCGGTGGCCAAAGCCAGACCAATCCCTGCTCCCATCAGAACTGCCTCTTTTCCATTAATTTCCAGTAAAAACAAGACAATGTAACTCCGGACAAATGTTCAATAACACTGGCCAGGCACCAAAGTCGCTCACTGAACCCTACCTGAATCTCTTTACTGGGAAATGAAGCCAGAAAGCTGGCCAAGTTCTCAGCACTGATAAAATCTGTGCTTAATCCCTGGTTCCTCCCTGCATCCTGTGATCACTCTCAGTCATGGTCTGAGGTGACACAGCTTCTCTACGATGCGTCATCTTCCTTGGACTTCAAAGAGGCCAGTGATGTAGGTGGAACCCCATGTGTCGTGGAAAGAGGAAAGTGGCTCTACCCACAGCCAGGGAAGTTCAGGATGCAGGCTTGGCAGGCAAGCTGAACCTGCCTCAAATCCCAGCTGTGCCACTCACCAGCTCCATGCCCTTGAACCCTCAGTGTGACTGAGCCTCCGTCGGCTCAGATGTCAAAGGGTCCAGGACAGAACCCCTCACCTCCTAGGGGTGTTTGCTGGAGGATTTACAGGGACACTCTCAGTACGGTGCCTGGAGCACAGGAGGTGCCTTCAATGCAAGGGTTAAGAGCACTTATCACTGGCTGACTGGACAGTCTGGGGCACACCACTTAAAATACAGCCTCAGGGCTAGGAGGGGACTTCAAAAACACTGACCAAGACCCAGGGGCACTTTAGTTCTTCCTGGAGGCATAGAGCTGCCCAGCCAAGTCCTCCTGTATCCAATACTCAGAGCTTCCCCTTGCCTCTCTGGGTTCCTCCATAAAATGGGGGGATGAAGATAATCGCAGCCCCCCTCCAGGCTTCACTAAGCCCCCTGCACCAGCTTCCCAGGTCAGGGTCAAGTGGGAACACCTGTTCACCATGGTTTCCATAGTGCCATGCAACACCACAAATGGGGAGCTGTTTTAGTGATACAAACATAAATCAAAATGTCTGTTTATAACAACTTAAACTTACACAATGTCATATTTGTATGGAACCAGAAAAGACCCTGAATAGCCAAAGGAATGTTGAAAAGGAAAACCAAAGCTGCTGGCATCACAATCCCGGACTTCCAGCTCTATTACAAAGCTGTCATCATCGAGACAGTATGGTACTGGCACAAAAACAGACACATAGATCAATGGAACAGAATAGAGAACCCAGAATTGGACCCTCAAATCTAGGATCAACTAATCTTTGACAAACCAGGAAAGAATGTCCAGTGGAAAAAAGACAGTCTCTTCAATAAATGCTGCTGGGAAAATTGGACAGCCACATGCAGAAGAATGAAACTGGACCATTTCCTTATATCATACACAAAAATAAACTCAAAATGGATGAAAGACCTAAATATGAGACAGGAATCGATCAAAATCCTAGAGGAGAACACAGACAGCAACCTCTGTGACCTCAGCCACAGCAACTTCTTGCTAGACACGTCTCCAAAGGCAAGGAAAACAAAGGCAAAAATGAACTACTGGGACTTCATCAAGATAAAAAGCTTTTGCACAGCAAAGGAAACAGTCGACAAAACTAAAAGACAACCGACAGAATGGGAGAAGATACTTGCAAATGTCTTATCAGATAAGGGCTAGTATCCAAAATCTATAAAGAACTTATCAAACTCAACACGCAAAGAAAAAATAATCCAGTCAAGAAATGGGCAGAAGACATGAACAAACATTTCTCCAAAGAAGACATACAAATGGCCAATAGACACATGAAAAAATGCTCAACATCACTTGGCACCAGGGAAATACAAATCAAAACCTCAATGAGATACCACCTCACACCGGTCAGAATGGCTAAAATGCACAAGTCAGGAAACGACATATATTGGCAAGGATGTGGAGAAAGGGGAAGCCTCCTACATTGTTGGTGGGAATGCAAGCTGGTGCAGCCACTCTGGAAAACAGTATGGAGGTTCCTCAAAAAGTTGAAAATAGGGGGGCAGAGCAAGATGGCGGAGGAGTAGGAGACCTGGATTTCGTCTGGTCTCAGGAATTCAGCTGAATAGGGATCAAACCATCCTGAACACCTACGAACTCAACAGGAGATCGAAGATAAGAGTAACAACACTCTGAACAGAACAGCGACCAGTTTCTGGAAGGTAGGACGTGCGGAGACGTGAATCCGAGGCGATCTTCGGGAGGATAGACGGCGGGGGAGGGGGCCTCCGCCGGCCGCTTCTGGCA